>NC_090208.1:19976666-20288333 GCF_033026475.1 Channa argus
ACATCAGCAGACAAGCCAAACCACACTTTGACTCTCAGCTGACCAGGAAGTTTGGCTTCTCCACCACTGGCCTGTGGGTACTGTAGGTCACACAGAGAAAGAGCCATTCACACTTTATGTCAGAATGCAAAACTTGTTTACCTGTCTTAATGTGTACCTTGAGGAGGACTGTCTGCAGCTGTCCACAGTGTTTCCCACAGTGCTGCTGGGAGTAGATCACAGTGTGTGCTGGGATGCGGTAGTACGCCACCCTGCGGTCGCCCTGCATCATCCAGATCAAGATGTCTGGAAGACTATTCTGAGGCTGGATGAGATATAAAGTAGTTCCTGTTAACAGTTACCTACAGTACTTGACATGTACCTAACCCCTCTAACTTGTTTACAGCAAAGTTCATTGAAGAGTTGTTTAAAAGAATATTTACACACTCACCTCCTCAGCCATGGTCCTCAGTCTGTTGGCCCAGTCCTCAGCCTGCTCTAGGACATTGGACAGCTCAGTGGCCGGTCCGTGTTTAAGAGCGAGTGCTGCCGCTACAATCTGCTGTAAGTGCAGATTACGAATGTGCCTCAACGAGCGGTCCAGAGGAGTCGCACACTGCCACTGTTCAAGAGATGGCAGCTCCTCCCTTGAGAGAAAAAAAAACAGATAGAGAAAGTGGAGGAGGGGGACACAAAAGACAGAAATAACTGATCAGAGGTGTAGCATAAATGTGTTACTAACAGGCAAGTCGACAGGTCTGAATTTAAAGTACATAAATAAGTTAACCTCATTCACCATTATACTAGAATACTGTACTTGAGTGACTATACTTTACTGCAATTTAAAGTCTGGACAGTGACTTCATACAGTGGTCACCTGCAGTCTGTGATGACCTGATCCAACAGCTCAACCACTCGCAGCTCCACCTCCTCCAGGTCACCTCCTGCGTTCACTTCTAGCTGCACCCGCTGCAGATTGGCCTCCTGGACACAAATGTTCAGGTGATCTATATTTTATTTTATTCATTTTAAGTACAAACCAATTAAGAAACACTAATTTGCACAGATGATCTTAAGTGTAAAACTTTAGGATGTTCTTATAAAGATACATACAGGAGAGGAAACTAAGATAATGTATCACACTCACCAGTCTGTCTATAATTGCCAGCAGCATGTTGAGAGCCTCGATCCTTGGTTTGATATCTTCCCACTCGGAAGATAGAACCACCACCGGCTTAACATTTCCCCAAGGAAGGTAGTAATAGTGGCAACCTTGAACACACAGACACACACACAAAAAACCCACATAGATGATTATACTGTGATTATGATTGCACTAATATGATCATTATGAAAATCATGACCATTATGATATCCTTGTTTTTAAATTTGATTTCTAAAAATATATAAAGTAAACTGGAATGTCTAAAAACATACTAAAATATATTAAGTAACTACATCAACCAGTCAAGCAGCAGTTTATATCTCTGAGCAGACTCATGTTTGAATCATTTTAGTCATGATTCCAATACGTTTTGTGCCAGATGTAATGAAATTCCCTCCAGTCCAAGTGAATGTCTGTGACAGTTTTGAAAAAGATTCCCTCAAGTACTACAAATTTAAATATTTGTTTCACCTGAACTATGTTGGCACCAGTTACAACATGATGTTGACCTACCATCAAACACGGCCCTGCTGAACTGTGTGGTGGAGGCCAAAGGGAGACAGGTGTAGTCATACTTGTTTCCGTAGTTACCAATGCTGACCTCAAACTGGATGGCATCGTCGACGTCCTGGAGGAGTGTGGCTGAGTAAAAAGCTACAAAGAGTGAAAACTTCCTCTTCCGGAGAAATTTCTGTGAGACAGAAAGATTGAGACAGAAGTACAGATGAATAAATGCATATCTATTATATCATCTACATCCACAGCTTAACGTCCTTTCCTCCCACCTCCACAGTGAGAAGTTCATCTGATGGTATGTCTTCAGTTTTTTGTTCGGGCTTGTCCATCAGTTTTGTGGTTAGTTCCAGTAGAACTCGACCTCGGTACGCCACACCCTCCCCCTGACAGAAAGACAGACAGGACAGGATAGGATAGGATAGGAAAAAAGGCTGTCATGGTTTACAGTATGTAATATCATATACAATAAATGTGTTTTAATGAATGTGTTTATTGGAGAGATAGAAGCATTTAAAAACTATTAGACAAGTAATTTCAGTGTGTAACTTCCAGCAACAATCAAAGATTTAAAAGGTACAGTGTGTAAGATTTAGTGACATCCAAGTAAGTACATTTAGTAGGTACAAATTTGCAGTACTTTGCAGGACCGTTTCCATTCTAGGCTACTTTTACTTTTGCTCCACTAAATGAAGAAAAATATCGTAATTTTACATCACTACATTTATTTCATAGCTTTAGTTACTTTTTGCAGACGAAGACTCAAAGCAAAATTTAACTAATATATAAGCTCAGTTATTATCAATTAATCACCTTTCAGTACACAAAGCAGCTAAAATCTATTTAAACCTTACACGCTGTGCTGTTTTTGTTTCACATTAAGCTGTTAGATAACCTTCACTCTTATATTTATTAAGTTATTGTTACAATTCTGAGATGTAATTTTAATAGTGACAGTTTGACGAAAGAAGCTGGACTGGATTGACATTTAGAAACTGAACATCAGAATCAGTACTATTTAAAATACATTGTTTTTGTAGTGGAGGTTTTGCACTCATACACTTTGGGTAAATGCTAGAGCATGTCATTTTGTAATTCAACTTACAGTTGTACAGAATGTGAAGTGTTACTTATATTTGTATAGTATTTAGGCAAAAACTTACTTTTGACTTTGTGTACTCCTACCACCTCTGCAAAACAGAGGTTACACTGGTGTGGGAAAATGTTGTTAATTTGTGCCTAATCAACAATTTCCATATGGGAAAATCCTCTTGTGGTTCAATTGTGTTGGGCTATGGTCTGTTTGAGTTTTGTCTGCTTCTTCATGTTTTCACTTTGCTGACAACATGAATTCATTCTCCAATTACGTTTTGTGGTATAATCTTCCAATGGACAAACTAATAAGGAGGGCTGGTTCTGTTCTGGGGGAGAAGCTTGACCCTCTGCATGTTGCGACTGAGAGGAGAATGTTGTCCAAACTCCTGTCAACCCTGGACAATCCCTCCCACTCACTCCACTGTGTGTTGGCAGCACAGAGAAGCAATTTCAGCTAGAGACTGATGACAGTCAAGTGCTCAACAGAACGCCATAGTGGCCAATAAACTGTTCAACTCTTGTAAAAAGGAGGGAAACTAAATGGTCAAAATGGACAAATAGTATTGATTTAATTTCATTTATATTTTTATTGTATTCATGTTTACTCCTCTGGCTGGGTTTGTACTTTTACTTGTTTATTGTCTTGGTTGTGTGGAACATTTTTCCTTTCCATTCTACTATTTATGTGACGAGCAGCTGTAACAAGTCACAATTTCCTATGGAATCAAAAAAGTTGTTTGAATCTTGAATCATTTCGCTATATTTCGACCTCAAAGTTGTTAAAAAAAACGGACTATTCTTCTTTGTCTTTAAACACATGATAACGTTTGCAAATTCAACCTTTCACTTTAACTGGTACATAAAGTTCCCTCTCTAGTGCCAAAATTCAAAATTCCTAATTTTCAACTGAATTTACGGTAAGTATAAAAGTATATGTCGGAATATTGTATTCTATTTCTGCTTGTAGAGTCCTCTAAATCTTACACACTTAAAGCTGAAATAAAAATGCCACCATAAATCATGTATTTTATGCAGACTTTTCTGTAATTTTCTTTGGTCCTAAAAATGATCAAATAGTTACTTAGCAAAGGGTCCAATTAGGTGGAAAGTTTATAACAAAATATAACTCAATTACTTTTCCAAAATTTAGAGCTTCATGGGGGTCATTAAAAGCGGTGAACTCTCTGGGGCTGCCGTACAAGTTGACAAAACATGGACCAAATGTTGGCAGGAAACCAAGGCTGTCATCAACTGCAATGACAAAAAATGGAAGATTAATATTATTGTCAGACATGCAGGATGTTGGAGAAATTATGAAAATGAAGAAAAGTTCGATAAAATAGAATGAAATGATTAAAGTGACCAAATAGGATCAGACATTTCTAAATTTCAGCAGATTTCCTTCATGATTGAAACAGATACAGGTTGAAAGTGATAGAGAATGTAAAACAACCTCAAAGATTAGGGAAAACAGCTGAATTGAAATTTGAGCAGTTTCACACAAATTAAAAGTGGTTTAGAGAGGATGGTGAACATACTGCCAGTGTGGACGGTCCGTGGAGTCAAGTCATCTGAATGCATAGAGAGGAAGGATGGTTCAGAATCAGACAGAAAGGAAACAGATGTTCTAAAACGCCACTCAAACTCAAACAGAAGCACTCAATGACACACACGAAGCTTAACCCTAAACAATCAACTCAAAATTATTTCCCTACAGAATTATCTCACGTGTTTACTCATCCAACTGTTGATCCCTGTTATTTGAATTTAATTTTCAAAGGTGCAACATGCAACAGCTTTAGCACTCAGCCACTGACAGAGCAAAGCTCTGAGGAAATGCAAGTTCCTCTTTCCTGGTATTTAACATTTCATTATAATCAGTTTTACATTTATAAATTTGACTTCTGACTTCTTTAACCTGGTTCAGTAAGTCATGGCAAACCTACAGTATCATAAGACACCAGAGCATTTATTTTATTACATTGTCAACAATGAGAAATAGTTTATTTAAAAAAAAAAAAACATCTTGACCTGCTCTTTTTTTAAGTTAAAGTGAAACTCAGTCTCTCTGGTGTTATGAACCACATAGAGTGTGGTTGCATTTAGCTGATAAATAATGAAGATTCCCTGTGGTATATGTGGTATGATTTCCATGCAATGAAATAGAAAGAAATTACACTCGTGACACTGACCAAAACTCTTGCATGCTGCCTTTCTCTGTGACGAGACAACACGGGGCATTCCAGAGACCAAAAGTAAAAAAATGCCATTCTTGATGTTCACTAGCAAAACATACATGCTGTTACTTCACAAAGCAAAGATCCAACTGGTTGTTCAAGACTGACTGTTAACTGATGCCCAAATCAGTCTTTTCAATCAAAAATCCTTTCAATCTACTACATAAATCTGCTACATGGATCTGAGCATTTAAAACGAGCTAATCGAATGAAGTGCTGCTTAAATCTAAACAGGACAAAAATCAGCCCACAATTTTACAGACTAAACCAATTACATACAATGCACACAATCCTAATCTAGAGACAGAGTCAAGTCATGTCAATCCTTCCGACTGCTAGTTTTACAGTATGTCTGTGCATAAATCCAGCTTATACAGCCACAAACAAGACCAGCTCAGTTTCAATAAAAGTGGATGTAGGTATAGCCTGAAAATTAGTAGAGGAATACACCAGTTAGTTTTACTGTAGCTCCACATGCTTGTTTGGATGGAGCACCATTCTCTCGTCTGTGTGCTTCACAACACTTAGTTTCATAGTACAGTCTCACTGTTCAGCTCTGCAGACATCCTAGATGTCCTAAATGTGCACAATGATGGAGGATCTACAGTTCAGCTCTGTGGCACTTGTTCAAATGTTTTGAGCTGATTCTCACTGTGCAATGTGGTCACAATCAGTACAACAAGTTAACAAGTCGGTCTCGTGTTGGGAAGTCTTGACGTGCAGTGATGTGTTATTTTGTGGGATGTTTTCAGGCAAACTAAACAAACTGGAGGTGTAAGTGCAACCAAACCAAACCAGACAGGTTAGGTATAATCCACTCCAGTGCAACCAAATCCTGCCTTTTCCAGCCTAAACCATAGTGGCTGGCTCCAGTCCAGACCAGACAAGTTTGGACTAATTACTTACCATCTATTTCTCCACCAGGAGCAGAGATCTTGGACATACACAGGTGGGTAGTGCCAATGATATCATTATGGCTGGCTCTGTCCCTGCAGTGACAAAAATCAAAAAGGACAAAAAGAAAACTGTAACGCATGCTTTTAGGTCACATGGTCACACACAAATCAAATGTTAATACTGTAAACCAGAGGTTTTCAAAAGTTAAAATGTCCTGTTCTAATGTAAGATTTTGCGCTTTAGTTTCATGCAACGTTCTGGAGAGTCTGATAAACAAAATGTTATCAAACTTATATCTGTAGAGTTTAGCTAAGATTCACCAGTCAACAACTCTGATCCTCATCTTCTCACACATGGAGGGAAACTGGGAAAGATAATGAAATAATATGTTATAATAGTTATGAATAAAGTACTTAGCAGAGCAGTGAAATTGCATTACAATCTGTGTTTGTGTATCTCACCCTAATAGGCAAGGTCAAACTCTGGTTCCAGTGTGGATTGGCGTTCTTCTCCAGAGTCTTGGTGTGGATCTGAAAAGAAACATTTTTTAATAACATATTGCTAATTTAAAATGACTTGGATGGAAATGTTATAATTTTATCACAAGCACCGCTTTGCCAGCAAAGTGGATTTCCACCAAAGGATCCACCAGGTTTTTTCTGTTGTTTTCAAACCCAAGAAACTGCTTCATCCCGTCTATGAAGGCATCATCCACTGCAGACAAACGTTAGTTACAATTCTTCAAATACCTTTCTTTTATTTTAAAGCAATCATATAAATCTTAACAGATTAGCACCGGAGACTCACTCTGTGGCAAGTCTTCAGCTCTGAAGATCTTCAAGGTGAATGTGGCTCCTCTCAAAGATAGGCCAGCTGGTCTCAACAGGTTTCCTTCTATATCTTCTTTATCTTCCACACACTCACGCCTATCAGCCTGAAGCCACATATAAATCCACATAAGTCATATATTTATACACAATAAACAGCTATAATGTGTTTAGTGCCAATAGAATTTATAACTTATTTATAGCAAGACACATCAAACATGGATCCTATAGAGTGATGTATCTCAAGGAGACCTTATTAACATTAATTGGCTCACTTGTAATGTTTAGTGGTTTATTTAAATTATTATTTTACTTGTGCAGAAGAGAAGATAAGTTGTAGATTTTTACATAAAGTGCTTTATGATGTTAGACCTACATGTAATTTGTATTCTCACCAGTAGATGTTTGAGTATTTGTTATTGATGATTTGGTTATCCTGTCATTTTAGTTTGAATGCTAATATGAGAATGGTTGCAGGCAAATATTACCATGTTCCATTAACACCAAAAAATACATCATTTGAATATGCTAATCTGTAATATGTGGTGTTTATTGCTGTATATTTAACATGCATATGTGTAACATCACCAAGGCAACATGCTAATAGACTGAAATGACAATTACACCTGCTTAAGGTGTGTTCAGTCAATCAGAAGCTGGAAGATACCACATCACTGTGTGTTCACCCACTTCCCCTTCATCTTCCTTGGTATCTTCCAGCTTCATATTGACTAAACCCTCCTGATGCAAGCAACCAGCAGTCAGTAGGGCATAGTTGTTGGAAAATAATTACTAATGATAATAATAATAATAATAATAATAATAACACTCGAGTTCCCAATTTCTGTACCCCTGTGTTAGCATAGCATTAGTTTCACATTAAGTTACAACTGACTTTTTTTGTTAATCTTTTGCCACTTGATAACTTTGAACATCTCAACACTGTTTATCTAAATGCAGAACCAAAAACAATGTGTTCCTTCAATTATTCCCTCAAACCTACTCACCGGTGGCTCATCTCCAGCCGCCAAGACAAACAGGCTGACCTTCAGATAACCTTTCACGCCAGCAGAGAGGTCATCAGGGTCACACAGCAGAAGCCATTTCCTCAAGAAGCAATGTCCTAAAGAGCAGAGAGTGAACTCAGACGTGTATCTTTAAATCAAAGGATCAAAGATTTTCAGACTAACAAATAACATACTAGAACCTAGAAGGTCCAACTAAAATCTAGACAAATAAAAATCTCAGAACACTGGACTTTGAGCACCAAACTTTATAATTTCACTTTGGCCTGCTAACTGGAGATGTTTTTTCCACACAAGAACACATGCAACACTACGAATCATCAAATCTAAACTCACTGTGCTCATTGTAGACAGTGCCCACATCCAACTGTGAAAACAAAGAACAAAAACTTTTAAATATGTTTACTTTTACAAGCACTTGTTCAGTATCATAAAGGAAGTAAAGAGTGGGCAACTCTGGTCCTCAAGAGCCATAGACCCACTTGTCTTCCAACTACCTATGCACAGCGCTTATTTCCCACCTTCAGACTGAGCCCACCGGAGACAGGTAATAATAAGCAGTGGGTGGTTGGAAAACAGGGGCTGAGGACCGGAGTTGGTCACCTCTCATCTAGTACACTATGTGTACCATTAATAACTATATAAAGTAACAATCGAAACAATCTTTTGCACTGAAGATTAAGCTATGGGGGTGGAAATTTACCTTGAATTCACCTATAACAGCATCTGTTCTGAGTGAACGGGAGTCACAAACCTGTCAGTTGAGAAAAAGAGAGAAAAAGATGTCACATTTTATCCAAAGCTCGAGTGAACATGGAAAAACCTTTAATTGAAAGACTCCATTGAGAATTTTAGATAATACAGTGTATACAACTATGCGTTTTATTTCTATTCATATTTCAGGAATATAAGTCACTCAGAGAGAATGAAAAGGAGACAAAACGATGGACTCACAGTTATGAAGATAGGTTTATCAAACAAATCTGATGGCATGTCAAAGAAGTTCAGGAAGAAAGTCTGTCAAAGGAAAATTAAAATTTTTGATTAGATTATACTGTATGTCATACTGTATATACTGTTATCAGATTCCATATTTTTAATTCATCATAAATCAAATAAGAGTAAAACTGACTCATAAACATCTACCTCATCAAACACTGGGTTGTTGCCTTTTCTGATGCGAGTCCTCTTGGTCTGCCCAGCGACAGTTACCTTGACAACAGGTTTGACGTTGATGCCCGGTAATTGTCGAGCCTCAATGATTCGAACACGAACCTGGGCAGGTACAAAAGCAATGGGCAAATTACAATTTGCCAAGTTTGCCATATCATAACCAGTAGATCTCTTTTTTTCGACGTAAAATAAGGCTGGGGATGAAGGTACATTTTTCAAAATCCTGTTTTTATCTTCCTAACATAACAGTTTCAGATATTGTAGGTTTCATTATAGAAAGTAACTTTAACTCTGTGTTTTTTATCCATGTTTATTTTTTTTTTGTTTATTTTTTATTCAAATTTTGTATGATTTGTTTACTGTGTTACCTATTTGTTTTGTTTTATTTTTTTGTCAAAACCACGTATGGAAACAAGCATTCACAATTTTAATTCCTAACTACCAGTTTACAGTTCATGGCCTAAATACACAATAAAAAACTTTTTTTTTCTTTATGTATCTGAGCATGTTGAAAAAAGTTTCTAAAAAAAAAAATTCTAATAAAGTAACTGTCACTTTTAACATTCCTCGACATATGAACAGTAACTACCTGTATGTCCTGTGGTTTGTTGGGCAGTGGTTTGGGTTGACTGCTGGCCCCTCTTCTTCTCTTCCTCAGCCCTCCCTGGGTGTTGTAAGACGGTGGTGAGCGTTTGGGCATCTGGGCAGTAGGGGACTCCCTACCTGGGGGCCCCTGAGGACCAACAACCACCATGGAGTGTCCATCATCTGCCCCCTGGTCCTCTGTGGGCTCCAGCATGATCATACTCTCTGTATCCTCCTCACCCAACGTGTCCAGAGAAATCACTGTATAGACAGGCAAAATAAGAGAAGTCCCACCAGCAACTGAACAACTCAAACACCACGATCACAATTTAAATATAGTATTTATGTCAGTGTTTTACAGATTGACCTTAGTGAGACTGATACATGGTGGAAGAGACAAATGGAGCTCAGATTATATTACCTGTGACAGTGTCCAGTTCCACGCTGGGGTTGTTATGGTGTAGGGCCTCAGGCTGGGGTGGAGGCTGGAAGACTGGTGCCAAACCCGGAGGAGGGATGTAGGACACCTGGAGGGTCAGTGTTGCCTAGAAACAGATAAAAACCCACAACAAGGTCAAACATGCTTCGTGCAGAGGACGATGCGCAAACATTCAGTTCTCTTTTTAGGTTCTTTAAACTTTTAGGGATTAATATTAATACCTTCTATCTAGCTACTAAAGGAATTTCAATAAAAGTTTAACTATTCTCGGCAAATAATATAAGGCAAAGTCTGTGTAACACCTTATAGTGTACACATACATGTAATTTATGATCATACTTTCAACAAAGGCAGTAAACTGAGTGTAGAATTGATTAGATGGAAATCTAATGCATGCGTGCCTGATACAAATGCTCCATTACTTTAAAGTGATAGTTTAAACACAGGGGCAGCTTAGAGTGCACTGTATCATCAGTTTAATACTTTGATCTGAGCAAGATTTTCTTTGCTCAAGTTACTGAAACAAAAAAAAAAAAAATGCAGTGGAAATGAATACTGAAGTAAAACTTGGCAGTCCAAGTGCAACTAGCTTCATGTTTCAACACATTCAACATGAAAAAAAAAGAGACAGCTAGGTTTATAATCTGTTCTGATATGAAAAATGTTTTCTCTATTTTAAGATCAAGACAGGAAACCAGGAATAATTCGTAATGTAATTAGTTCATGAAACAGTGAGACTGTAGACTGATGTGGCTTTGCTCTTTGTATATGTGCTTACTCCTGTGTTGTTTCTCTTAGTGTCCAGCAAGGAAACGGTGAAGGTGGCTGCCAGGTTGGGAGAGTTCAGCACGTCTCTGAGGCCCAGCCGGCATTCTCCCAGAAACCTAAACAAGACAAAAATCAGTGGCCACAAGTATTAGGATGGGTTTAAAACACACCTAATTGCCAGTACAGTATATCCACTATTTAATTCTAACATGGCTTTGCAGTCCAACAGTGCTGTGAGTGGGATCTTGTACTATAACTCAACTACAGTAATAGTTAAAACTTTTAAGCTTGTGAAAAACTAATTGTGGCCCCATGTCAGAATTCATACATCTACAAGTTGTTAGCAGGTTCCCTAATGAGTCTTTTCCCCTCTAAACACCTCAGAGTTTATTTAAATAACTGTCTAGTTCGCAAAAAGCAAATACTGAGCACTGTAAGAAAAAAATGAAACATGAAAAACATCTTGCTGGTCACAAAAGATGACAAAAGGATCTAACTGTTCACATTCAACAACTTATAATTATACGAATGATCAGGAATGTTAAGAGAAGAAACTGACACATTGAGGCTGTGGTAGAACTATTTATGGTTATGCTGCAACCTTTTGTCACTAAAATACATCCAATTATTAAACAATTGTTGTCAATAAAATGTCTTTGAATGTTAAAATGTGTTTTGGAGTCTTTTACTTTATACTTTTGTAAATATGCGATACCACTGTGCTGGGGGGCCAATCCTCACTCTGCTGCTCAGAGTGAGCTCAGAGTCATCATATCCGCATGGGGTTATTTTTCACCCATGGCCAAACGTAATGCCATGGGCTCAGTCTGCAATAAAGTGGTGCCACATAGCAGCAATCTCTCTTTCACTGTTATAAAAACAAGTGAAATTATCATTATGCATTTTGTTGATGATGATGATGTTACTGCAAATGTTGAGGATGATGATGATGATGATGCTAGTGTTGGTGATAATTATGTTGTGTTATGATGTTTTAATGGTTTAATGCAGTTTCTTGAGCACTATGTTGATGTTTCAAGAAATATAATTAATTTTGTAGTAATTTGTACTTGTCCATTTTTTTATTTTTTTATTTTTTTTGTCCTTTCGGTTTATCCCGTGAGTTCAGGGTCGCCACAGCGGATCATTGTCCGCATATTGATTTGGCGCAGTTTTTACGCCGGACGCCGGACGCCGGACGCAACCCTCCCAGATTTCTACCGGGCTTGGACCGGCACTGCACAGCTGGGGAGGGGAATGGGCTGTTAGGGGTTCAGTGTCTTGCCCAGGGACACTTCAACATATAGCCGGGGCTGGGGATCGAACCACTCACCCTGTGGTCCGTGGACAACTGCCTTTACCATATTTTTATTATGATTTTTAAAATCTTATTTTAAATCTTATCTCATCTTATTTTAATTAAATGTACTTAATAAACTAGTTTCATTTTATCATCATCATTTTATAAGCAATTCTAGTTTTATTATTTATTATTATTTTTTATTATTTATGTTGGTATCGCCCATCCCTAAGCAGAGGGTGTGATTCCAGTTGATTGCGCAGTTTGAAAGCATCCCCAGTAAAACTGCGGCTGTGATAAAAATCTTTCTGTCCACAGCAACAATGATCAAGGAAAAATATTGTTCTGCCAGTGGGGTGGGTCGGCCAGAGTGTAACCGGGGGGGGCAACGACCACCGTGCAGCCTTGAAGATGTGCCAGTGACTACATTATAAAAACACATAGAAATAAGCAAAGATAATAAATTGACCAGAAGTCTTGAAAAAGCAGTGAATTTTTGGTTACAACACGCTTATATAAAGCAATCACTCTCTGGTCTGAATGCACCAGATGAATGAATCAATCAACATATCAGTTGGTAAATGGGTGGAAATATAAGTAAACAAATATGCAACAACCACAATTACAGGATGACCCGATTCTTTCAAGCCCACCCTTTCCTCCCTTAAGGTCCTCCAACATGTTTGACATCTTCATGGCATATTTTTTTTGGAATGATGCAAATATAAACCAAAATTCAAGAAATAAATAACACTGGACCACGGCACACCCCTGTCTATGGCGTGAGGTCCATCCATCACCTCTCACTCTGAGAATGCCACACTTCTTATCTCACTTCCTGTTCCCTGAGTTATGGGAAGAATTTTCCCCCAATCCCTCCTCCTTCTTTGGCTGTCTGGGTCTATGTTCCCATGGATACAGGTCTGCTATTCTAGGATAGGATAAATGACCCTGTGGTTGTTAAACAATAAGATGTTCATGAGGAATAACATGTTTATGTTTGAACCTGTTTTTAAAAAATAATTGTAATTAATGTAGGTCACTTTGAGATTAGATTAGCTAGCTAAAAATAGAGTTGGCTCCAAAACTCAACTGTAGTCACTATAATTCATACAAATCCTAAAAAACTAAAAGTTGAGGCTTCAGACTTGGACAAAAGGTAAGGAAAAATAAGGAATGGTATGAATAACATAATTATTAATATATATACTAAAGACAGCACATTAAAAGAAGACAATAAGACCAGTAAAAATTGCTTTTTTGGAGGTAATTCATGTATTTCTATTGCTATACTTCTACTATAGACTACATTCACACACACTACCTGTTTCTCCCCATTTTCTCATGGTCTTTGACGACACAGTGTAGCTCTGCTCCAGAGTCCAGAGGAACCCCTTTTAGATCCCATTCAAAACCCTGTGGCGGAAACAGGAACCAAGTGTTTTTAATGACACATTAAGCATTTGCACAGTGCCTGACGTTCATGTAAACAGGCAACAGCAACTGAAAGGGTCTTTTCATTTTGTAAGCCAGTTGTAATTTTTCTATTTACTGTAAATGGTTATGACACATTAGCATCCAAAAATTCTGAAATCTAAATTTCTAAAAGGGGTTGAAGCGGGTTTTGTGAGTTTAGCTTTATATCTTTTTGCACTTTACGTTCATCACATCTCTGAAAATCCTTCTAAATTTAGTATAAGATGCCACTGCTTTATGAGAAAAAGAAAATAAAGCTCCAATGTTCCTTGGAAAAAAAACAGCTAATATTTTTTTAATGAATTTGATGTTATTGAAATTACATACCTCATTCCAAACAGGGTTTGGGTTATTCTTGATGATCTTTGTCTTCTTCTTGGATCCTGAAGCGAAATGAGAAAATAGTACAAAATAGAAATGATAATGTTATGAGTCAAAAAGGTAAGTTGCTTTAAAATTGGTATGTGTACTGTCTTTACTCTAATAAATCATTTGATAGCTAATTAGCCAGCAAGTTAGTTTCTGTGACAGTGGCAAGTTCTCAGGCAAAACCTGTTCATGTTCATGTCAACATTTTAGGTTAATACATGGAACAGGGTGTTTTATTTTATATTTAATAATACATAATACCATATCATGTTTTGACCTAAATATAAGTCAATAATGAAACTTAGCATTTTGTCTTAGCATTTCCCACTTGTAGCCTGTATTAACACTACCAAATAACAAAACTAAAAAAAATATTTAGCATGATTAATTATCAATTAGCAGCAGAAAAGGGGCTGAAAATGAGAGATATAAAAATGCCCACACATCCCTCAGTCTGGATGACTGTAAGGTTAATCAATCAATAAGGACCAATCAGAACAGAGTAAGAGAGTAAGCAAAGCCACTATAGGAAGTACAAAAAAAAAGGGAAAGTTTTTTTAAAAATTTTAACTAATAGACAACAAATTAAGATCTATGTTAGCCTGAAGTATTCTTTATTATAACCTTGTTAGGAGTTAACATGGTGTTAACTGTATCTGTGTTGAACCCCGTGGTTTAGTTGTCACTGGATCACCAGTTTCCTGACCAAGAGGATGGTTGGTTCAGTGTTCCCGTACGGGTTATTGATTAACCAGCAATCTTTTTTTTCCAATAACATAAACACTGTTCTGATGATAAGATGTCAAGGAATATCTGCAAACCATGGGGAAAAAAAACTTTGTTCTCACAACTTAGAAAATGTTAAAATCAAGGTTATTAAAAGAACCTTTTAGAATTCTCAAAATAATAAGCATTTTTCCTTATCCTTACCATTGCCTGGATCAGGTGTGTAGAGTCAATCAGAAACTGGAATGCACCATCTTAGATGAGGGTTGAGTAGGGGAAGATAAAACAAAATGGTATCTTCCAACTTCTTATTGACTGAACACACCTGATACAGGTCAGCAGTAGATAGGGCACTAGTTGTCTAGGGATGGTTGGAAAACAAGCAATGCAAGAATCTTTTAAGACCAGGCCAAGAACCAATGACTTAGACAACCTCATTGACTGCATTCAATGTACATGAACTTAATTAGAAGAGACATTTGTTGTAAATCATTGTGTACATGCAGCAGCAGAGTAATCTGATTGCTCTACAATATTCTAGAAGCATCGCTCAGAGGTTTTAACAGTATACCAACAGAAGAAGCTGATTTATGACTTTTTTCTTCATTCAGTGTAGTTGCAAGAAAAGTGCTGACATTCAGAAGATAGAGAATGATGTTGAAGGGGAGATACAGGAAAGTCATAGGGAAAAGAAAAGGAACTTTAAAGCCTAGTGGTATTACCACAGTAAACAACCTGAAGCTGAACATACTCCAGGATGCAAAAGACTTGAGTCGGGAGATAAACATCAATTCTATCTACTTCCTGCAGCAGCTCAGGAATTTCAACCTACCACATGAGCTGCTAATCCAGGTCTGCGCTGCTGTCATGTGCTCCTCTATTAAAGAGGTTTAGAGCAGCCACCGCACAGACAAGAGCAGACTGCAGCAGACTGTGGGAACTACAGGAAAACCCATGGGCACTCCCCAGCACATTCATTAATGGCTAACCTCATACTTACTGCAAAACTGCTTCTACCCAGGCTGTACCGTACACACTGGAGATCTCATACTCACCTGGGTGACATAAATATTGTCCAAACTGATGTGACTTGCTTTAACTCCACCAGGGATCATGTGCATGGGCAGCTGACTGACCACAGTAGAAGGAATGTGGTGCATGGGGTAAAGCATGTAGGGCAACATTTGCTAAAATATGTAAACCTCATATTTTACAATATAGAAATATGTCATGCAGTGGAGCCGTGTGCCTGGCTGCTGTGTTTTTAGAAAAAAAGTGAAGGTCTATGACACAGATGAACAAGCTAATCCATGCTGCAAGTGACAAAACATGTATTTTTTGCAGCCTCAAACTGTTCCCCATACACACACATGCTGGTTTTGTTTTAGTGTTCTCAAAAACTAAGTGTGGTTGTGTATGCACATGTGTGTGTTCTCTTCCTGTGACTTTCTACAACATGAAGTTCTGAGCTCTGATTTGCTGGCTCTTGGGCAATCTGACAGGAAGGCTTAAGACGGACTGATAAACTGCCAAGATTTGTCATTATCCACTGAAGAGCTCTTATCACACAGCACACACGCAAACACAGAAGAATGAAAATTATCGCTCGGGGAACAACTATCATGGTTTCCACGTAGTTTTAGTTAAAAAAAGGAGTTGGTGCTCACAAGGATTGATACGTTCTTTCCAGATGGAAAGAAAACAGACAATGACTATTGTCTGATTTTAGAAGCTATATATAAATTTCCGTGAAATTACCTCTGGACCTGGAATAGATACTAAGAGTCTATAACTTTGTTTGGCTGTACTTGTACACAGAAGGTCTTTGAGTGTAATTATTAACATGATCCTGTAGTTGGTTTAGTGTGTAATGGCTATTTGCCTCTAAACACAAAGTAGGCTACAGCCGAGGCTGATGGGAGTGTCATTAGTTGGCAGGTGTTTATGAATGATAGACAAAAAACCTAAATCCACAACCTCTGACTGACACTCCACTCATTATAGATGTGTGGATTTTTTCGTCTGAAAACCAGAAATTTTTGGTTACACAATTGAGGCCTTTGAAGTTTACACTGCACGTATTCTCAATGTGCAAACACACACACCCACCCACCCAGAGAAAGGTTGTTTGCTTTCCTGTTTTCCCCAGTCATCACAGATTGTGGGAACACAAATTTAATCATACTCACAATTCACCTACACACACACACACAAATATATTGTAACCTCTCGACCCTCTCAGTGGAAGGGTGGAGGTGTTTTTTAAGACATTGTCCAAGAACGGAGGTACATTTACGTAGGTATTTGTGTTTGTGTGATCATGTAGCTGTTTTGTGTGTTAGCTCCATAAATCTCTCGAGGGCTGAAATCTGAGTTAGGATCTCAGTAAGAGGAAATGGTTGGTTCTTCCTGGTTGGTCCAGCTTGGCACAGACTGTGTCATGAGCCAAAAATAGAACAGTGAAATACATATGGGAAACCTAAGTTTAGAAGAAGCTGTTTGTATGTGTCTGTCAGGAACTAATAGGAGCACTTTGGCTGGTTGTAAGTAATACGTAGACTGAGCCAGTTCCTGAACTATATCTAAATAATTTGCAACCAACTGGAAAATAGGGTGTGTTGTTGCTCTGCTGTGGTAACCATTTCCTTCTTTGGAAACATCTCTACCGATGGGAGCTTTTGTAAGTGGGACTTAAGTTAATGGCTATATAGGAAAAATAAACACATTAAAACTAAATGTAAGTTTGCTCATGTGCTTAGCAATACTGTATATTAAAGACTAACTTTTCTCTATTTTTTCAGTTTTTGCTTGTTGTTTTTCAGTAAATTTTCCATGATTTAGCCTATTGTCATTTTTATTTCCAACCTACATAGAAACCCGATATTGTTGTGCCTGATTCTAAGCAAACTGCTGTTTTTGCACAGTTTAATCCAAAAAACTACAGTGAAATTGGTCACTATTTTGGTACCATTGTAAGTGCTGCTATCTGCCATTTTGTTGCGTGGTGCCAAAAGGTGAGCATATTTCACAGACACCTGCCTCAATACGTGGTGGCCGTATGCGAGTGTAGGAACAAACAACCTATACAGATGTTAAGACTGGAGATCAGGTTGATTGTAGGCACAACCTCCAGTTATTGCTTTCACCAGCTTGGAACCAGCCTCTAATCCCCTTTTGGTCTATATAATATGTGAAAGTCCAATCTGTTTGACCTCAGGTTAGAATTTTAAGAGATTTAAGGAAAAAAAAACATCCATGGCACTTACTGAAAGAGGAAAACTTCCAGGATTTCTGGACTAACACTAGACTGTTGTAATCTCTTTACATCTGAAATCAAAATCGGTCTCCTTTAGGT
Organism: Channa argus; assembly: GCF_033026475.1. Classification (NCBI taxonomy): domain Eukaryota; kingdom Metazoa; phylum Chordata; class Actinopteri; order Anabantiformes; family Channidae; genus Channa; species Channa argus. Next base: position 19,994,596 of record NC_090208.1, read on the forward strand.
AATATGCCGTTATAAGAACCCAATGCCTTTTCTCTGGAGTCCTTTAAAGCACCACAAAGTCAGCTTTCTCCAAACACTAGATGTTCTGACGCAAAAGCAACACATTTCTTGGACTAAGTTCTTGTTTTCTTCTTGTCAGCAAACCTTTGTGCATTATCACATGTTTAACAAATCAAAGTCAAGGAAGGTCCCACTGTTAAATTAGGTGAGTGTGTGTATCCAGGGTATAAGTAGCACATGGGAAGTAGAGTTGCCAGTTTTTATTTCTTGTTTTGACAAAGAACAACAGTTAAAGGGCCTATAACAACATTTTGGACGGAAATCCTGCTTTCAGCACACAAACACAAGCGCGTGTTGTCTCGTTTGATCACATATAAACAAGCTTCATTACCTCAGCTTGCAGACACACACTCTCATGCATGATGAAGAATACATTTAAAACAGGGGAAACTCCCTAGCAATCATAACATCTTTCTCTGTATGGATCTATTTTTCCACATGAACCATTAATTCAGTTTGAAAATATCATTTGCAAATGTTGTTGCCATGTCACTGTGACAAAAATATTCGAAGCCACTGTCAGGAACCAAAATCACATGGAGCCTTATAATCAAACATATATATGTATATGTGTGTGTGTGTGTGTGTGTGTGTGTGGTTGTGTGTGTATGCAAATGTCTCAGTGATGTTTTCCACCCACAAAAATGTGAGAATTTTCCACTAAAAAGATGATATACAAATGCTCTTAAAGTGCACTGAAATTAATCATGATTGGTTAAAAATGCATCTACTAATTAATGTACAGAAATAATGTATCCAACCCCCACTATTTAATATTTTTAGAAATGTTTATATACTTGGACCTTTTAGAGGGCAACACACACACACTTTTCTCCCCTACAGCTGCCTTTCTCCATCAACAGTTCCTATAAATGGACATGGTTTCTGTTTGTGTAAAGAGGAGCTAACTCTCTTTCTCTGCTCTAAATTCCTGAAGTTGTTGCAGAACACAGAAACACTTGAATCAGAGCCACAACTTTCGAGCAGCATTGTGACAAATGCTGCAAACGTGTGTCTATCCTCTGCTTTGTTGTTTCAAATTAAAAAAAGGTTCCCTTAGATTTTCCTCAATGACATAATAATTGAAGTTAGCTCAGCGAGATCTATGGGTAAAAAGCAGTCTAAGAGGGATCGGGGCCTTACTGATGATTCTAGCACTGTTGTCCGTGAAGATCTATGTGTAATATTTGGGGGGAGGATCTGGTGAATTCTTTCTCTAATAGCTACAATTTTATTCATAAAGAAAGTCATTAGGTCATTGCTGCTTAGAGTTAAGGGAATAGTAGGCTCAACAGAACTATGGCTCTTAGTCAGCCTGGCTACAGTGCTGAACAGAAACCGGGGGAACATAAATAATGTTTTACACAAGGGATAATGTGTTAATTCTAATAATGTTTGTTATGAATCATGTACAAGTTTGACTGTGCTAAAGCACTTTTGACCCTAAAAGTCCAGATGATCTTATTACTGTGATCACGTAATGACGTTAGTGTGCTCGGACCCATAACAATATAAGCGTAATGTGAGCACACGGTATATGGCATAAGGCAAACATACCTAGTGTGAATATAATTTAAAATAATTAAAACTGGATTCTGAGAAGATCTCCCTATAGAAGACCAGGGGCACATAGTTGTACTGTGTTTAAGCTGTTCTAGTTCCCAACAAAATTCTAATTATTATAACTATGAATGTGTGAATATATGCAGTGACACTGCGGTTTTGTGACCACTGGGTACTTGTGTTCAAGGAATAAATATATGATTTAAATTGAGGTTAGGTTAAGCACATTCTTACAAGTATTACAAGCTTAAGTGGGATGGCACCAGGAAACCGTGTTCACACAAAGGCAGGAAGTAAAAAAAAAAAGTTCAACTCATTACTACTTGTGGAAAGTACAACAACAAATTGAAAAAACGAAAAGCAGCTGCTGAGGCCAGGTAGCCAAGTCACTTTCAACTTGTGCCATTTGGCATCCCACCAGGCAAACTAAACAAGATGTGTGTTTGTACATTCAGACAGCTATAGTCTTTGGAACATATTTGAGATTTTAATCTTGGACTCGGTCAGAAAAAAAACACTATACTTGGCACAGTAATATCACCGTCTCCATTAGTATTCAAAAGAGCATAATAAAATCCCATTATAATTGCTAATACACTAAATTCAGCTAGTTTTAGAGGTACTGTACACAGTATCTGCTTTCACTTGCTAACTGCTACATAATGCAACAAAAGTTGGTCTTGGCAGCACCAGTCCTGAGATGTCATTCAGCTGGTGCAATGCTGCTTCCATAAATGAAGCTAAGCAAAAGTTCAGGAAGATGCTCTTCTCTCCTTCACCCCATCTGTCTCTCTCTCTTCACTTCCAGACTCAATCAGCTAACTGAGGGTATTTCACTTCTATTAAGCATAATGCTCTTCAACACCGCCATCATTGTCTGCATTGAGCGGATCCCTGTTTTGCATAAAATAAACCTCAGAGGAATCTAAAAGCCGAACTCTCTCTTTATTGTGCACTTTATTGTGATAATAAGAAAATAAGCCCCTGGCACAGACAGAGAAAGGCCCCCAGATCCTTTCTTTTTGGACATTGATGTCTGTTTTGCTCATTTGTGCACCACATCTTCGTAGTTTCAGTTCATTCACACACTCACACCCACATCAATAACAGCAGCTGCCATGTAAGGTGCTCACCTGACTCACCAGGAGCAACTTGGGGTTCGGTCATGCCAATGACACTTTGACATTAGCGCTGCAGGAGCTAGAAGTTTAACTGCTTCTTTCACATTTGGTGGACAATCACTCTATATGAACATTAATTTGCATGGCTCTGGCCTATGTGTCCCCTGACCTCCTGGGCCAGTGCCCAGTATCCCTGTTTATTAATCCATCCATGCAACTTTATCCAGTATTTTTCATAATAATATTGCATTGGATAACCATGTAAAAAAATGCCTCAGGAAAAATACAACTAAACAACCGATAACTATACAATACATGTTTTTGAGCATATTTCTGCTAATGATATTGAGGGAAAGTGGCACATTGTAGCTTTAATGTAGCATTTTATTTTCTACAGTAATACTTGAGGTACTGGACTGTATTACTTTGTATAATTTTACTACAGATCCAATGAATCTCCCAAAAACTTCTTACCTCTGAATGTGACACTAGCCAGGGGGTCAGAGTGTCTTAGGTTGTTGGCACGCTGAAGAATGCAACGCAACATGGCTGAAAATACTATGCCTGAATCATATGGGGGTTCAGGTTATTCAGTTCACCAAGTAAGATCCAGGGCCCAAGGAATGATTGAATATGTAACAAGAGAAGCTTTAGTAATAAACAAAAAGCAAAAAAGGTGTAAAGTAAAAGTATGAAAAAGAAAAGATTTTCTTTGAAAAGATATCAGCTGCTTGAAAAATGTAAATCCAGAACATTCACAAAATTAAATCAGAGTCTATGCCTGTTCTGATTGACAGAATGAAAATGTACCGGCATCACAAAAACTGAATGATCCATGGATTGTTTTAGGTTTGTCTTAAAGTATCTGTCTCTATCCACACTGCAGCATAAAAAGTCCCTTTCTCAAGTGGAGAAGTGTCCTGACAAAGCCGGCTTCTTTCTTTTTCTGACTCTCAGCACACTCGTAGAGAAAAAAGGCAGCGTGTAAGCATGTCAGGAACTCACATACACCTCACATCCAGAGGAAATCTCAACATTTCCTGTGCCCTTTTCCTCCCTTGTCTCCTTGCTGTTGACCTCTCTATCTGCCAAAGCATTCTCCCTCCCACACAATTTTTTTCTCCATATTAAGTAGTCAAATTCTATATATTTTACAGATTGATTTAAATTTGATGTTTTAATAGAGAAAATGTCTCTTTGCACCTATAAATTGGATCCCAAACTTTAAATGCCAACCTTTTTTTTTTTTCATTTTCATTTGAAATTAAAAATTTTTGGCAACACACCCACACAAACAACAATGTATAATGTGCAAAGTGAGACAGCGCCACCTATTGCATCTACCTTTCTCCAAGGGAGATTCTCAACAATAAAACAAAAATACAGTAAGACTTTGGCTCTGTGTAATTTAACTGAACCAGTGAGATTTTAATCTACAAACATCTGGTCAAAATCCTCTCTTCTGTAATAAATTGAACCCACAGTTTCTTAAATCCCCTCTAATATTAATGTAGCGTACGAATTTCATGGCTTATTTCTCAGTCCATCTTATTCTTCAAACATATACTAAAACTGTATACACTTAAACACTGTAAATAAGTTAAAAAAATACTGTCTCCTTTACTGTCACCATACATCACATGGTGTATGGTGCATGGTGTTTGTCAGGCACTAAACCACTTTCACACACACCAGTCTGGTGTATCTATATCATGAGCTCCTTAACCCAGCCAGCTGCACACAATAACCAGTCGGTTTCCAGTCAGATATCATGAACGACTGCATTGTCCACATACTGTAAAATGCAAGACTTGGTTAATTTGATCCCAGACAAAAAAATGCTAAAGTCCAGACTTTTCTACAATTAGCTGCTATTTCCAGTTGCCGTGAGCAAATGTTTTTGCTGCAGCATCTCACGAATATGTTTTGTTTATATTAAATAAAGCCTTTATTTCAGGGTGAGGTCAACACTTCTGTGTGCAGTATGTATATCTAATTATGTATTGACACAAAAACAGATATGTCTTTTCCTATTCTCCAAACAGATTTTGGTTTTGCTGATTTAGTGATATGATTTATTGCTTAGTACAGATAAAGTCATTCGAGTGGGTGACTTTAACAACTGCCTGAGCATTGTGTTTAATTCATTATTAGATTTAATTGTTTTTTCCCAAAATGTAAATAAACCCACTCACTGTTTTAGTCACACGTTAGACCTTGTCCTTACGTGTGGAATTGAAACAGATAATTTAATACTTCCACACAACATTCTTCTGTCTGACCATTTTCTAATAACATTTGATTTTACAATAACGGACTATACAGCAGTTAGGGAAAAATTCCACTATAGCAGATGCTTAAGTGAAAAAGCTGTTAACAAATTTAAAGACATGATTCTTTCATGATTTGCTTCACCATATGCCAATACAATGGAAAGTAGCCACCTTAATGTTACTCCTGCACAAGTTTATTGTCTTGTTGACAATTCTGCAGCCTCACTACGTACAATACTCGATAGTGTTGCCCCTCTGAAAAAGAAGTCAGTAAACCAGAAGAGGCGATCTCCATGGTGTAGTTCGCAAACACGCAACTTAAAACAAGCAACACGAAAGTTAGAAAGGAAGCGGCTTCCAGAAATTTAGAAGAATCTCATTTAGCCTGGAAAAATAGTTTAAAAATGTACAAAAAAACCCTCGGTGATGCTAGAACAGCATATTATTCATCATTAATAGAAGAAAACAAGAACAACCCCCAGTTTCCGTTCAGCACTTTAGCCAGGCTGACTAAGAGCCATAGTTTTTTTGAGCTTAGATTTCCTCTGAGTTTAACTCTGAGCAGCAATGACTTCATGACTTTCTTTATGAATAAAATCGTAGCTATTAGAGAATGAATTCACCAGATCCTTCCCCCAAATATTACAGATAGATCTTTACGTACAACAGTGCTAGAATCATCACCAAGGCCCCAATCCCTCTTAGACAGCTTTTTACCCATAAATCTCTCTGAGCTAACTTCAATTATTATCTCATCTAAACCAACAACCTGTCTGCTAGACCCTATTCCAACGTTCATATTAGATATCATCATCTATCTTTAGAAACAGGCTATGTACCACAGGCCTATAAGGTAGCTGTAATCAAACCATTACTTAAAAAACCCTGTCTTTACCCAGGTGTTTTAGCCAATTACAGACCAATATCTAATCTCCCCTTTATTTCTAAAATAACGTAAAAAGTAGTTGCAAAACAACTATGTGATCACCTTTACAGGAATAATTTGTGTGAAGATTTTCAATCAGGATTTAAAGTTCATCATAGTACAGAAACAGCACTGGTAAAAGTCACCAATGATCTTCTCTTGGCATTAGATCATGGGCTCATCTTTATACTTGTTCAGTTAGATCTTAGTGCTGCATTTGATACCATTGATCACAACATTGTATTACAGAGACTAGAACATGAAATTGGGATTAAAGGAACTGCACTAGGTTGGTTTAAATCTTATGTATCTGATAGATTTCAATTTGTTCATGTTAATGATGAATCCTCCATGCACACAAAGGTTAGCTATGGAGTTCCACAACATTATTAGAAAACACTCCATAAATTTCCATTGGTATGCTGATGATACCCAGCTATATTTATCTATGGAACAAGATGAAAATAATCAGTTAATCAAGCTTCAAGCATGCCTACAAGACTTAACACACAATTTTTACTTCTAAAGTCAAACAAAAGTGAGGTCATAGTATTTGGCCCCAACAATCTCAGAAATATGATGTCCAACCATATTGTTACTCTAGATGGCATAAGTCTGGCCTCCAGTAATACTGCAAGGAACCTTGGAGTTATTTTTGACCAGGATTTGTCATTTACCTCACATATAAAAATAATCTCTAGAACAGCCTTCTTCCACCTACGGAACATTGCCAAAATTAGGAGCATCCTGTCTCAAAGTGATGCCGAAAAACTGGTCAATGCATAAGTTACTTCTAAGTTGGACTACTGTAATTCCCTACTTTCAGGATGCCCAGGTAACTCCCTAAAGAGCCTGCAATTAATCCAAAATGCTGAAGCTAGAGTGCTGACTGGAACTAGTAAAAGAGATCAAATTTCACCTTCACTAGCTTCTCTCCATTGGCTTCCCATAAATTCTAGAATAAAATATTAAACCCTGCTTCTTACAAATAAAGCTCTGAACAGTCAAGCTCCATCATATATAAATGACCTCATAGTTTCATATCATCCCAGTACACAACTTCGATCTCAGAATGCAGGCCTACTCGTGGTTTCCAGACTAGAATAGGAGGCAGAGCCTTTAGCTATCAAGCTCCTCTCCTGTGGAACCAGCTCCCAGTTCTGATTCAGGAAGCAGAGAACCTATCTACTATTAAGTCTAGGCTTAAAATCTTCCTCTCTAATAAAGCATATAGTTAGTTATAGTTATGCTGCTGTAGGCTTAGACTGCTGGGGGACTCCCCTCCTCTTGTTCCTCTCTCCTCTTCTCTCACCCCACAATTGTCACTACTGTATGACATTAACTCTGTGTGTTTTCTCCCGTAGTTGTCTTTGTCCTGCTCTGGTGTCCCCGGCTTTGAAGCTGTGTGTCTTCCAGCGTGCAACTACTGGTCCTACCAACCTGCCCGATTGCTTTTGTTGCTCTTTTTCTTTTCTCTCTTCACTTTCCACTCACTACACCTGGTTCTGCTGGAGGTTTCTTCCGTTAAAGGGAGTTTTTCTACTGTTGCCTAGGGGTTTGCTCAAGGGGGAATTGTTGGGTTCTCTCTATATACTTTATAGTATTCACTTTATTCTGTAAAATGCCTTGAGATGAATTTGTTGTGAAATGGTGCTATATAAATAAAGTTGAATTGAATTGAATTTAAATTTATGTGCGACTTCTGTTATTAGCTGACTCCTTTCAAGCAGCTCACAAAAAATATTGCAGAGACTTAAAGAGAAGTTACTGAATCTTATGAATAGTTACATATTTGAAATGGAGAACAGGGATTTTAGAGTCCCTCAATTTAAATGGAACAGGCTAAAAATTAGGTAATAAAACAATCCATCATAATAAAGCGGATCCGTCAGGATTGGTATGTTAACAATATATAAGCATTCTGGTGTCTCAGAAAAGCTCATTGTTTTTGTTTTAATAGTGGGAAATTTACTGATTTGGTTTATTCATGGCACAGAAGAAGCAAGAAGGTGTTTTCTTTGAGATACATCTGCTAAAGCCATAGTATATTAGCTCAGCACCAGATTAGCAACAAGCTGAGGAACTTTATAATTAATTATATTTGAGACACCTTTATTCAAAGAGAAAAGTAAGCAGCACACAACAGGGGCAACTTGGTGTTTAGTGTCTGTCCAAGGAGGCTTTGACATTTGGCCAAGAGCAACCAGGAGTCAAACCACTGACCCTGTGGTTCATGGATGACTGCTCTACAGAATGAGCTACAGTCGCCCCAGGCTACATAATGGAACAAAAGAACACACTGGAGCGTGTATCTGCAGGACTTCCCTCATGAGTTTAAATATTCAGCCTGATTTCATCACATGATCAAAAACAAAAGGATTTTATTATTGCTCCTTGTCTATATGGTTGTCTAGATAAACTTTTGGCTACAAGACATTTTCAGCTTCCTAAGTTGCTTGTTGTAATATCTAGACAATTTCTTTCCATTTTTATGTGTGCAATTTTTAAAATATATCTATGAAGCAGGTTTCTGGGTCAGCAGTGGCTCATGGGGCAGCAGAGGCTCAGTTGGTACAGTCCCGCCTACTGACCACAGGGTCAGAGGTTTGCACCCCACTCTTCCTGGCCACATGTTGAAGTGTCCCTGGGCAAGACACTGAACCCCCAACAGCACATCCCCATCCCCTACCGTGCAGTGCCAGTCCCAAGCTCGGTAGAAATTGGGGAGGGTTGCGTGGGAGTGGGAAGGGCATCCGGCGTAAAAACTGTGCCAAAAAAACATGCGGACAAATGATCCGCTTTGGCAAACCTGAATTCACAGGATAAGCCAAAAGGAAAAACAAAAACAAATTAAAACTTTTGAAGCAGGCTTCTTACAGGCTTCTAAATAGAACTGCAGGTTAAAAAGGATACAGTGGGACTGGGAAAAAGGAATGGTCCAAGGGGCCTGATGGCAGCCAAAGCATGATGAGGCAATTTCAGGATTGATATTGACAATGTCAGATCAAAGACAGCAAACAAACTTTAGTCTAAATCATTTTAATAATCTAATGATCTGATGTTTGGACTTAAAGCAACAAGGTCAATCTACATCTACCAGCCTTTCTTCCTTACCACCCTTTTAATACACTGAGCTCTGAAATGATGCAGCAGCTTTTAAGAGCAGACACAGCAGAGACACCGTTCAGCTTTCAGGAGAAGGCGGGGAGGGGTTAAAACAGATTAAAATATCAGATGTCAGCCAGTGAGGGGAAGCTTAAACACTCTGCAGCAAAGATTCAGCTGTTCAGTCATGTTTTTGACCTGCAGGTCACAATTACAGTGTGTGTGTGTGCGTGTGTGTGTGTGTGTGTGTGTGTGTGCGTGTGTGAGATACAGGGCAGACACTGCTATGTATCATACTGGAAAATTGTGCTATATAGAGCAAGGGTCACGAGTTGGTCCTGACATATTTACTGATATCTCCCCTGTTGGATTGTACCTCAAACAGAACTCTACCGTAGTCTGTTGGGCTCTACTACGCCGTAGTTTTTCATTGTCTACTGCAGTCTGATGCAGTCTGCTGCATTTTGCTGGATCATACTGGATCATAATTATCCAGTATACAATTAATTTCTTTAGTGGATATTAATCTAACAAAGTCTAATGTAGTCTGTAGGCTCATTTGTGGCGTGCTGTAGTCTGTGGTACTTCATAGTATTCTACTGAAATCTATTGTTGTAGTAATTTGATGGTAATATTCTGTAGTCTGCTGTGCTCTATGCTATTTTGTTGTGGTCTTAATAAAACACAGTGAAAGGAAAGCCGCAGAGCAGAGAGGGACATAAAGAAATTCCAAAGATTGATTAATGTGTGTTCTTCTGTGTGTGTGTGTGTGTGTGTGTGTGTGTGTGTGCGTGTGCGAAGATGTGTACGTGTGTGTGTTAGGAAGACATAGAGAAAAAAGGAAAATGGAGACTAAAGAGTAACTAAAAACATATCTATGCTTTACTAGACAGGTACCTGTTTTTTTCACCTATAGGGTTTTTCACTGTTTTAACATGAGACTAGCTTTTAGGGGGTAAGAATCGATTACTGTATATGACTATTTGAACATGTTTGAACAAGTACCCTTGCCCCACCCCAATCAGAACTATAAAAGCCGACTGGCAGAGGCTGTTCATTAATCATGCCTGAGCTGTTATAGAGCGAAAGAGGTCTCTGGATCAACATTGTGGCATTTTGAACAAATGCACAATTTGCTCTTTGTACATGGATTTTATCCTTTAATCTTTTTTCTAACTTTTCCCCCCACACACATCAATCTTACCTTCATAGGTTACAGTGCAGTAGGCATCGCTGATGTCATCATCTGGTGTTTGCAGACGCTCTGCACACAGAATAAACACACGCAGCATGGCTCACACATGCACACACACACACTCACAGCGGAGCACTATAAAATACTCCTAACAAACACTCTGTAGTCCATATATGGGCATCAGTGTATCCAAAAAATGTTCCATAATGCAGAGAGAGAGAAAAATAGACACCAGGCACGGAGAGCTAATAGAGACTGAGAGAGGGACTCAGAGACCTGCAGTTCTCAGCTGTCTCACTTGCCCTCCTATCATCCCTCCCTCTCACAGACACTCAGACCAAGTGTGGTGCATTAGCTGACTCATGTATATACCCACACAAACACACACACAAACACACACACACAGACAATCTCTTCAATCACAACTGACTTAAAGAGCCAACAACACACACACAGAGTGGCCTTTATTTTCAGTTCACACATGCCTCCAGACAATCAACAATCCATACTCTGTCAAGTAAACCAACACACACACACACACACACACACAGTGACAAAGGGTCAAAGTGTGTTGGGGAAAAATGTTGTTGATGCAGATTTGTACAGTGAGAAAGTAGAATATAAGGTGAATAGGGTGAAAAGGTGAAAAGAATATAAGGTGTGCAAAATATAATATATTGCACAATAAAAGAGGAATTAAGGGGAAATTTAAATTTGAAAATTATGAGTTTAGAAAAACAACACATTTTTTTAAGGTTTCAATCAGCAAGTAGCAAGATTTACAGGTCAACTGATGGTCCAAACCATGTCCAAATATGTATGCACCTACAATTTGCAGAGTTTTGGGGTTGTTGTTGTGGCTTAACATGGCTGCGTTTCCAGCCTAATTTTTTTTTTTTTAAATTGCAACGCACAATACGTTTGTGGAATGAAAAACACATGGTTGCAAACAAACAAACACAGTTCCATTACTTTGTGGCTTACACTACACTACTTTTTGCAAACATCCTCCTCAAATATTTCTTCTTTTCTTGTTGGAAGTGGACCCATTGTTTACCATTGTGCAGAGGTTTTACAGTACAAAGCAAACACCACATAGGCTTAGCAAGCTCCCATCAGTGGCTTCGGTGCACTGAACATGTGAGGTGTTCAGTGCAGTGACTTTTCAGTTCAAGAAAAGTCAAAAGTACGTTAAATTTGTGGAAAAGTTGAATGGCACATAATTGACTGTTTAAATGTGCATCAACTGTTTTGTTTGCAACATTGAAAATTGGGACTGGGTTGCTGTCCCATTGACAGGACAGATACACTGATCAAGTAATGCCTTATGTGTCCCTCACTGGTTGAGTGTTACTGAAATTGTTTTGCCTCCATCTTTATTTGGTGTGAAACTGGAGCCGATTTCTGAACTTAAGGTTCATATGTTACCAAAAAGCAAAGGAAAGTAACTTGTGTCACATGAGACTCTGCTCACTCTCTCAAACTCTTTCATTCTCATATCCCTTCAACTGCAAAACCTCAAACCCTGAGCTTTACAGAGTGAGTGTCTTACACTGACCAAAAAAAATGAAACGATGAAACCAAAGTGAAGCGCTAAAAAAGCTAATGCAGATGAGAAAATGGCCCATGTTCAAAAGGGTGGCAGGATGTGGGGGGCTTCTCCTACATGTCACTACTTTAAAAATAAACAGTAGGGCCAGGGACAGTGTTGTTGGCCCTGGCATATAGGGCATAAAAGAAGTAGTATAAGGACAAAGTTACATAACCAATGCCCTTGTCACTTTCATTCAGGTATTTATTTGCACTTATTTCCTCATAAACTATTACACACCAAATCTTCTGTGATTGTCCTCTAAGAAATTGCTACAACTGCACAAAACTGTCTGTTTACAAATTAATTTATGTCCATTTAATCTAATTACCTTCAGTCACAATCTGGACATGTTCCAGAATTATTCAGGGAGGATTCTCAGGTTTAACACAAGACATGTTCTTCTTGTTTTACTCCTATTTAAGTTTTGGATTATTCATGCAAACTGTGTGACACAGGTTAACTGCTGCTTCAGGACAACATCTCAGATTGTTTATTCAGAAGTGACAGGCAGCTGATGTACACTGGTCCAGCAGCTTGTAGACTACTGATATACTACATAACTTGTTACTTTAAGTCCCAGGAAAAATTATTCTTCTCTGCACATGTAAAAAACAGACATTTCTGTCTTTAATCAACAACAAACTGGTAATTCAAGAAATGTCAGTTCTTATTGTTATGGATTAAATATTATAATATCTAGTATATTTCTTATATATTTAAACTATACGCGTGTCATCAGCGCATAAAATCAGCAGAAATCTGAAGAAATACAACAGAGTTGTTGCTGAATGAATGGGAAAACAACTGGAATACAATTGCAACGAGCAGCTCAGAGTGACACTATCACAGTATATTAAGTTAAACACACGGAAATGTCATATTGTTGATGCATGTTCATAACTTGATATATGGCCCAATGTTATCTTTCACACCACACTGGCCCTTGACAATGTTTTTCCTCAAATAGAAAAGATTTCTCAAAGTAAAAACTAAACTGAAAGTACTGATGAAGCTAACAAAAACTAAATGGAGAATTAAATCAAATCTAAAAATACTATCAAAATACATTTGATCTCGGACACCCCCCTGGGGGAAGTCCAGACCCCAGGTTAAGAACTGGCAATGTAAGTCTTGCAGTTCATAAAATATGTACGCTATAATGCTTTTACAGACACAGAGAAAGTCATATTAACCTGCAATAATATTTGATTAGGATAAATAAACAGACTGAAGTCATCACCAATGCATTTCTTTATAGAGACAGCAAGAAGAAACAAGTATGGATACCATGAAGGTGAAGTAAAGACAAAGTTTGAGGAAAGTCTGCAAAAACACAGTTACATATTTATGGTTCTCCTGTGGTAATGATGAGTAAGGCATACGTCTTTCATCATTAATACATTTTTCATCATTCTTATCCAATGGTACCAGTTTGTTTCTTGGAACAGACAGATGGCCTCTGATTACCGCAGTACTGATCATCCAATTTGTGCTCACCTGTGAAAAAACAGAAAAACAAATATGTAAACAAACAAACAATATATAAATATATATATGTATATTCTTTCAGTGTACAAACTCAGGAAGGAAGTAACTACAAACTGATTTATGCAGTGCACGTATTTTAAAACCACTCGCCACAGAATTTGCTTCTGTGTGTCAACCTATTTTTCAATGTTCATTTGATACACGTTATTCCATCAGCTCACATTAAACTTTTTCAATAAAAAAAACCAAAATAAACCAAACAAACAGCTTCCTTATAACTATGATCAACAGTAGCACCCACATCTGTAACTATGAAATCATTGGCGAAAATAATGTTTTAGCAAAGTAGTGTAACCATGATGTTTATCAGCTGGCCTTTAAAAAAGATCACAGCACAGTGGATGCAGTGTTGACAGTTTCCCATTTCTAAACTTATTGGCAATTAAAAGCATTTGTTAGAGGCCCATTTTTGGACTTTTCATCTGAATTTATATCAATTGTGACAGATTTATCTTTGTCTAAAATGATTTACAATTTCTAACGTCCACAACATACTGTTCAATCAACATCAGGATGTGGGTATATGAGACATGAGATATCTGTAAATGTGTTCTCCTACAGGTTTGTTTTGTGTTAATTTTGTTAAATAATATTTGTGTTTTTGATAGAGAGACCCAGAGATGCATTACAAATTTCACTGAAAACTATTCATAAAGTCAGTTAAGTAATTAAAATCATATTGTATCATATTGTCATTTGAAATAAATGTGACCTGAATTGGCCTGTTTTATCACTGCTAGTGTCGTCTGCAGAGACAAATCTTTACTTTATGCCTACTCAGAGCACAGGATAAAAAACTACATGTTTCACAATACCTCCAAAGTTCATTGCCAAACAGTCTCCATTCAAGTGATTATCAGGCATTCCTGAAGACCAATAGATAGGTGAGCCAATAGGTAAGTCGAAGGGTGTACCATCACTCCAGAACCAAATGCCCTCCTAGAAAATCAAAGTATGACTCACTATGGTTTAAACAAGTGTGATTATTTTCATGTAGTCAATTATATACTGTACCTGTTGTGCATCAAAGCCTCCGACCCATGTGAGCCGATAAGACTTAGTGAGCCTCAGTAAAAGACTCTGAATCACATGATATTCACAAAAGCTGTGCAGCGATGCAAGGTTTCCACCTTCGGATTGACAGTTCTTCTAGAGAAATGAGAAAGACAGAGAGAATAAACCCGTGTAGGACACAAAGTGCATGAAAATGACACCTTTTTAAATATTGTGCCTCTTTGTTATAGAGTGTTATAAGTGTTCCAATAACAGCACATAAAAGTACCTCAGCATTAGCCCAAGTCATGAGTTTTGGAACATAAAGGAAACAGCGGCCAATGTCAGCAATCCAACCACTGGGACAATGTGTTGAATTTGTGTTCAAGTCCGTCTCTCCTGAAAGCAAATGAGTAACAAAACTCAACAGTGAAGGTACCCTAACATCCTGTAAACACTTACACTGCTCAGGGCCACAGGGGTGCAGACCATTGCAGCTGTGTTTGGGGTAGGTCGCTAGTCTATATATTGGCCAAATACCCCAACAGAGCTGAAGAAGGCTCAACATTTGGTGACCTTAATAGTCTTTGCCAAATGCCTTATGCCTGGCTTAAATTTCAATCATACATTTGCTGGCCTCTAAGGGGCAGCAGAACCAAGAAGTTCACATCAAAGTCTGGCTGCTTTTCTTTCTCTGAGACAAGCTAAGAACAAGCTATAACACTACTTATAAAATGTATTTCTGAGATTTTGGCACCAACTTAATTTATACATAGACCTTAAATTATTATATTTATTATTTCTTCATTAAAATATTTAACCATTAATTTTGCATTTAATTATTGAATAATATATTGCTAAGAATCATAGTCATGTACTGTGGAAAAAAATGTAACTAAAAAGTTTTACTACACTAAGTTATAATAATAATAATAGTAATAATATAATATAGTAATAATAGTAGTTGAACACATTACTACTCACCTGCAGCTCTGGTCAGAGCTATTATGGCGCAGATGAGAGAAGACACAGTCAGCATGTTCATGGTGGAGATGATGCAAATTTTAAAGATGATGATGATCAGTCTTCAGTCTTCCTGAGTGGATGTGTCCAACTTCAGATGGACCAGCTTTTATAGACAGGGAATTGTCTTTCTTTCTGTTTGAGACAAACATATTAAACTACTCCTCCCAATGTATGAGTTACAACATATGCATGCACAGAAAGACATGTAATGGTTTTCTAAACTGAGTCAGCACTTGCAAAAGTGTGATTTATTTTAACACTGAGGAAGGTTTGAGAAATGGGAGTATAAACCTCTTCAAGAAAAATAAATCATGAAGAAAAAAGGGAACGGATGGATAGAAAAGGTTGAAATCTAGATATTGAATGATCAAATCAACTCATTAAGTGAAACATGTTGTGTTTATTTGAATGTCCTTATTTTGAAATGGCAAAAAGAGTAAAAAAGTGAATTTGTTTT
Source organism: Channa argus (assembly GCF_033026475.1). NCBI lineage: Eukaryota > Metazoa > Chordata > Actinopteri > Anabantiformes > Channidae > Channa > Channa argus. The sequence continues at coordinate 20,010,456 of NC_090208.1, forward strand.
ATCAATGTAATATATAATGCACATTCAATATATACTGAAGTTCCTTTATCAGAAGGGATTGTGATGGCTGCAGCCTGGGTTTACACTAAAGGTTTGTTTGGTAATGATTTCACTCATCCTCACTTTTACATTACTTTGTTTTCACAAGGTTGCTATTTATTTGTAGATTGTTTTGTCACAGCAAAGTTTGTCCCCTTGTATCTGTTATCATCAAAAAAAAGTTACATTGCAAAAGTAGTTTGTATCCCCCTTGATTTGTTAATTACAAACCCACACCAAAGGGCTGATGTTGTTTTTTTTGCTGATGTTTAACCTGCTGAACACGATAAAACACTAGGAACTAAAACTTTCTGTATGTTGAAATAACACAAGAATTGAGTAAAAACTTTTCTTTGGAAATTGAGTGAACTGATTGTTAGCCCCAAAGCCTGAACGGAACTGCAAACTGCTGCAAAAAAAAAAGATTAACACTCCTACATCTGGAAATTATGAAAATCTAGTACACTGCTAAAAAATCAACTATATTCTTTTTCTCAGTATTGTGTCATATTTCCACACCAGTGACATTCATTGATAACCTCTTTTTCTTTCCTTTTTATTTGTATATTCTGTTATTTCTGTTTCTTTATTGTTAGTGATGAATGTTAAGGTTTTGTATTTGTACTGGTTTGATTCTTTTCCTTGATTTGAATCCTTCCCTCATCCTTTCTGAAGGAGCAGCTGTAACAATGCAATAAATAAAGTTTAGAAAAAGAGCTTCCACAGAACTTTGAAATGACAAGGTCAGTATTAAATACCACAGTGGAGACAACTGTATTAGAATGTGATACAGGTTTGATTCATCTCAATTCATTCCAGCATCACTTATTCATTTATTTATTTGCTTTTATCATTCTACATTTACCGCACTACACTGTTTACCTGCTGTTTTTTGCACATTGTAATGCAATTGCACAGTTTACATGCTATACTGTTTAAATGCTGCTCTTTTTACACCTTTAGCACACTTGACTGTACTGTACAGTAGAATAGTATACAGTAGGTTTACTGGTCGGCACTTTCTTAGGTTCTGTGTCCTGTCCTGTGTTACTTTTTGTTGTCTGTCTACACTGTCTATCTGTACTGTTTTTCGTCTGCACTGTTTGCACTAGGTTGCAGTCGACGCACTTTACATAGCTTGTGTTGTTTTGTAGCACCTTGGTTTTTGGAGGAACGTTATCTCGTTTCTACTGTGTACTGTGTACCACTGTGTATAGTAGAAATGACAATAAAAGGCACTTGATTTGACTTGACTTGTAAGGCTTTCTGCAACACCCCTAAGTGGAGATTTGTCTTCAGCAGTTTGTGGCATTATTATAACACATGACATCACAGTTTCACCAAATGATGCCAATATAGGCAAAATACAACTATGTAGTGTGCAAATAGGAACATGCAGTTTGATGCAGTTTTGCTGAATTTTTTGTCTGAGAGTCGAATGATCGACATTGGCAAGAAAATCTTTGGAAACACCTAGACACATATATTTCTTTTGTACACATTTTATCTTTTTTTGTTTTTCTTCAATCAAAAGGTTTTAAATGGATCGAAAAACTGGCATGCTTCCTGAGTATGGAGTGGTATCATTGCTGCTTGAAGCTGCCTTGCACAAAATGCAGATCACCCACTCCTTCATTGCCAAAGCATTCCCAGATCATCACATTTCTGCCTCCATTCTTATGAGCTCTGCATCTGACACATGGTGTTCGCTTAGATTCAAACACCTCAAACTTTGATTCATCAGTTTACAAGACATTGTTTCAGTCATCTAATGTCAACTTCAACCTTCTTCTGATTTGCTAGTTTTTCTTGGCAACTCTGTCCATGAGTGCGGCTGACCTGTGACTCCTATGCCCAGTGTCAAAGAAGACACTAGTAAATACATGTCATCTTGGGCAGATGTGCACTTTATAAAGAAATCTTTATAAGTAAGTCTACATTTGGCTTTTTTTGTTCTAATTTACACTACAAATGACAGGTCACTCTCCTCATAAAAGAAGAGCCAAATATACACTCATATTATTGGTTAACTGGACATGAACTTATTTTAGGATGTTTTAACACCCAGGAGGGACATGCCTGATCAGCGGAATAGTTTCTCCTTTTTGTATATTATCTGATCCTTTTACAACCAATTGACTGAATACAAAAACTAAAAAAGATAGAAATAATGTGTGGAGGTGTTTCCAAGCCTTTTTCTGCAAGTGTAATTTAAAAATATGTGCTCCTTTTTTTGGATGTTGGTGCATGTTGGTGCACAGCTAGAAAGTCACCGGTTTAAATCTGCCTGCTGGCCCCAGGGTGTACCCCACCGCTCACCCAATGACAGCTGGGATAGGCTCAAGCCCACCACAACCACAAATAGGATTAACAGTTATTGGTTATGGATGTTGGGGTACCTTACATTTTTAATTTTTTTGTTCTCAGGAGAAAATAATCTGAACTCAAACTCAACACTTTGTACCATTGGTTTTGACTGTTTAAAGTGGCCACTGTTTCCTTTATGTTCCTGCACCCCTGAATTATGGGACACAACTTGAAGTCAGTTTTTTGTAGTTCTGTGTTTGTCTTTTGTGTTTTGAACACGTTTTAATGTGATAACAAAGAGACACAATATTTAACAAGGTATTATTTGTAGTCACTTTGTTTCTTGCACTGCTCCATTCTCTCTGTGCTTTTTTTTATTTCTGTAGAAAAACTGTCAGTCCAAATGTGGAAACATTGCATCAGTGCACAGCTTTGGTGAACATCATGTGATTCAGTGTCTTTTGCTGAGGCTCACTATTTCCTATCCATTCACATGTTTTTTTTTCAATAAAAACAGCATTAACTTTTTATCAAGTAGAGCTAAATCATCAGAATACACAGGACAGCCTTGGCTCCCCACATGCATCATGAGTCTAGGCTGCCCATGAGCCTGTCACCGGTTACCAGTTTCTTTTTACTATATTTTGTTGGTCCTGTTCCCTGCAGACCAAAAACATCCATTAAAAGCTGCAGTTTTGGTGTTGGTCTGAGGTCATCTATCCATCACAGGCCCTTGTGAGAGTTGCTCAAATCCTTTTATGTTTGCCCATGTTTTCTGCTTTCAACAACTTCAAGGAGTAAACTCTCACTTCTTGCCTAATATATCCCACCCACTTCCAGGTCCTATTGTAACAAGAGAATCAGTGTCATTTACTTCACCTGTCTGTGGTATCAAAATCACCTTTGCGGGCTAAATGTGGACTGTGTTAAAATGTGCTTACAAATGCAAGTGGCATATTAGTTAGAAAGATTATATTGTGGTATGTTATTAGATTACACTGGAACTGCTCAGGACTAACTGCACTGTGGGACCAAAGACACTAATAGATTTAGAATAAGGCTAATGTTTTCCGCTTCATCCTTTTTTTATTTGAAAAATAGGAAAGAAACAAATGCTCCCTAGGAGATCAATTAAGCAATTTGGAAAACCAAAAATGCTCACTACAAAGATGGGAGGTAGGTGAACACACTGGACAATATAGAAAACAGGTCATTATACAAGTAGAAAATATACTAAGTAGGTCTTCTATGAACCATCATCCAGCCATGCCATGGACCATGAAATCATTCTTGTTTGGACAAAATATAATACAAATTATTATTTTTAACCAAAATTTTCAAAATTGGCATAAAAATACAGATTCTACAGATAATACAGATAATTTTTTAACGTGTAGGATTAAGTCACTCGTTCATCTAAGGGTTATGCTGTAATTGTAGCGACAACCTGACTTTATCACTACCTCGTTAGAATTAAATATCTAAATATTTCTCCTAGTTACTGGGAACTCTTCTTACCACTAGATTTTTTGGTCTTTAACTGACCAGTGATGGTTAGTGCATGTTATACACTATGTTGTTTGACACCAAAAAATAACATTGAAATTGTCATTCCAATCCCTGAGTAATTCTTTTCATTATGTAAAGGAACAATACCAACACAAATCTTTAACATTCATGAATAGGAAAAACATGATAAAAAAATATTAAAATATGAAATAAAAACAGGAGTGAAATAAACAGTGCTGTATTTTCTTTACAGCTTCCAGGATAAAGACAGTTATTCATCATTTACCCAAAGTGGCAAAACCCTGTTTCCCTTTAAGTCATGCAAAATAGCAAAAACATGTCTTTCCAGACAAAATGAGAAATCGCAGTCTGGGAAGTGGTTACTCAATCTGAAAAACGCTGACAGAACAATTTGCATATATATGTTGTAACTCCTCATACAATGGGAGGAGTTGTTCAAAGTATTTGTCTCAAACAGAGGGAGAGAGAATTCACTGTAAATAAAAGCCGGTCCTTCTGTTGTTGAATGCCTCGCCTCAGAAAGATTGAAGCAAGACGCAGATAGAAAAGAAACAATAGAGCAATATAATTATATAATATAATAATAATGCAACAGGTTCGCTGTAAATCTCCTTCTCCCTCTTTAATCTCTTAGAATCTCTGCTTTCTCTGATGGCCTCAGCCAATATTCATGTTCTAATTATCGCTCTAAAACAAATTTAATGTGAAGCTTTTTCACCTATTTAGCATCTAGAAATTATTTAAATGAGCATGAGATAGTTAAATACCACCTGTATTTCTAACATGTCTGTTTCTCTTCCCTGTAGCTCATGAAGATGCTGACTGTGGGTCTTCTAGTCTGTGCCATGATGTCTCTGAGCAGGGTTGTTGGTGAGTGGTAATGTGGGCTGATGGTAAAAACATCATATTTCTGTTGACACTCTCTAAAATAGCAAACAAATTGTAAAATCTACAGGAATTAATCCTTTCTATGAGCTATATGACTGGAAAAGAGTGAAAGTCAAATTTGAATTGATGGAATAAAAAGCTAAACTGCTCATGAATTGGAGAAAAGAGTTTATTTGCTGTTGTTCAAGACAAACTGAGTCTTGTGTCAAACCTCCAGCTGTTCCAGGAGCAGCAAAGCATAATGAAATGATAGGTCTGTCAATCCACGAAGGTTTAAGTATTATGACCAGTCCTGCAGTGTGTTTTGTTTTTGGATTTTACAGCTGCACCTCCACTTTTTTGATCACCATTCACATTAAGTCCATATCCAGTTACCGGAGGCAGCTGTTTTTAGCACTTGGTTTTATTGAAGTAATATTCCAGTACAGAGTACAGAGCATCTGAATTCAAGTTTTATTTTAAGAAACTAAACAACCGACAGCATCAATTAATTCTTTTCAGATTTTGCTTTCAGGAGATTCTCACTTGGTCAAGGAACCAGCAACCTGTCCCAGTGGTTGGACTGATTTCAATGGTCGCTGTTTCCTCTACGTTCCAACAGAGATGACTTGGGCTTATGCTGAGGTAATGAGAAGTTAGACTTATAAAAATCTTTTTAAAAATGACTATAAAGATAATTGAAATTAGTTTAGTTTAGTTTCTTTTTTACCATTTCTAATTTGTGGTTGTCATTGTGGATGTGTTGCTTCTATTTGTGTCTCTCTGTGGTTACTTTGTTCCTCTTTAGGTCAGTGTATAAAATATAATTCATGTGACTCAACATACGGCTCTGTTCTCTCTGTCCTTATCATTTCTGTAGAAAAACTGTCTGTCCCATGGTGGGAACCTTGCCTCGGTGCACAGCACTGATGAGTATCAAGTGATTCAGATTATGATAAGCAATTTCAATGATTCATATCCGTTAACATGGCTCGGAGGCACTGATGCACAACAGGTACGTTACTGGTTACAAATAATCTTGAAGCTACTTAAGGAACAGCATTAAACTCCAGTTGCATCGTTCTGTATTTTTATCTTGAAGGAAGGAACTTGGTTCTGGAGTGATGGTTCATCTTTTAAGTTTAAGTACTGGTCTCAAAGTCAGCCTGATAATCGAGGGTCAGCACACTGTATGCTGATGAACTTTGGAGGTAAATTTATAGTTTGAAAAACATTTTCCATTTTTCCTGAAATCTGGGTAGAATTCCTAATCATTTAGTGGAGTTTTTACAAGGTTACACAATACAACCAGCAAAAAGACACATGTCCCACATGTGCCTTACAACAATATGAACAATAAACAGAATACAGCATGAAGGCTTAGGAGCAGAGGTGTAATGAGTTGATGTAGCTCCAATGTCTTTTTCTATCCTAATAGACTAAACTAATGTTGTTGTGTATCGTACAGACATTAATGATTAATATTAATTATATTATCTGTTTGTGTAAAAATGTTAAAAATAATGTATTTAGGTACACTGTAAGTATACTGTAAACACATATTTGAGATGTTTAGATTTAGGTTCTCAGAGGTTGTCACCAATTAACAATATCTGTCTTTTTACAGATGAGAGGAAATTTGATGATCAGCCCTGCTCCAAAATGAAGCCATCTGTCTGCTCCAAAATCTCTGACAACAAACAAACTTGAAGTGCTTCTAACAATCACAAGACTTACATTGATGTGCACTTGGTTGTGTATTGACATACTTCCCTATCTCTGTTTTCAAATCTAAAGGTTCTTGCATGTAGTAATGGACACTTCTTGCCTGCTGGTGTAACACTACACAGTGAATTTGGCCCTTTAGACCTTAAAATTCTTCTTTTCTTTTGCACAATAAAAATTCTCAAGCAATTGAAATAAATGAATTACTTTTTGATTTGAATAAATTCCTGCTGCTGCTTTAGAGGTGCACTGCTTCCCTCTCTGCATCTTCTATCATCTTAAGAGTCATTTTTGCAATAATTCAATTGCGTCTGCTTCTCCAAAGAAGAACATTGTTCCTGCTGAGTTGCATTTTTCATTCAATTGTAACAATAATAGTTACAACGGAAGATGCTATATGTATAAAATACAGCTGAAAGCAACAGTTTGCATCCTTGTTAATAAAAACATTAAAATTTTTAATTAGATTGTAATAAAGGGACATCTATAATAGCTTAATGTGCAATAAATATGTTGATAAAACAATTTTTTTTATCATTTAGAAAAAAAGGACATGCAAATCTGCACAAATAAAACACAGCCACAAATTCCATCCATCTATACATGCATCCATCTCTGAACAGCCAAGTTCACGTGGGTCACTGGGCAACAGGCCACCAACCTATCAGAGGACCACACAGTGAGAACAAGCAAACTCCACACAGAAAAGCCTCAGCCTTCTTGCTGTGAGTCGGTCAAAAAAACTAAACTAAAAGAGGGAAAAAAACAAGCTATAATTTCATTAACCTTAACCACTTTGTTCTGTAAGATCCTTGGGGGGGTGGAGCCTATCCCAACAATCATAGGGTTATAGGGCGGGTACACCGTAGATAGACCTGCCTATCTATCTCAAGGCTAACACAGAGAGACATACACAGACAGACAACAATTCACACTAACATTCACACCTACAGGCAATTTCAGATTTAGAAATCCGTCAACCTGTGTGTCTATGGACTGTGGAAGGGAAGAAACCGGACGAAACCCACGCAAGCACTGGGAGAACATGCAAAGTCCACGGAGAAAGTCAGTTGGGGAGGCAAACTCCTGACCTTCAAGGTGTGGGACTATGATGACGTATGACAACTTTATAACTGTGAGGAAATGGGGGTTCCTACTTTACTGGCATTAGGTTCTTCAGATTAATTTCTGAAAGTGGATCATAACCATTTCTGTGTAAATTATCTTTTTTTTTAGGGGAGGTTTAGCCAGCAGCCTGTCAGTTGATCTTAGCATGCAGTCTCTAGCCAGGTTTGTCACTGTTATTACAAGCTGTTGAAATGACAAATGTACACAGATAAAACCTCACACAGACAGCAATACTGCACTTTCTTGGTAGATGTAGTTTTTTCTGGTATTAAAATGTTTAGATTTCTAAGTGTTTCAGTGGAGAAGGTCTGGGCTGAATTTCATCTGGTGTCTATTAAAATATCTAGGCATTAATGTTACTCTGTGTCTGTTGGACATGTAGTTATGTTTGACCTAGAAGTTTCATTACAGGCAGTATAATGGATCCAAGTTGTTTACAGGTTTTGTCATGACCAGTGTCACTGTGTCCAGATGGGGTCACTGTAAGTGAAAATAGCCCTTTTCAAACAGGAAAATCTCTTGGACGTTTAGATGCAGTAGCTATGCACTCAACTTGTGCATTATGAGCTTCATTCTCCATTTGAAAAGTTGTAAAATGGTTATTATAGTCACTCTGAAATGTCAATTATGGGGGAGATCACTACTTACTGCTCAAGACAGGAAGACGCAAAACAGGAATGGATAATTGATTTAAATTTTAAAAAAGTCTAAAAGAACCACCAAGAAGGAAGACCAGTTGACAAGATTCAAGATCTATATTCAATCTGATATTTTAGTGTTCTCTTGCCTACCTTTGGTATTTATTGCACAATGAACTGAAGTCAACACAGACACATTATAGTCTTTGTATACATTTTGTTACAATTTATTTTTTTAACTGGTTCTTGACTTATTCATTTTTTTTAGCATAAAACCTACTAAGGGTTACATTAGGCACTTTGAAAAAGACAAACAAAACTGCTAATGCCAGACAACATAAAAGATACAAATTTTGAGAACTAAGTGGAAAAGGTAAATATTTAAAAATGTTTATTAACTTTTTTTACATGAAAATACTAAGATCATGGAAAAAACTAACCAAACTCGTAATACAATTTCTGATCCTCAGGAGGAAACTGTGGACCTCAGACAGACCTCCTTGAGCATTGCGACCATATAAGGATATTTTCTTGTCAAGTCATTTCTGCACACCACTTGTGTAAGTGTTCTTTGATATTATCCTCCCACAGTATTTGGTATTTGTTTTCTTTTTAATGTAATACATCCCCCATGTAAAATGTTACATTTATTTGATTACATTGTAAAAAAAACAAACATTCTTTTAGCAGTTTTGTCATGTCGGGTTGTCTAAAAAAGTCATCTACTGTGAATGCTGGGGTATTCACATAATTTTTATTATGACTGACGTCTTCTACATTTTTTGTATATGGCTTGCTAGCCTACCTCCAAACAGTGCAGAAAAAAGTTACTTCTAATAATTAAGCTATTGATCCCTAGCTAGAATTGCGCTGGCAGCCAAAGTTAACGTTTGTAATTGGTTACTAGATAACTGCTAATGTACCATTCATGCTAGCAAACTCCCTCTTTTATATTTCTAAAGATTTGTATATGTTTATACTTATAATACTGCTTTGATGACATAACAACAACAACGTAACATATTGCCTTTGATGTTTTAACCTCTGACCTTTAAGGCTATTGGCTTTGAAGTTTGCCTAACACCAGTATATAAGAAAGCTTTTTTCAACTAAAGCAAAAAGCTAAACTTTCAGCTATTTCAGCAAAAACAGTTCAACTTTTTTCAGCTTTGCTTGGAAAATCCTTTCGGCGCCAAAGTATTTACTTTTCGGAAATGCCTTTTCTATTTTATTTTTTTTTAACGTTTATTTTTTTACCATTCTTACAGCTTTTTGACAAAGAGGGCAAAGGCTGGCTAAGTGCACATGAGCTGTCACACCTCATGGGGGCAATGTTGGATGTCCCTCAACACGACAGCGTCACACTGAAACCTCCAGTCAAGGGTGAGTCTCTTGAGTAATGAGGTCAGAAGTTTAAATGCTGGAGTTTAGCTGGTGGAATAATTGGCATCTTAAATGTCCTTTGTTTGCTTATTTTGTTTATTTTATCACAAGGTGTGGGAGTGTACACTATGAGAGCTGTCAGGTTAGAGAATCAGTTTTACACCAGTCCCATCAGACTGCTTTGACTTGACATTATCTCTTTACATTAGGAATTTTATAACATTTCATTGTAAGTAAATGATGTGTTCTCTTAATTAATGGTGGTGAAAACAAGGATTATTCTAAAAAAATAGCTTTTCATAACAACCTGAAGTTTTTTGTTCAATAAACTGATATGTACACAGTCATCCTGACTGTGCTAGGTAGGTGACTGACTGAAAAGTTAACATAAATTGCACACATTTAAAAGCATAATCAATAAATGTTGACATATGTTATATGATGATATATGTCTGATGTGAGAAACTTTGTATAGTTCAGGGTTTTTTTTTTTTCCCCCTCCACCCATATCCGGGCTATTGTTATTTTTCCTTGCTGTGAGAGGTTTATACAAACTAAAAAATATAGTTTATACATTAGTGAGGTATAGACATGAAGTTGTATACAGATCACATCAGGTGAAATTTAAGACAATCTTGTTTCCACTGAAAATCTGTTCAGACAACCCACCCAACCCATCAGAGACTTGTGAATGAATACTTGTAGGCCAACGAGGTATATATAAAATATTTAAAGGGTCAATGATGTCTGCAAATGGAAAACATGGCTATTCAGTTTGTTTTATGTTAACTATTCTCAAATTTTTATACTACTGTGAATTTGTTTTTTTCCCACCATCACTTTTCTCCAAAACCTTGCTTCTGTAGCTTGACTCCTCTGGCTATTGTAGCATTTTCTTTAGAGATGTCCCATCAGAATTTTTTTTTTTCCTTGCCTTACCTTTCAACTGTCTCTGCCCCCTCATCGTAGGTTTGTACATGATGAAATCTTTATACTTTGTGCTTAACTCACAATGCAAATGTGGGGCTCGAAGACTCATTCTGGTTTTCATCAAACAACTTTGATCTGAAGAATTAGTTTCACCTTCAGAAGTTCCAAGTCCAGATGTATTTGCGATAAGGTTGTCCTCTTCTTTTATTCTACTCATTGTGATTGGTGTGCACATAACAAACGGGCTGTCATTGTTGTCTTTGGCTTTGTCAATCTGAAATGGCTTCTGTTCAGTTGCTTTAGTCTTTACCTCTGCTTTGTTCTTGAACCTTGCTCCTTTTATTGAACTTAAATATGGTATTTCAATTTTTAATCCCATCCTGTCTGTTTCATTTATCGTTGTTTCAATCTTTTCATGATTCCTAAATTCCTGATGATGTTTTTTTGTTGAATTTAATATAGGGCTGAAATGTTCTTTTATTCCTGTGTGTACGCCTTTCACATTCGCCATCTGGTCCAGACTTGTTCTGATTACAGCTGAGTAATGTGGTGCCATAGATTCCCTGTTCATCCAAGTGCTATTAAGTGCCTTTTTAGATAGACCAGGTTTATTAGTAAGGGAGCTCAAGCTGTAAAGGCCCCATTTTTCTGCATCATGTCTAGCTGCCTTATCTTTAGTTTCTCGCATTATTTTGCTTTGTTTCTTGCTCATCAGAGCTGACTCTTGACACTGGGAGGGGGGGGATAATTTTAAGTTTTTCTTATAGTATTTTATAGGACTTATTGGACTTTCTAGCGCGTTATCCCCCACACACTGTTGGCTTTTCTCTACCTGGAAGTTTTGCATCTCCCTTGTGAACCTTTGAGGCTTCTTCTTTCCCATTTCTGGAAATTCATTAGCTGTATTCGTTATTTTTGTTCTTTGGCTCTTAACTCTTTCTCCCAGGGGATGTTTCTTCTGCCTTTCATAGATTACGGTGTCATTTCCTGGGTTAAAATTTAGTGTTTTATTAACACAATTTTGTTTTGAATTCCCATCCTTTGCTTGGTCTTTAAAAATTTTACCAAAGGATGCAAATTCTTGAGACACATTGAACCAATTCACTGTTTCTAATATCTGTCTGACAGGCACCAAGTCTGAATTTCCATGAACTTGGGGATCACAGGGGTCTAAATGGCAATCTGACACACAAGATGTACTAGCCAGCTCAGGAATTGTGATGCAATGGTTGTCTTTGAGTAAATGGGATATATCTTCAAGGCAAGAGCACTTTAGGTTTATGATTTGGGAGCTGCAGTGCTTTTCGATTTTCCTTATTAGGGTTGATGTTTGAGGCAGTACATTAGGTCTTTTCTGAGGCAGGACACTAAGATCTGAATGGTCAACTGATCGGCTGTCAGCCAATAAAACAGCTCTAAAACTGTTTGCAACATCTTTTTTGGTGACAACAGGAGGGTCCCTGTGTGGTCCCCAAACCCTGGTGGTTGAGAGGGACTCTAAGGAAGGTAGACCACCAAGAAGCTGTACACTCTGGATATTCTGGGATGACTGAGCTGACTGTATGTTTTTTATATTTGAGAGAAATGAAGTTTCTTCTGACATGTCTCGACCACTGACACTTGCAAGTGATTTGGTTGCCCACGCATCATAGCCTCTTGCCTCCAAATCTGAATTACGACTAATATTTGGGGAGAGAAGATATGACTTGAAACTACCGTCCATGAAAAGGGAGCCACTGGGGCAAACCTCAGATAGGGCACTAAAGGGTTTGTAGTATTCTGGTGTAGACTCAGTTGGCAATGATTCTTCAAGGTAGTGTGAAGGCATGAGGGGGGAGCAGCTCCCACCTTTATTATATGCTGCATTTCTTGTACTCTGAACTACATTTTGTCCATCCTGCTTTAGATTTGGGTCAAGCTGGATGGCTGCAGGATCTAAAAAGGATGACTGAGCTCTCCCCCCAACTTCTGATGTTGCCATAGATGTTTCATTAGTTACAGGATGGCTGTTGGATTCAAAAGGTGGACGTGATTGCTCCTGTGGCACCAGCTTCAGCACCTGTAGAAGTCCAGCATAAACTATTTAATTTTTCCTGTTTACACTCTTATCCAGAAGTGAATACTGAACGCGTCCTGTGTCAAACATACTATATACGCATATATAGTCTGTATACGTATGTACATACATACATACGTATACAGACTATATATACATACGTATATGCACGCACGAATCTGTACAGAATCTGTATATAATCAAGCATTGAAATGTATATATGTACACGTATACATATGTGTATAGTATACATGTATACACATGTATATAAATACACACACACACACACACATATATATATTCTGTATATAAACAAGCATTGAAATTGAATTTATGGACAAGAATACTGAAAAATTGGATTTTATATTAATCAAATAATTAAAAGCAAAGTGTTAACTGTGTTTTGGAACTAATAAAAAATTTCTATTGCAAAAAATTGTCAGTTTTCCAGTCAACCTCAAACATTTAAACCCTTTTCCATAACTTTACTTCATCTGTAGAGCTCTTTTCTCTGCCCTTTTTGTCAGCAGTGTTTCCCACTAAATAGCACACAGTTGCACTACCACAACATGGGCCTAATGTTAAAGGTTGCAGTAAAACAGAAGAATCCCCTTGAATGTCTGTGCACCAAGAGGAAAATAAAAAATTGGCCTAAATATAATATTAAGTAATTCTGCAGCTATGAGGATGAATTTCATTTTAATCTAAAATGGTTATAAAGCACAAAATTAGAAGAAAAAGGGGGAAATATAGCAATGATACTGAGAAGAGAGGTTGCTAAGCTGTTGAAAGGCACTTCTTAGTTAAAAGGTTCAGTAAGAATTTTCCAGGGAGACAGAAAAACAAACATAGGTGATCCCACTGCAGCAGAGTGCAGATGTAGACCAAAGTTGTAGGTTAAATTTAATCTAAAAGTGTTGTAAAGTTTCTGTTTCAACTATGATAAGTAGGGAAAGCTTTATCGATGTGGTTTACCATTGGGATGTCACTTTTTTGCTTTGGAAGGTTATCAACCTGTTTTAACAAGCCAAAAGCAGAAGAAAACAAGTTATCCCTGCGTCTCCTGTGGTTGGCTGTGGTTGAAGCAGAGACCCCTGTAAACTTAAGAGTTGATAAGTGCATGGCTGTGGGATGTAAAGATAATAATAAAAAGATAAAATGTAAAGAGAACTGCCAAATAATCAAACCTTGCAACATGGCAGAGGAAACTGTTAGGAGAACATTAGACACACTTAAAAGAGAACGGACTACAGCAAAGAGCTGCTTTACAAGACAGGCCAACTATCTTATCCAGAGGGCAAGAGATATGACCAAGTCAGAGCTTAAAGAGGAGTTCACAAAGCTTTCTGTTGTAACAAGGAGGGTCATTGAAGCCAATGATGAATACAGATCTGGTTTGCTGGTAGACAGGGAGTCCAAATCAGATGGCAGTACAGCCAGATGATCAAATCAAGTTTGAGTTTGAGAAGGTGACCATCGGATGTAATATAAGATTTGATCAGGTGTAAAAATCTGTTCAAGCCCACCTCTGGGTAACTATGGGCTAGCAGAAATGATGGCTGCTTTTGAGAAAGCTGAAAGAGCCTGTGAATACTGTGAACACCTGTAGTAGACAGTTGAGTAGTAGAACTTATGGAGTTAAAAGCAGCTAAAAACAAGCTCAACACAAGAAAGGGAGAATTTGCAAGAGCAAGGAGAATTGCAAAAGATGCAAAAGTCACAGAGCACACAAGTAACAAAGTAGATCCAGCTGTGCACATCACACCAGTTGTGAAGATCAAACCAATGCAACTACATACATTCAGTGGCAATAAAAGAGACTTCCACTACTGGAGGAAAGACTGGGAATGTTTGCAGAGGCAAGGAGAACCAACTGGATCAGTAGAGGTAAAAAATATTCAACTCTTTGACAGTGTGGATGAAAGGATCATCAGGGAATTGAGACTGTTAAACTAGTACAGCTTGGTAATAGGTTCAGTGTACTGGAGAACAGGTAACACAATTGCTATGGAAATAGAAGAACTGGAAAGGTTTCCTCCTGTAAGGGAAAATCAACCCAGGAAGGTAAGGGATCTAACCAGACTGTGGAGAAGGCTCTGACAGACCTCACAGATCTTGAAAACATTGGTGCCATCAAAAATCCACTGGTAATCAATTCAATTTTGCAAGATCGAAGACTTTTTTCCAGTGTTTTCACTCTGGTTCTCCTTCCTCTTCTCTCACTCTCTCGTCTACCTTCTGCAGACTTATCCTCCACCCAAACGTAAGCATGCATTCCCGCAATATTCTGTATTTATGTAAAGAGACCTTACTCACCACCTCCTGCCTTTCCCTGCTAGATCTCCACATTGTTGTCCGTTAATCTCCTGGCTTCCCTCTGCAGTCTTCACCTCCCTGCCACACCATCCACTTCTCCTTGCAAATATTACGTTAATAAATTACATTTACTGCCTCCCACAGCCTTGTCTGTCCTGCCTTATTTTCTGGGTCTAAGAGGGCGCCCTTTTACTACACAAAAATCATCTAGCAAAGATTCAAGCTGATCTCAATTCCATTTCCCAGCTACTTCGACAGGTGTTATCACTCCTCTCTTGGCTCTCGCAGCTCCCACCCCCTTCATTCAAGGAATCCTGTGTATCCCCTCCTGAATTACTCTGGGGACCTCAAGGCTTGTAGAGCCTTTTTAGATAAATGTAGGCTACAATTGGAGATGAGACCCTTTGCTTTCTCCACCACGCTCACATGTGGTGTTTGGAGATTCTCTACTCTCGGGTTGGACTGGTTTGTGGGGAACGGCCGAGTGGGAGAGGAGTTCTGGGACACCTTCTCATTTCTAATTATTTGCTGTACTACTTGGGGGTCTTAGGTCCCATTAAATCTGAGAGAGACACCTCTTGTCTCCTTTCCAAACTCTCTCAGGGGAGCAGGTCAGTATCTGACTACGCAGTGGAGTTTAGAACTCTGGCTATAGACTGCTCCTGGAATGAACCAGCATTAGTAGAGATTTACCAGTGAGTAGCTAAGTCTTTAAAAGATGCACTTGCATTCAGAGAACTCCCTGACTCCTTAAATGCACTTATTAAAGTTTGTACTCAGGTTGATCATAGAATTTAGCTGGGCATCCCATTGATTCACCATTCCAGACCAATTACCATCTGAGGTCTAAACGGCCACTTTTTGAATCTTAGCGCCCTGCAAACTGCTCCCGTCATCTTAACTATTGAAAATCACAGTGAGAAATTGTCATTTCAAATAATGCATTATCCACTACTACCTTTATTCTCGGTTCTACATGGTTAGCACGCCACAGCCCTCACATAGACTGGCTGAAGGCTCTCTTGTTCCAGTCTCTGCCTGAGACCTGTTACCACTCCATTTAACCCCTCTGTGACCACTTACGATAGTATTGACCTGACCAATGTTCTCCAGATCTACCACAACATTAAACAAGTATTTTCCAAAAAGAAAGCCACGTCTCATCGACCTCACCGTCCATATGACTGTTCTATTGACCTTCTACCCAGTACTATGCCACTGAGAGGCAGGATCTATTTGCTTTCTGGTCCCGAACGCAAAGCTATGGAAAGTTACATTAGTGACTGGCTTCTTCCCTACAATGGTCTTAAACAAATGACCGTGTGCAACCATTATCCACTTACACAAGTATCCGTGTTTGAGCTTCTGCAGGGTGCTACAGTGTTCATCAACCTGAACGTTCAGAATGCTTGTCCACATCCGGGAGGGGGATGAGCTTAAGACTGCATTCAACACCCCAGCTAGAAATTAGTATTTGGTCATGCTTGACCAATGCTCCGGCCCTTTTTTCTAAATCTGGTCAATGTGTTTGGAGACATGTTGAACAAATTTGTTTTTGTGTATCTTGATGACATCCTGATTTTCTCCCCCTCTGAGACCGAACATGTCATGCATGTTAGAAGGGTGTTGAGCCACCTTTCTCAGAACAACCTGTTTGTTAAGCCCAAAAAGTGCGTTTTTCACTCGCCCTGTCTCCTTCTTGGGGTTCATAATCTCCTCAGGGAGTCTGGAGATGATCCCCGAGAAGGTGAGCTTGGTTACAGTGTGGTCCATTCCTGAGTTGTGGAAGCAGCTCCAGTGCTTCCTGGGCTTCGCCAATTTTATAGACTGTTTATTAGGACCTATAGCACTATAGCACTGCGGCACCACTGCACCATCTTACCTCCAAGTAAGAAGCCGTTCATCTGGTCACCCGATGCGGGTCATATGCCTTCTCCCACCTCAAAGAAGTTCTCCACAGCTCTGGTCCTTACTCTGCCTGACCCAAGTAGACAATCATTGTGGAGGTAGGTGCCTTGGATGTGGGGTGGGGGCTGTCCTCTCTCAAAGGTCCGGGGGTGATTCCAAATTACACCCGTGCGCCTTTTTCTCTCGTTGCCTTTCAGAAGCAGAACGCAATTATGACATTGGCAATCGTGAGTTACTAGCAGTTAAGCTGGTGTTAGAGAAATGTAGGCAGTGGTTAGAGGGGGACAAACATCCTATTATGGTTCTCACTGAAAGTTTGTAATACCATAAGATGGCCAAAAGACTTGATTCTCGCCAATCGTGCTGAGATTTTAAACCGTTTTCAGTTCACACTAGCTTATCATCCCGGCCATAAGAATATTAAAGCTGACACCCTGTCCCTCATGTTGATCCTTACCCAGTCAATGGGAAAACTGATTTCATTCTGCCCGCCTCAGTCTGACTAGCTCTCACTCAGCTAGAGGTTGAAGACGAGGTTTCCTAAGAATCAGCTAATGTCCCGGTTCCCCCCAATTATCCAGATGGACTTGTTTTTCCCCGATCAGCTCAGGTCTAAGATGCTAGATTGCTGTCTGTTCTGTCATCTTGGAATCGCAATCCTGGATGATCACACCCTGATCATCTTGCATCAACGGTTATGGTGGCCCTCCATATCCAATGATACCCGTGAGTTTGTTTTAGCCTATCCTGTTTGTGCCCAATCTAAGTCCAGTTGCCACCCCCCTGCCGGTCACCTGCATCCTCTCTAGATTGTCCCATATTTCTCTAGACCTTTTCACTGGTCTCCCATTGTCCCTGGGTAACTCAGTCATCCTTACCAATTTTCGAAAATGGTCCATTTAATAACCCTCCCCGCAATACCATCTGCCAAGGAGACTGCTGAGGCAATGGTCACCCATGTATTCAGAATTCATGGTCTCTCCGTGACGTCGTCTCCGAGTGGGGTCTCTAGTTTATATCTAAGTTTTGGAGGGAGTTTTTAGGCTGCTCTGTGTCTCAGTCAGTATTTACTCAGGTTTCCACCCTTGGTTCAATGGTAAGACTGAGAGGTTAAGTCAGGATCTTGAGATTGGGCTCCGGATTGTCTGCTCCTGGGAACTGTCCTTTTCGTCCAGGGATCTGATCTTTGTCAAGTTTGCACACAACTCCATGCCATAGGCTTCCACAGGGTTGACTCCCTTTCAGGTAGTTTTCAACCTGAAAGGGTTTTACCTCCATTGTTTGTATTCTGTTAGCGGGACTCATGTTCCATCTGCACAGGCTCCGTGTAGCGCTGTCAGCTGGCCTGGAGGAGGTCGCACGCTACTCTTCTCAGGACCTCAGACTCGTATAAGAGATTCACTGACAGACCCACAGCCGTGCTTCTCAGTATAGGGTTTGATTGAGATCAAGATTCTCAACCCTGTGGTGTTAAGTTTCCAACTCTCCAGATCCCTCAAGATTCATCCCACTTCTCGTATTAAACCTGCTGTCATTAGTAACCTAGGACAGGACCCCACCACCCACTTTTTTGCAAGACCGAAGATTGTGGTTTCCCAGTATTTTATTTTCTTTACTTCAGTTGCTACTTTCTATTGTTTATTAGTTCTTACTTTGTTTCCTTAAGTAGTGTTTTCAATTCTCCGGTTCTCCTGTCTCCCCTCTCACTCTGGCTCTCTCGTCTACCTTCTGCAGACTTATCCTTCGCTCTAACGTAAGCACGCTTTCCTGCAATATTCTGTATTTATGTCAAGACACCTTACTCACCTTCTGCCTTCCCTCCTAGATCTCCGCATCGCAGTCCACTACCTCCTGGCATACAACTGCAGTCTTCACCTCTTCTCCCTGCCACACCATTCACTTCTCCTTGCCAATATTAAGTAAATAAATTACATTTACTGCCTTCCAAGGCCTTGTCTGTCCTGCCTTATTGTCTGGGTCCCACTAACCATGACATGAGAGCCCAATCAAGACACCAGAGATGCACCAGAAGAAAATCAGTTAAGAAAAGCAAAGCGTTGATACAAACCAAATGAAAGATGAAGACAGCAAGGCTTTAGGTTTTGGGTATCTGGTTAAGGAAGATAGGCTCTATAGGATGACCTCAATCAACTCTTCAAAGAGGAAAGGTAAGATGCCGACAGGCCAAAACCTACAACGAGAAGAGGTGAAACCAAAGAAACCAAACCCACTGCCGAGTAGCAGGGCTCTATGGGCCAACATGTCTAGCCACACCTGTCAAGCAGAACGGAGCTATTCTTGTCAGGAAAGCCTTTCAGGAAGGTGTCATATCTTATCTATATGACTATCTATATCTTATCTTAGAAAGATACTTAGTTTTTACTTGATCTGGAGCTTTCTTTTAAAGCACACATTGACAAATTGGTTTGCAAAATTGACATCTCCCTCAGAGCATTTAAATGTCTTGTATCCGCAACCTTTTTACTTTTGTTTGATTATGGAGATGTGCTATACATGAGTGCTCCAAACAAAAGTCTTCTGTCTCTGAATACAGTCTATCACAATGATTTGAGGTTTATTACGGGTTGCAGTCACCTAACACATCACTGTGAACTGTATACCAAAACTGAGTGTCCTTCTTTGAGCAAACGAAGATATACTCACTGGATGATGCTGATTTATAAGGCTCTTCTTGGCTTGGTTCTGTTATATTTATGCTCTCTTCTACAAAGAACCAAAAGCTATTATGCTTTATGTTCATGTGACATTTATAAACTCACTGTTCCTCGTGTTTGGAGTGAAAAAGGGAAGTAAGCATTCAGTTTTGCCACCCCCTCTACTTGGAATAATCTTCAAACAGTTAAAGATATCAGAACTCATTTCACCTGAAGCCTTCCGTGCTTTCCTAATCAACAAACAAGGAGAATCCATTGGACAGTCCATGTGTTTTTAAATTGTTACCTTGTCCTCAACTTCTGCAATATGTAACGACAAACTGTATGCAATACCTAAATTATTGTTTATTTTTACTTATTCTTTGTAATAAGTATATAAAACTATATTAATTTTACTATGACGTTTGCTGCTGACCTTTGCTAAGTCACCATTGTAAATGAGATCTCGATCTCAATAGGTTTTATCTGGTTAAATAAAGGTCAAATAAAAAATTACAAACAATTAGGTGGGAAACACATGGAGGCACAGATGTGAGATTAGTTGAGTCCAAGGCAAAGCTAACACCGCTAGACAAGAAAAGTCATGAAGTCAAGGCCGAGCATTGTTAGGTCAGGAAATACTTTGAGAAGCATAGCCGCATGGGGGTTGAGCAGTGGTTTCACTTAGTATAAAGCCGCACAGTGCTGGGAGCAATTCAGCAAGATAGCAATGACTACCAGAATTTTTTTGCCAACAGAGTTGGAGAGATCCAATAGGCTGGACCAGTCTGGTGGTGGATTCCAGGTCATCTCAACATTATTTATATCGTAACAAGAGGAGCAACACCTAAAGAAATCAAGGAGACTGCATGGCAAAGAGGACCAGAGTTGAGGCAATAAAGTCTGCTAGTTAGGTTGTAACTGATCCCAGAGATCCTGATGAGAAGGGCATTGTGTGAGAGACGTGAATGTACCGACATTCCCAAGCTCCCGGTCTTAATATTGAAACCAACACATAAGGATCCCGCAAGGAAAGACATCAAGACTGCCAAGGACATTTACCAAGATTCCTGCTACAATTCTTCATAAAGATGTCAGGCAACTGGATGTTTTAATTCCTGTAGAAGAGCAATAAAAGGATGTGATCTCCTTGGGTTAAATACCCAGGAGCTCAAGTGGGAGGTGCGATTTTGAATTTGGAAGGATGTGATGTTAACCTAAAATGGGATAAATTAAACACAAAATCAGAAGAAAAAGGGGGAAATATATCAATGATAGTAACCGAGATGAAGAGGAGTGGTTGCTAAGCAACGTTAGTTGAAAGGCACGGTCAGTTAATACAAGTACAGTAAGTAGTTTCTGAGATGAAAAAACAAACATAAGTGCAGTATAGGTGATCTGACTGCAGCAGAGTGCAGATAGACAAAAGTGGTAGGTTAAATTTTATCTGAGTGATGAAAAGATTTTGTTTCAGCTAATAAGTAGGGGATGCTTCATCTGTGTGGTTAACCATAGGGATGTCACTGTATTGCTTTGCAAGGTTATCAACCAAATTTAACAGTTTCAACTGCTTTGACACTGTACTGTGCTTTGATCCTGTTTCAATTTTGAGCCAGAGACCCCAGAAAACTTGACAGTAGCTGAGACACAATCTTACAAGAAAATGTTAAAAATCCATAAGTTTAATGTTTTGGATAATTTGAAAGATTAGAACAGGCAATTAAACTAGATAAGGCAATTTCCAAGGAAATTACGTGGAAGAGCTGTTAAGTTGCCCGGTAGTCGCACGTGTTTCCTGTCTGTGTGTGTGTGTGTGTGTGTGTCCACTGTAGGGAGACTTCACCACAAAGTCATTGTAGCAAATCAATGCTAAATAATTGGAGAAATTATGATGAAAGGCTTTTATTTTAAATGTGTTTCTTGTCTGTGTGTGTGTGTAGGGAGAATTCACTACAAAGTCATTTTAGCATTTCAATTCTAAAAAGTAGATAAGTATTATGAAAAGCTTTTATTTTGAAAGTCTATTTCCTGTCTTGTGTGTGTGTGTGTGTGTGTGTGTGTGTGTGTGTGTGTGTGTGTGTGTGTGTGTGTGCTGAGGGAGAAAAACAGGTAAAGTGTGTGGACACAGCTCTGAGGCTGATCACATGATCTCATGCAGCTGTGTCCGTTACCATGACAATGACTGCTGCCAAATGCAAAGGCAGGCTGGGAAAGTACTGAGACCATGCCTCGGCAAATGTTCAAAATATGCAAAAGTATTAGTCCTATCGAAACAATTCAAAAACTGTGAGCGGCAAAAGGCTTCAGCGAACACGGTGATGTACTTTATTTGAAGATACTCCCTAAAATGAAGGCATGGTGGCGATTTTAAAACAGCCCCCCGTTTGTGATTTGAAGAGAATTTCAGAACCTTTTATAATGGGCTCCAATAGGAGATTGAGACAGGACTCTCTGCTTCTGGACAGTTAGAGAAAGAACCGTACGTCCTGTCACTATGAGAGTTACATTTCCTGAAAGAAGACAAAAATACTTACGCTTTGATGTATATTTTGTTTATGTAAGATTAAAGTAGACTGAAGGAAAGAAGGAAAAGAAGGAAAAAACTGAAATACAATATAAAATATAAAAGTTATTCATGAGAAAAGTAATAGCCTAGATCTCATAAGAGACCTACGTGTAGGAAGTGGAACGAAGTTTCTACGACAAAGCGTCTAGGACTAGATAGTGAGCGAAAAACAGCAAAATAATAATAATAAAGAAAAGGAGCTCATACAGTTCTCCTTGCGCCTTTACCTTTCTCAAACTATCGGAAACATAAAAAAAAAGAGCTTTCTCCCCCCTCATAGAATGCTTTTTTTCTCATAATGATTGTCAAAAACTCCTCGTGATGGTTTTAATGTACCACACGGCCCTGTCATGTTACCTCCTGCTTTATTTCTTTTGTTTGAGTGAGACTGATTGGCTTTGGGTGTGATGATTTACTATTACACATAAAAATAAATAAAACTTAAGCAACAAAGGTCATGCACTTCAGTCTTTTGACTCCAGTATAAGCTAGGTCCAAAAAAACCTTTGACCTTACATTTCCCATAAAGCCCTTTAATAGCTTTGTTTCTTCTTTCCTGCCTGATAAATAACCTCACCTTTTAAACTTCACTGCTTCAGAAATGTTTTCAATTTGAAGCTCAGTGGGTTAATAAATGCCACCAGAAAAATGTACCAAAAATTTATAAGTTAGTTACACTGATGATATATTCTCTTAGAAAAAAATCTTAGTGTCTTCATTTAGCAACAAGTAATTGAAACCAAGCTGAAATTTGTTTTAAAATGTTCATGTTGTGCAAAATAGCCAAGGTTAATACTGACATAACTACTTGGATACACCAGAGATTTTGCATCAGGATTGTTGCAGGAGTCTGCAGACAATTGATTTGGTTTCTCTTGCAGCGTTACCTGCATAGTATAACATTAAAAACTACATTAACCTGATGCTCACAAGACAGAATAACAAGCAACATTTACAGTACTTGTTATCATGTTACCTGTTGGTCTTGTTTTTCCAGTGCAAGAAGGTCGAGTGGCTCTGGGTCTGAAGAGAGGAGGGATTCCAGGTAGTCTATATTCAGTGTGGTCGCCACCTGAGAGACAGAGAGAGCACAGGCATTGAAATAGGGATATGGAAAGACAAAAAATGACATACAGTATAGTGTAAACCATGATGTGATCAGAGTTTAACTAAAATATTTACTCCATACTCCATTACAAGTAAACTACTTCATTGAGCAACAAGTAAGTAAAACCTAGCTGAGTATTTGTTTTAAAATCTTCACATTGTGCAAAATAGCCAAAGTAATATTGACATAACTACTTGGAAACACACAAGAGATTGTTGCAGGAGTCTCCAGACAACTGATGTGTTTGCTTTTGCAGCCTTATCTGCATAGTTTAACATTAAAAACAGAAATTACCTAATTCTTTTTCATACCCATTTAAAATCTTTAATTAACATAAGCTGCTCTCATGTTTGTATTTTTACAAATGTGACTCCCTAACCCTCATTTGTTTGCGCACAGCAGCACAGTACTTTGGATGTTAAAGGTTAAAAAAAACTACATCAACCTGATGCTCACAAGACAGAATAAGAAGCAACATTTACAGTACTTGTTATTATGTAACCTGCTGATCTTGTTTTTCCAATTCAAGAAGGTCGAGTGACTCTGGGTCTGAAGAAAGGAGGGATTCCAGGTAGTCTATATTCAGTGTTGTCGCCACCTGAAAGAGACAGAGAGAGCACAGGCATTAAAATAGAGACATGGAAATACATAAAAAATGATATACAGTATACAGTAAACTATGATGTGAACAGAGAGTTTAGGTAAAATATTTATTCCATTACAACAAATTTTTTTTAGCAACAAATAATTAAAACCAAGCTGAATACTTGTTTTAAAACCTTCACATTGTGCAAAATAGACAATGTAATACTGACATAACTACTTGGATACACACCAGAGATGTTGCATCAGGATTGTTGCTGGAGTCTGCAGACAACTGATGTGATTGTTCTTGCAGCGTTACCTGCACAATATAACATTAAAAACAGAAATTTCCTAATACAATTCTTTTTCTTACCCATTTTACATTTTTAATCAAAAAAAGTAGAGTATAACATTAAAAACTACATTAACCTGATGCTCACAAGACAGAATAACAAGCAACATTTACAGTACTTAGGTATGTTACCTGCTGGTCTTGTTTTTCCAGGGCAAGAAGGTCTAGTGGCTCTGGGTCTGAAGAGAGGAGGGATTCCAGGAAGTCTATATTCAGTGTCGTTCCCACCTGAGAGACAAGAGAGAGCACAGGCATAGTGACATGAAAAAGGAGATACATTATACAATAAACCATGATGTGATCAGAGAGTTTAAGTAAAATATTTACTCCATTACAAGTAAACTAATTATTTTAGCAACGAATAAAACCAAGCTGAATATTTATTTTAAAACTTTCATGTTGTGCAAAGAAAGGTTAGCCAAAGGTTAATACTGACAACTACTTGGAAACACACCAGAGATGTTGCAGCAGGATTGTTGCTGGAGTCTGCAGACAATTGATGTGGTTTCTCTTGCAGCGTTATCTGCATAGTTTAACATTAAAAACTACATCAACCTGATGCTCACAAGACAGAATAAGAAGCAACATTTACAGTACTTGTTATTATATTACCTGCTGGTCTCGTTTTTCTAGTGCAAGAAGGTCGAGTGACTCTGGGTCTGGAGAGAGGAGCGAATCAAGGTAGTCTATATTCAGTGTCGTCCCCACCTGAGAGAGACAGAGAGAGCACAGACATTAAAATAGGGAGATGGAAGGACAAGAAAAATGACATACAGTACACAGTAAACCATGATCAGAGAGTTTAAGTAAAATATTTACTCCATACTCCATTACAAGTAAACTACTTTATTTAGCAATAAGTAATTAAAACCAAGCTGAATATTTGTTTTAAAACCTTCACATTGTGCAAAATAGACATGGTAATACTGACATAACTACTTGGATACACACCAGAGATGTTGCAACAAGATTGTTGTTGGAGTCTGTAGATAATTGATGTGGTTTCTCTTGCACCGTTATCTGCATAGTTTAACATTAAAAACAGAAATTACCTAATACAATTCTTTTTCATACCCATTTAAAATTTTTAATCAACATAAGCTGGTCTCATATTTGCATTTTTACAAATTTGACTTCCTAACCCTCATTTGTTTTGCACACTGCAGCACAGTACTGTTGATGTTAAAGGTTAAGAAAAAAATAGATAAACCTGATGCTCACAAGACAGAATAAGAAGCAACATTATTATGTTACCTGCTGGTCTCGTTTTTCTAGTGCAAGAAGGTCGAGTGGCTCTGGGTCTGGAGAGAGGAGGGAATCCAGGTAGTCTATATTCAGTGTCGTCCCCACCTGAGAGAAACAGAGAGAGCACAGGCATTAAAATAGAGACATGGAAGGACATGAAAGACATACAATATACAGTAAACCATGATGTGATCAGAGAGTTTAAGTAAAATATTTACGCCATTCTAAATCTATCAAACAGTAGTACCAGCAAAAATTATGTTGATTATTCAAAGTAGAATAATCCGTTCTGCAGTGAAATGTCCCCTGTAACTTATGTATAACTTCTGATATAAGAGACGTGTTAATGCATCAATGCATAATTAGCATTTTACTTTAGTAGCTGGTCAAGGTAGCTTTAACTACTTTAGATCAAATGTCAAAAGGTTGTATTAAGGGGAAAAAAAAACATTTTGAAGTTTGAACCATGTATCTAGATGAAAGTATGGCGAAGTAGTTAGAAGTAATCAAAAAATAATATTAATATTAATAATACTATTAATAATAAAGATTAGGATATGATTAGATTAATGTAAATGCTCTTTAATATTACCATTCTGACAAAGTTCTCATCACAGCAGAGTTTGTCCAGATATTCCAGAAACGAGCCATTTTCTCTCACCACTTTCTTGTTCTCTCCACCTTCCTCTTTTTCATTTTCAGTCTCGTTGAGTTGTCTCTGTTTATTCTGAGCAGAATTAGTTTAACAGAACAAACACTAAGTATCTGTCTCTTTGTTCACTGGAAAGTTTAAATATAGGTCTGTAGATCTATATATAGATATAGATATAAAGTAGGGGACCTTTGGACAGAGGGAGTCCGTGATCATCATCCATCCATTCATTATCTGTCACCGCTTATCCCATTTGGGTTGCAGGGGGGCCACCCATGATCATCTATTGCACGTCCTGCCAGAGTTTCTTCAATGAGATGTAGGACACAATGCAATAGAGTGTCAGTTCTCTCTGGTAAGAATTCTTTTTATTTTTTTTAACACTAAACCAAGTGTTAACCCCAGTGAGGAAACTAACACTACCAGTGTCATTTATTTTTCACACTGTACGAGATCAGTGTAATTCCAACGGTATTTACTCTAAATGAGTGTTATAGTTTCCCCAATACAATTTTTTTTAAATTACTACAAAGTTTGGAATTTCTGCTTTCTCCATTCAATAAAGTCAAAACAACAATAAAAACAAACAAACAACAACAATGTATTTCTGTCTTAATAAAAATATAGAAATTCAAACATTATCCCTTAATGTTTTGTTTAAAACAAAGATTTTACACTGTACTTATATAGTAAAATTAGTTGACTTGACTTTTAAAAGTCATATGTACTGTGTCAGTGATATTTGTCTTTTTTTCATGTCTATCCTCTACTTTAATGCATCTCTTTGTCAGTCTACGGAAAAAGCATGGCTGTCCACTAGTTTAAGATTACATTAAAACTTATAAAGCATAATTCGTATACGTTTTATATTAGGTACTTTGTATTATAATATATTTTATTGATCCCCTTATAAGTCAATTATATTTTAATTTTGTTACTCATTGTGTGTTAGATGCTACTTTGGAAATCCCTTTTTTATTGCACTAACCAAATGTAAAGAGAATATTTGTGCTATTAAGAAAAAAAAACTTGTTTTCTCCACTTTAGTAATATAACAGCTAATAATTAAACTAATAATAATTAAAGTCTTGCAATTTGCTAGAGTTGCGCTGGAAGCCAAGGTTAATGTTAATATATGTAATTTGTCCCTAGGTAACTGCTAATGTACTTGTCCTGACACAGTCTTTTCTATTTCATCTCAAACACAACACAATCACACAGCACTCACCATGACAATGTTACCTCTTGTAGACATCATCTAGATTACAGTTATTAAATTGTGTTAATGTTAGCATAAATTAGAGAAGGCAATTCCAAAAAGATAATGCACTATGAAATGATTTTCCAAGCAAAGCTGTTGATTTTTGCTGAAATAACTGAATGTTTTGCTGTTGCTCTAAGAGCTGATATGAAATTGCTTGCTTGGTTGCTTCCTTATATACTGTTTATGCAAACTTCAAAGCCAGTTCGACTTAAAAACTTCAAAGACAAAAACTAGGAAGCAAGTATTTGACGTCATTGATGATTCATTAATGATGTCATTGATTATGTCATCAAGATGATAATTAAACAAAAAAGTATAAATTATACAAATCTTAAAAAGTATACAAGATATTAAAAAGCCGTATAAGCTGAACATTTTGAACTGTTTCTAGCTGAAAGGATGCTGAAGTAGTTAGGCGCCCAAAAACAATTACATTTTTAATACTGATCCAACCCCATGCACCCCATGAACTTTTTGGAGCTGGAGTTTCCACTGCAGTTAGGTATTTAGTCCAGAGGTTCCCAATCAAGGGGTCGCTAGATAACTCTTAGGAGTCCTGGGTAAAGGGAAAAAAGTCTACTGTTAATAAATCTGGAGTAAAATGTACATTTTAGTTTGAAATGTAATAGGCCTACTGTAGTGGCATATAATTAATGTTACAAAGCAAATAAATTAAATGCTTACTTTATCCTACAAGTTGCATTATATGTGTTATACTCTTTAGTATTTGTTTTCAAGTATTTATTTTTTACTTTATCTGTACACCTGCATTGTTAAATCCAGGTTAGCATATACACAATAGTTAACTGGTCTTCAGGGACTACATTTCCCAGGCAGTATTGGAAACATTTTCGTCATTACGCAAGGTTGGAGCCGCTGGAACTACAGCAAGTGACATAGGACTTGACAGGTGGTATCAGGTTTGAATTTTTTGTGTGGGTCAGTTCTACAATTGCCGCTGAGAAAAACTGGGAGGAAGAGTCACATATATATTTGAAAACAGCCATATGGTGAAAGCGTTTTTAAAAGGAAGCTTGAACCAGGTATGCCCTTTATGGAACTTAAGTGTGGGGTTTGAGGTTTTTAGCGGGTACTGGTCGCAAATGAGCAACCACAAAAACTCAACACACATATTCCTGGGAGCTGCTGTTTCTGCTACATCTTTTTTGCACTTTTGCTCATCTCCACCAAATCCGCCCTGCAGCCAATCAACTTATCTCACTTATTTACACACCTAATGTCTTGGTTATCTAGTTTCTAAAAAATTCAAGGAAGTTCTAATGTAAAAGACAATTGTTCTTTTAAAAACCTGCAATGTGTTCTGAAGTCATATGTATGCAAAATCAACAAAACTACCAGGATCATCATCTTGGACTTTGTTTTGTTGTTGTTCTGCGCTCATCCTCTGCCTTCATTCCAGTATGATCAGGCTCATACAAGTAGATAGCCTCAGCATGTCTCTTACACATACACACACACCTGTCTCCACTCTATAAGTTGGTCTCTCACAGGCTCTATATACACGCAGTTGTAATCAGTTTCTAAATCATAAGCTGACCTCTTCACTCAGTCTTTGTCACACCCTAGTTTTTCCAGTTCTTGATCTCCTGTTTGATCAGTCTCCAGGTTTTGGAGATTGGTTTGAGTCCTGACTAAGCTGAAACTACCACAAACAACAGAAGAGCAAAACTTTCTACCTACAGTTCTTAACACTATTAAAACAGACTAAATCTGAGACTCAAGAGAAATAACAGAAATTTAGCTACGTCTGAAACCAACAAACAAACTTCAAACAGCACTTACTTCCTCAGTATATCTCATCTCCTACTTTGGTGCTTCTCCTAGCTTGCATTATTTTAAAATAAACCAAATCAATAAGTTTCAAATTTGTGTAAAATGGGTTTGTATGACCATAATTACCAGCCTTATTTATGAGACGAATAGCTCATTTTTGTAACACAATTATTGAATCAATAGCTGTTTAAAAAGCTGATCCCCACAATACAATATATAGGGAAGAATAAGTTGAAAAATTACAAATTTTAATAGATCTGTAACCTTATAAATATAAAAGTTTTGGACCAATCACTCAGCCTTGCAGTATCCTTTTTTTTTTTAAGCAAAAATAAGCAATGCCCCTTATTCCATAACTGTCTGACTTTCTGAGTAATGTCCTGTGATCATTTGTTTCAAAAGCCTTCTGTACATCAATGAAAATATCAATTGAAAATGTATAATTTTCAACTGCCTCTAATACATCCTCAACCATTTCCATTTCTGCATAAGCTGTAGTTCTATTTTTCTAAAACCATACTGATAACTCAATTTTTTTTTTTTTTTTTTTTTTTAGATACGTTCAATTGTTTAACAAACAATTGAATCTCCACTTTTAAATATTGGTATTACCTTTGCTGTTTTTATACCATTTGGGCAAGCAACAACATTCAAATTATTGTTTTTTATATTCAAAGTTCTAACTGGAATAAATAATTTTTATATCAAGAGTATATATCAGATATTGTTTAACTTTTAGCATTTCCATTGCATCAATTTTATTATCACAAATGAACATAGAATTATTAAAATTAATTATTGATCAACTTTTTTTTTACAGTTTATCCCATTTATATTTTTCTTCACTTTCACTAGTTCTCAGTTGTAAGTATTTCTAATAAAGTGAATTTTTCTGTTGGCATGTTTTTTTGCAAACATGACTTTTCATTATGTTTATTCTCAGTGACCAAGTACTTCCTCACTGGACTGTGTTGTTTGTATACTTCTAGAATTTCATACAAAAACACATCATATGCCTGATTTGGTTAATTACCATATACCTCATCCCAGTTGTAATTTGCAAGATCCAACTTAATGTCTTAATCCTTACTGATTTTGATAGTTCAGATAGCTCTTTTAGGCTATTAATATTTTGAGTATCTAAATTGATAACCATTTTTAAACAAGTTTTTTCACTGGGTTTCTGATAACTGAAGTAGGGAATATTTGATTGGGGCCCTTTTTTTGATGGCTAAAGAACCATAGGGGGTTGCATTGCTGGTGATTGAGCTGACTTATCTCCTGTGGTTGGTGGGCAATAACATGACTTGGTACTGGGTTTAAAACTGGCTATATACAGTATACTGTGATTCATAGAGTAATATGATAAGTGTTTGCAGAAGTGCTCAAAGGTCAGCTATTGCCTGACAGCAGACAAGTCCCCCACTGTAGTGACTCGGAGTTGCACCAGAGTCGTGTTTCTCAAGTGATTCCAACCATAGAATGGGAGCCAGAGCCTTTGGAAAACCAGACAGCCTGTCTACTTTTATGACTTGGCTTAAAGTGTTCTCTAGATAAAGCTCAATAAATCTGACAAAGCGCAACCAAGCCATTCAAAGACCGCGCAGTGAACATCCCTATGTAATGGAAGTTGCTTCTCATCTAGTAGACGGTTTGAACATTGGTGCATCGACAGTGTGATCAGACACAGACCAGCTTGTTTCAATGTCGGAGCCTTTAATTGTGTAGTATTCAGTACAACATGCAAGAGTATGATCAAGACAAAGTTGTTGAAGTAAGCCATCGGTCATATCCATGCACTGCGCATCTGTGCTTCAGAGAGTCCATGGCTTCGGCTTGCGCTTCTCACATACAAAGGGCAATTTGTTAGAGCAGGGCAGAGCACCAAATTTCTTAGCTGCGAAGACAAGACATTTAGAGATCACTCCTCTGCCTTATTAGTCAACCAAGAAATCTTGAGGTCTCAATATGCACTATATATTAATTACACAGACAGGACACAGTCATCGTCTACTTGAGGGTGTGTGGAATTATGGCTTGTTCCTGCCTTGTTTTACCTCCAAAGTTCATCACCAAACAGCACTCGGTAGCAGGACAAATAAGCTGTGCTAGAGACGCCGGTTGAAAAGTCAAAGTTACATCAACCAAGAGCCATTTGCCTGCCTGGAAAACAAAAACACAAGGTTAGATGATCATATGGTTTACAGAATCCTTTGCTTTTAGGTACAGTAATCAGCAACACACCTGCGCTGTAATGGAGCCTCCAAGCCATACAGGTTGAGATCGTTCAGTGGCCATTCTTACCAGTTGTTGAATTAGGTAATACTCTTCAACATTGTCCAACAATGCAAGGTGTCCATTTTGAGACTCACAGCATCTCTACAGAAGGACACAGACCAGAAATGTCATGGTATGTTCACACAGCGAGTCCAGAGATGAGAAAAAGGACAAGACCAAAAGTGACCACACAAAATCATACATTTGATAAGACACCAAAACAAATAGATGCCAAAATTTTTGCAATTACATATTGTGGACTGAATCCAAATTCCCCTGATTACCTCAGCATCAGCCCAAGAGGTTTGTGTCGAATTGCAGTAATAACAGCGGTCATTATAGGGAGTCCAGTTGGTGGGACACCTTCGCTTCTTGGCATCACGGGTTTCAGAAATCAACACTGTCCAACAAAATTGAACATGTGTACACTGATGCCATACAACAACATGAACTCTTTACTGTGCGTATTCAAGTACACATGAGACAGTGGTACACAAGGTCAATCACCTACATTTTATCCCACCTTAAACTTGCACTTGATTAAAGTTGGCAGGGAGTAGTTTTTTTTTTTTTTTTTTTTTTAAATGTCAAATATCACATGTAATTACCAATAATGCCCAACGGGTTTTAAAACCTATGACTTGGTAACTTGCTATTTCCAGCTTGACATTTACAAATCAATACTCACTAGCAGCTGTGGCCAGAGTCAATGTACCACAGATGAGAAGAGACATCATCTTCATGGACATGATGTAAATGTTAAAGAGGTTTACCTTCACTGAAGAGAAAAAGACACGTCACTACAAACTAAGACTTTCTCCAAATGCTTCATTTCAGAGGCAGAAGTCAGTAAGTGTTCAGAACAGACATAATTTCAACACATAGCCAAACAGGGACTCGTTACCAGAGACGAGATGAACAGGGCACAAAAAATACTGAGGTAGATTCAGGTCCAACACAGGCTTCAAAGGGAGCAAACAAAAGCTGGCTGAAGGCTTTTATCCAAACTGTGATGGGCTGATGAGCTGCAGGTGAGAGTGGGTGGAGCAAGATAAGCCAGACAAGGCAGCAGTAATGTACCTGATTTGCATCAGTGCCTCCAAGCCGTGTGAAGTGCTGGATGAAGTACTTAAAGATTGTACCTAATTAAAAGTACAAATACTAAAAACTAAAATATACTTTCTTTTGTCTTTCTGTCTTTTTCTGGCGATCACTTATGATTGTGTTTTTTTGGGGGGGGCGTCAAGAAAACCTGAAAATGGGGTCAGGTCACAGAATCATAGAGCCCCAGATAGCCCTTAACAAGGAGACAATGCGAGTGTAAAGGTATGTGGTTGTCTTGCAGCATTATTCTGTTATTTGCTGTTATTTAATACACTGGATGGACATGCATAACCCCACTGTGCACTAGTGCGTGTGGCTACGTTTCCCTCTTTTTACGCACATGACACATTAGGAGAGGAAGGAAACGGCAAGTTCACATTAAGGAAACGATTGGTGCGCCGATCGTTACATTGTTTGATCGACTTTGACATAGGAGAGTGTATTTGACGCTGCATTAAATGATTTGACCACCATTTGACAGCCCAATTTACAATTATTTCAGTGAGCCTTTCGTCAAAAAAAGACTATTAGTCCGGTGGTTTTCGCTTTTACTGTGTGCGCTCCCGCGCAGTGAATGCAGATCTTGGTAGACAGGCCAAATTTGCCACAAAAAATGCTTCAATGACTGCATACCGGCTGATTTTAGGCGCTGCTAATATGACGAATAATTCTTTTAAAACAGACAATGGAAGGAGGAACTGACTCTATGCCTGCACCTGGTTTAGTGTAGCAATTCCTGTCTCGCTAGTGATTTGTTTTGCTGGAAACAGCTGCCTGCTGTAACTGGAAATGGACTTGGAAAGTGAATGGTGATCCAAACAGTGGAGGTTCAGCTGTAAAATCCCAAAACACAACACTTTTCAGAACTGATTCTAAGACTAAAATTAAACTATGTGTATGAGCATCTTCACGAGTTTCAGGGAAGACAAAGAGACATGTTAGTATTTTACTAGTAGTTTACTAAATTAATATTTCATACTTGTTTTATGAAATGGTAGAATGTAATAAGGAGTTGTATACTGGCATATGTTGAATTTATGATAAAACACAGCAACCCTGTCTTTTAATTCAATTCAACTTTATTTATAGAGGGCCAATTCACAACAAAGTCATCTCAGGGCACTTTACAGAATAAAGTCAATTATAAAGATGTATAGAGAGAACCCAACAATTCCCCCTGGAGCAAGCCATAGGCAACAGTGGAGAGGAAAAACTCCCTTTAACGGAAGAAACCTCCAGCAGAACCAGGCTCAGGGTGGACGGCCATCTGCCTTGACCGGTTGGGGTGAGTGGAAGGTGAAGAGAGAAAAGAAAAGAGAAACAAAAAGCAATAACAAAACATCGGCAGGTTGGTAGGACCAGTAGCTGCACACTGGAAGACACACAGCTTCAAAGCCTTGGACACCTGTAGAAAGGGACAGAGAGAGGGAGACAGAGGAGGACAAAGACAACTACGGGAGAAAACACACAGAGTTAATGACATAAAGTGGTGACAATTGCGGGGCGAGAGGAAAGGAGAGAGGGTCAAGAGGAGGAAAGGAGCTCAGTGCATCGGGGGGGGGGGGTCCCCCAGCAGTCTAAGCCTACACTGAAATAAATTATACTGTGGATCAACCTAAAAAAAATGACTTCAATTTGTAGCAGCTAATTTTATTGCTTTTTATTAAAGTTATTACTTTGATTAAATACTCTTCAGTAATTTCACTTTTCTCCAAAGCAAAAACCTGGATCCACACTTTGAAACAACCTAATATTTCACTTTAGAAAAACCTAAAATTTACCATTACACTCAAGTGAACTTTTACGTTGGAAGAAACTAATAAAATATCTCTTAAATTTGTTACAGCTAATTTTTTTTTAATTTTCTCAAGTTAAAAGTATTACTCATAATACATTAAAATTATTATATTACCTAAATCAATATCTTGTCCTTAATCAAATCAAAAATATACTTACACCTAAGTCATCAGATTCATTTTTATAGATCAAAACAGTTAAATATTCTGCTTTGTGACAACTTCCATTTTAACATTGAAGATTTTCTATTACAGTGAAGCTGTTTTCTTTCTTTCTTGAGATGAAAATATAATACTTATTACAGATAAATGTATTTTACTGCAAAACAAAAATCACACTGAAAAGACTTTCTCCTCCAAAGACTTGCACATTTAGTAGTCAGCATGTTTTTAAATACACAACACCTTTTATGTGTTCAACAAAATTTTAATAGGAAAAATAATAAATATACTAACATAAACAAAAAAGTGTGCTAATGTGAAATTTATACAAAGAAACAAAAGTGTAATATACAACATGAACACAAACGTTTGTTCTTTTAAAAAGTAATTTACAAAAATTTATTAAAAATTGTCTCAGTTGTTAAAAAACCTGACATACTTCCATCTGCATAGAACTGTATAAATATTTGCTAAAAATGTTCAAGTGTGGTAATTCTTTGAGAAATGTTTGGTGACCAGAATATATGAATGTAATGTTATTTTAAAATATTCCAAAATCAAAGTTAAGAGCAATTAAGTTTGCTTAATTTTTTTCTTTTTTATTTTCTTCCTTAGATAAAAAGAACTAAAGGCCTGTGTCTACTTTGTTCATGAAATTAAGATCAACAAGAATGCTACAAACTGTCACAAATCATTGAAATTCTGACTGGTTAGATGGGGGAGGCTCACTCAACAACTTCTACAAGGGAATATCTCTGCACTTCTGCCAGTTCTGCTCAGTGACAATAAGAAAAAACAAAACCTATGGACCATATTTCTATTAAAAGATATATATATCTATATATGTAGTGATTTAAAAGTGTATCTAAAGTCAGTCAGATAGCTTGAATTTAGTGCATAGATGAGGTCAAATAACATAGCGCATGCATGTGAAACTGACAGGAACTCAATGACTTCCACACCTTCAATCACAATCCAGATTTCCTGATTTTGGTGGCTGGAGAAGATCCTCTTCCTCCCTGAGATCAAACACTGCCATTGTTCTGATTCAGCTTAATCCTTTTGTACAACCTAATAAAATAAAAAAGACATTAGGAAAGTTATTATATGTTAGTTAGTTATAATATTAGTTAGTTATAATATGTAGCCTGTTTAGAAATAAAAATATTACGTCACACAATACAATCAATAGTCCTGCACAGCTTGGTACTGGACCTGACCCATTACCTGCATTTAACTCTAAACAAAATCTTTACCCGGCACGCTACCCATAGCCTTATTTAACACGTACATCAATCATCTACAGCATTAACATCACCTGATGGTATTGTTGTGGTGGATAAGGGTCAGAATACATACTTTCACTTACTTTACTTGTCAACTTGGGCAAGAGCACTTTGGGACTATAGGCATGTAATGTTCCATAAAATGAAGTCCTATATAGCAACTTAACCTGAAAATGCACAACTAAGCGTAAGGACAGAGTTTTAGGTGGCTCCTCAAGCAACTCTTATAAAAGTAGCCATATTATACGAGTGACAGGTACAGTACAGTCTGTGTGTGAGACAGTGGGAGAAGATAGGTCAATCAACTGTCAATCAGCTGCACTGTCAATTGTAGAATGGTAATTGTACCTTAAAAATTTAGCTTGTTAAAAAAACAAAACAAAAACAAACTATGCCTTTAGTCTGACTTCTGCCCGCTACCCAGCTGCATTTAATAATATTTTTACCCATACCTAGGTACCCGTGGGTACCCAAACTGTAAACAGTGTTCTTTTTGTTATATTGCCACTAAACACATAGTACACTGGCAATCACCAAGACCTCAAAAAGATGAGAAGTCTTGTGAAGAGTGATAATAAACACTGGAAAACTTAGATGTGTGAATAAAAAAACTGCACTATAATCTGTACTGTGCTGGACATATGTAGACTTCCAACATTCCCCATAGAACTTTTATAATAGTTATATGCATCCATAGATAATATATTTGTGAAACATATTTTTCACTGTACTGAGCAAGTACAAACCTGATCAAGAACTTTAGGGATGTCCCTGGTCTTCTCTCTCACAGACCCTCCTCTTTTTCTAATTATCTCTATAAGCTTGCTGTGGTGCTTTTCCAGTGAAGCCAGGAATCTTGCTTGAAGTGGTACTGTTGTAATTCTCAGAAATTCAGCAATAATCCTAAAAAAAAATTTTTAAAAATAAAAATAAATAAATAAAAATAAAAATAAGTTTGTCGTATGTTATTGTTACTGTAGAAATCCAAAGCAACATTCTTTGTACAGGTACCCACTAAAATATTCCTATGATGAATGTGGTGCAAAGTTATCCTTACTGATGCCTTCTTTAAATAGTTAATTCAACATGTTTACTGGGTAAAACTTCATTAAGTCTAGGTGCACTTAAACTCTTTTGCCAAATGACATTTGTCCTTTTGTCTTTGACCATTTCATCTTACCTCATCCACACTAAACAATGCAGGCCATCTCACCTTTAACTCCACCTTTTCATTCTCCATAATTTCTTGCCTTTGAATTGAAAAGGTCTTGGCAATTTTCTCTTTTATCACCATGCAATTGTTTTTCTTCTTCACTTTATTTAAAAGGGCCAGTCTCTCATCCTCCAATTTTCCAAGGGTCTCTCCGACCGGAATATTAGGAATGTGGTTACACTGGGAACAAGAAAATATGTTCTAGCTTCAATAACAGCAAGGCAACTTTAAGCTCAATAGCGCATGGCAAGTCATTTGAATTCAGAACATCAAAGCTAAAATCCACCACATCTGTAATTAAATGATCATCTAATGGCTCACACTCAATCTGGATACTGTCAGAAGAATGACTGTCAGTGGAGAGAGTGGAGAGCTTGAACCCCATCTCTCAAGTATTCCAGACTTTAAGTCTTTGTTTTCTACTTCTGATTCTGAAATGAACCGTAAATGTTTGTATGAATACCCTTTAAACACACAATCAACGGTCGTTTTTTTTTTTTTAGATGCTGTGCTATGTGTTCAATATATTGAACATTCAAGTAAAACAAATTAACACTATTTCCATATTTAACCTTAGTTAGTATATGCTCATGATCAGATTCAGTCCTCTAAATTAATGTATTTTAATTTTGGTTATATCATTTCTTAATAAAAATTGCGTATATATGATGTTCATTTATTTCAAGACTTACCAAATTGTGCAGTATGGCTTAAACAGTATAGTCTCTGAAGGAAAAGCCTTCCAAACTGTAAATAATTTGTTTTTTAAAAATATAAGGTGTCATGTTAAGTTTAAGCAGCATTTATTAGTTGAGTGTAAATTTTCTACCTTTTGCAGCCTCTATCTTAATTGTATTTTCTTCCTGTGTGCCTGATTGTATTTTGAGGCGTCAGTCATATTTTATATTTATCGCTTTCAACCGAGTAAGAGCTGTGTTAAGTTACTGCTTACACAAACCAGATACCAGCTGTAGCTGCTTCACAATAAAAGCTTCACCCTAGCGAAACAACGGGGTGCTTTTTATTGTGAAGACGTCATAGGAAATGCAATGTGCTCATCACATCGATACTTCTTATGTCGTTCTCAGTCAACCAGGTTTTATCACGTTTACCTTGGACTGTCAGGTATTCAGGCGGACTGCTTTTCCGAGCATTGCACCAAGCCGGCTGCGTTCGACCGAGCGAGGTTCACAGCACTGCTCGGCGCAAACACAGCCAGGCTGCAAAATACGTTTAACCTCTGCCATTTTATGACTGTAACGTCGCCTCACCGTGGGTAAAGAGGTGAAATGTAAGTTGTAATAAATTGATATTGTCAGCTTACTTATCTAGTCACCAGAGACAGAGCACTTGAAATAATGTCAACGTCAAAAAAAAAACAAAAAAAAAAAACACATACATTGACGCTCTCCTCCTCTTCTTTGTGGCTCCACCTGAGTGCGTGTGTGCCTGACGGAGGAACCCCCGCCCTCTGGCAAACAGAGGTTGAGACGGAGTAGTATAAGCACTGGCCTTAAACAGAACCACGGGTAACCCCCGAAAAAAAGTTACTGTATGAAATAACAATATAATACACGTAGCGCAAGTACACGGCCTGACAGCAATGGTCTTAAGGTTACACCGAAGATGAGCCCCGCATGTTACAAGTATTGATATTGTATTGTCACCACATAACTATTCATTTTGATATATTTAGCCTGCATTACTTAAATGTTGCTAATATAAAGTTTGATTTAGCAGTTTTGCCAACTTTTCTTATGGGTTTGGTAAAAGATAAACGTGAGCTTAGCTAGTTAATACTGGCTAACAAGCACACCGTCAGTACAGCATATGAAGTTGGTCTGTAGTCCATGACACTTATCATAAATTTGACAATGCAAAAGTTATTAAATGTAAGGTCTGAAAATAAGACTGGACATCTTACCTTGTTGAACAGGAGTTTTCTTGTGCAGCACACAATATTGTCTTTAGATGCGAGGGAAAAAATAATGGCGGTCAAAAGATTCTTTCGAAGCGAGCTGGCGCTCCGTCGCGAGGTCATGTGACTTGTCAACCCTCTGATCTGAAGTAGAAATGTCCTTTGAGTAAACGGAATCAGTGTAAGTTTTACCAGGAGTGGTGCTGGTTACTTTGCAAATAAAAAAAAACAGGTTAATATGGAAAGTCAAAACATTTGGATCAATTCAGTGTAGAAACATACTTTAAAAGAATGACAAAGCTGTTTCACTTTTTTCAGTGTATAGCAGCATAACTATAACTAACTATAAGCTGTATCAAAGAGGAAGATTTTAAGCCTAGACTTAAAAGTAGAGAGGGTGTCTGCTTCCCAAATCTGAACTGGTAGCTAGTTCCACAGGAGAGGAGCTTGATAGCTAAAGGCTCTGCCTCCCATTCTACCTTTGGAAATTCTGGGAACCACAAGTAGGCCTGCATTCGGAGATCGAAGTGGTCTACTGGGATGATATGGTGCTATGAGGTCTTCTACATATGATGGAGCTTGAACATTCACAGCTTTATATGTAAGAGGCAGGGTTTTCAATTCCAATTTAATAGCTGCCAAGGCTGTTGTCTTGGCAGCTCTTTCTATTCTATACTCTAATATCTCCTCTTCGTGTTCGAGTGTGTACTGTGGGGCACTAAAGAGCCCGGCTCGCCAGGCTTGCATAACTCACATCGCGGTCCTCCAATCGCACGGGATGCTGCTTTGGCCTAATCGTACATTCTTCTTGGGACTGCATGATGAATCAATGGTCAGTTTTCTCAGCTTGCTCAAAAGACCAAAGGGCAGGAAGCTATTTATGACAAAAGATAAGAAAAACTTAATACTACACTTTAGGTCCACTTTATTGGAGGTTGATGATGAAGAGAACAGATTAAGTGGGAGGATGTGGGGTGTTTGTATATGTGTAATTAGAAAGTCTAGAACCCACACGACCATTTAGAATCTTCTCTGATTAATACACATTGATGCCTACGAACACTATAAAATCCCTTCAAAAAAAAATTTTTTTTTAATACTCAATTATTAGAGCTGGCTCGGTTACAGTCCCACAGTTGTGCTTCTCCCTCGCTCTCTACATTTCTGCAGCTATTCTGTTAAATGCTAATCTCACATTTTATAGGCTCTTCCAAACAATGTCTTCAATGCCCAGGGGAGGTTCAGCACCTGATGCACAGAGCCTGTCAGTCACTCTTAACACTCTTGAGCCAAGACTGTCATTGATGTTTTTCGGAAAGCGTGTCAAAATTCCCTCAAAAGGAGACAAGAACAAAATATCACATCACTAAGAATATTAGTGTATGAATCAGCAGTGACCGATCCTTCCCAGTCTGCAGCACAGTAATAATAATTATAATAATTCTAATAGCTTTATTTATAAAGAACTTATCAAACAAAGTACAAAGTGCTGTACATTAAAAGGAAAATCAAAATAATTTAACATTTACATTTACATCCCCCCCTTTCTGTGTGCATGCCACATAAAGAGAGGAAAGGAAACAGATCCAGAGCAACACATTCCAGCACAGTGCTACCAAATTAACTGCAACCTCCTCTATTTTGTCATAATTCTACAGTGTATCGCTTTGTTTTATTTCATTTTTTAATATTTTTTTGTTATCCAAGATTTTTCATCCATGGATGCTTTGATTGTGAGGCCTAAATGATTTCTCAGGTTACCATCAATATCAGTTTTTCTGGCATCTCTGACAACCCCCTCCATGAGCTCTATGGAAACCGCTTCCCCTGGGGCTGAGTACACTGAAGAAGAGGTATTGAAACTTTACTGTATCTTTGTCCTGCTGAAGAACCGTAAAGTCCAGAGTAGGTCATCTGATAACTTAAAAAGCAAAGCAAGAGAAAACAAAATGGGTTGCCATTCACTAAAGTAGCTTTTAGGGAATTGTAGTTTCTTTAAGGCTACCTCACTCCTTGGCTACCTGTATCCAGACCTCCTGGTTGTTCTCGCACCACCCTACATGCTTGGACATATCGGTCAACTTCAGCATTACCTCGCCAGTATTTTCCTTGCGTAGTGTGTGCTCTCCGGTGCATCGCTTTGAGGTTGTGAGTAGATTGATAGTTAGGATAGAGCAACAACAGTTAAATTTCATTGGTTAACGTTTTATGAATTTTGTTATTTTAAACCCTTTTGTTTGCCATCTGCTAAATAAAGTACAACATATGCAATTCGGTTTCTATGTTTAGAAACTTTAGAAAGGGTTCCTTTAATATGTTCATAGCCTCTGTTGATGTAAAAAAAAAAGTGTGACCAAGCCAAGTTCACTAGATGAAGGTTCCGGTCAGTTTAATCTAAATGTTGAAATTAACCTCCAAGCTGTGAAAAGTTCACTTCTACAACTTAAAAATATTGCAGCAACCACAGCTGTTACAAGATGGAACCTGTGTTTTCTGCCCAGGCAAAACAAACAAAATACTTCCTGTACACAGAGGCACGCACTGAAAATATCAGTTGATTCAAGCTGCAGTTGCGAGCAATCATGCACAAAAGAAAATTTTTTGACAAAGTACCCTAAATTTTCCCACCATTTATTCTGATTTAGCTAATGAAAATATGGGGAACAGTATTTGGAATGTCATAGAAGCAGTTTTGTTCCTCATTCAGAGACCACACATCCATGGTCAGACCAATAAAACACTGCAGTCACTTTCTCAAACTTCACTGAATACCATCTTTGTTCAGAAGAAACGTCAATGAGACGTCAAACTTAAAGCACGCCCAAAAGACAATGGCCTGCACATCCAATAATTTCCTACTTTAAAATTCAGACCTCCTTAAAAGTCAAATACAAGTTATTGTATTTGGGCCTTAAACTCACCAATTAGTTACTTTAGATAGCAAACCTGTGTGGAACCATGGTTATTTTTGACCAGGACCTGTCCTTAACCTCCCACATACACGCTAACTTTTAGAACAGCCTTCTTCCACCTGTGATATATTGCCAAAATTAAGAGCATCCTTTATCAAAGCAATGTTGAAAAAGTAGCCCATGCATTTCTTACTTCTATTTTTGGCTACTGTAATATAAAATCTTGAAAACCACAAATCTAGAATTTCAAACCCTCCTCACATACCCAAGTGCCATATTATCCAATTAACCACTTTTAATCAAAGCAGGCCTACTTGAGATTCCCCACA
The DNA here is from genome assembly GCF_033026475.1 of Channa argus. Taxonomy (NCBI): domain Eukaryota; kingdom Metazoa; phylum Chordata; class Actinopteri; order Anabantiformes; family Channidae; genus Channa; species Channa argus. The sequence continues at coordinate 20,052,500 of NC_090208.1, forward strand.
GTGTCCAACCATAGCATGGGAGCCAGAGCCTTTGGACATCAAGCGCCACTCCTGTGGAATTGGTTTGTAAGCCAGACAGCCTCTCTACTTTTATGACTTGGCTTAAAGTGTTTTCTAGATAAAGCTCAATAAAAAAGCGCAACCAAGCCATTCAAAAACTGTGCAGTGAACATCCCTGTGTAATGGAAGTTGCTTCCCATCTAGTAGACTTGTTTGAACATTGGTGCATCCACAGTGTGATCAGACACAGACCAGCTTGTTTCAATGTCGGAGCCTTTAATTGTGTAGTATTCAGTACAACATGCAAGAGTATGATCAAGACCAAGTTGGTGAAGTAAGCCATCGGTCATATCCATGCACTGCGCATCTGTGCTGCAGAGAGTTCATGGCTGCAGCTGGTCCTTCTCACATACAAAGGGCAGTTTGTTCGAGCAGGGTAGAGGACCGAACTTCTTATCTGCGAAGACAAGACATTTAAAGATCACTCACTGCCTTCTTAGTCAACTAAGAAATCTTAAGGGCTAAATATGCACGATACATTAAATTTTACACAGACAGGACACAGTCATCATCTACTAGAGGGTGTGTGGAATTATGGATCGTTTCAGCCTTGTTTTACCTCCAAAGTTCATCACCAAACAGCACTCGGCAGCAGGACAAACAAGCTGTGCTGGAGACCCCAGGTGAAAATTCAAAGCTAGCTCAAACAAGGCCCATCTTCCCACCTGGAAAAAACACATAAAAGGTTACATGATCATATGGTTTGCAGACTCCTTTCATCTTAGTTTCAGTAATCAGCTACATACCTGTGATGATGTAGAGCCTCTAAGCCATACGGGTTGAGATAGTTTAGTGGCCGTCATTACCAGTTGTTGAATAAAGTCATATTCGTCAACACTGGCCATCAATGCAAGGTGTCCATTTTGAGACTGACAGCAGTTCTTCAGAAGGACACACAGACCAGGAATGTCATGGTATGTTCACACAGCGAGTCCAGAAATGAGAAAAGACAAGACCAAAAATGACCACACAAAATCACAAATGGATGCTAGAATTTTAGCAATGACGTTATGGACCGAATCCAAATTCCCCTGATTACCTCAGCATCGTCCCAAGATGTTCGTGTCGAATTGCAGTAATAACAGCGGTCATTATAGGGAGTCCAGTTGGTGGGACAACGTGGCGTTTTGGTATCACGAGTCTCAGAAACCAACACTGTCCAACAGAATTTTACATGTGTATACTGATGCCATACAACAACATGAATTCTTTACTGTGCGTATTCAAGTACATGACACAGTGGTACACAAGTTCAATCACCTACATTTTATTCCACCTTAAATTCGCACTTGATTAAAGGAAGGAGGCAGGAAGTAGTTTATTTTATGTCAAATATCACATGTAATTACTGATAATGCCCAACGGGTTTTAAAACCTTTGACATAATAACTTGCCATTTACAAATCAATACTCACTAGCAGCTGTGACCAGAGTCAACATGCCACAGATTAGAAGAGACATTTTCACAATCTTCATGGACATGATGTAAATGTTCAAGACTATCACCTTTACTGAAGAGAAACAGAGACATCACTAACAAACTAAAACTTTCTCCAAATGTTTCATTTCAGAGGCAAAAGTCAGTAAGTGTTCAGAACAGACATAATTTCAACACAGATGCAAACAGGGACTCGTTACCAGAGAAGAGGTGAACAGGACAAACGATCACTGAGGTAGATTCAGGTCCAACACAGGCTTCAAAGGGAGCAAACAAAAGCTGGCCGAAGGCTTTTATCCAAACTGTGATGGGCTGATAAGCTGCAGGTGAGAGTGGGTGGAGCCAGGCAGAAACAGCAGAAAGACAAAAGAACATGAACAGGAACTGCAGAGGGGGGAAACTGATGAGTTCTCAGCAAACCTGAATCTGTCAAAATATGTTTACAGTATAAATACATTTTCTATTTTATTTTACCCAAACAGTTCAGTCTCTAAGCTACTAAGCATTAAGGTTTATATGACAATGGCATTGTGTTAGTAGATCAGGTTAGAAGAAGTCATTTTCTACAACATCAGATAATTCTCTGCTCTTAAGCCTTTGTGCTGTGTTCTGTTTACAGTTCAAATTGTTGTAAGCCACATGTAGGCTACGTGTCTTCTTGCTGATTGTATTGGTCAACCTTCCTCTCCCATAGCGGAGCCACATTTGGCTTGAGGGAGGAAGGGGTTGAGACCCTCAGTATGGCTTGAAGATGATCGTCAGTAAGTCTGGACCTGTACTTGGACTTATTGAAGTTCAAGTTAGAGAAAACCTTTTCGTACAAATATGTGCTCCCAAAAAAAGGACATGGTCGGCTTGAACATTCGGGAAACCTCAGGGGAGCCGGGGGTCAATTCTCTCAAATATTGCCCAAGCTCGTCTGATTCTCCACTCACCTCCCTGAACTTGGCTTTGAGGTCAGAGTTGCACATCAGGTCAATGAGCTCCATTTGAAGCACAGGAGGGGCATCTTGCACATTAAACAAGCATGGGTCATGTCTTTCATGATGACATTACCTTCTTAACATTTGTAGATGGTAGAAAGTACCAGTATAGCGAGCGCAAAAAAACTGACTGACACCATTATTTATTTATTACATAAAACAATGGGATGCAGCCATGGAGGCGTTGCTCACTGGCTTTTATTTTCTATAATAGCCCCCTGGATTCAGCGGTACGTCGTAGCCAACGCCGACGTTCCGACGCCCCTGATGAGGCTCCGGCCTGACTCCGAAGCGGGACGGCGGGCGGGAGATGGCCGAGCGGCCCCATCGGAGGTCCAGTGCCCTCGGGGACATCGGTGTTGGTCGTTTGCACTGACGTCATCCAGCTCGAAGTCAAACACGCTCATTTCAAACCCAGTAAGAAGTAGTAATTCTATGACGGCTATGTGACGTCACACGGGCGCCTCCACAGTTGCGCATTGTTTCTCTGCTTGCGTCGAGCCCGGCCGATGGCCCGCCCCCGGGAGCCAGCCACTCCACTGCGATGGGTAGGTTCGTTCACCTCCAGCTTGCACAAAACAGGAACCTTCCACACACGGTAGAGTGCCATTCATATAAAACTTGGGGGCCGCACGAACATTAAACTTTCACATCGTCCTGCGGCCCACTATTGGCCCCCGGGAGTGTGAGACCTCTGCTTTAGATGGCAAAGCTCTGGCCTCCAGTACTACTGTGTGGAACCATGGTTATTTTTGACCGGGACCTGTCCTTAACCTCCCACATACACGCTAACTTTTAGAACGGCCTTCTTCCCCCTGTGAAATATTGCCAAAATTAAAAGCATCCTGTATCAAAGCTAGGTTGAAAAAGTAGCCCATGCATTTCTTATTTCCATATTGGGCTACTGTAATATAAAATCTTGAAAACCGCAAATCTAGAATTTCAAACCCTCCTCACATACCTCAGTGCCATATTATCCAATAAACCCCTTTTAATCGCAAAGCAGGCCTACTTGAGATTCCCACAGTGTCCAACCATAGCATGGGAGCCAGAGCCTTTGGACATCAAGCGCCACTCCTGTGGAATTGGCTTGTAAGCCAGACAGCCTCTCTACTTTTATGACTTGGCTTAAAGTGTTTTCTAGATAAAGCTCAATAAAAAAGCGCAACCAAGCCATTCAAAAACTGCGCAGTGAACATCCCTGTGTAATGGAAGTTGCTTCCCATCTAGTAGACTTGTTTGAACATTGGTGCATCCACAGTGTGATCAGACACAGACCAGCTTGTTTCAATGTCGGAGCCTTTAATTGTGTAGTATTCAGTACAACATGCAAGAGTATGATCAAGACCAAGTTGGTGAAGTAAGCCATCGGTCATATCCATGCACTGCGCATCTGTGCTGCAGAGAGTTCATGGCTGCAGCTGGTCCTTCTCACATACAAAGGGCATTTTGTTCGAGCAGGGTAGAGGACCGAACTTCTTATCTGCGGAGAGACAGGATATTTAGAGCTCAGTTGTCTGCCTTCTTGGTCAACTAAGGAATCTTGAGTGCTAAATTTGCACTATACATGAAATTTTACACAGCCATCGTCTACTAGAGGGTGTGTTGAATTGTGGCTTGTTTCAGCCTCGTTTTACCTCCAATGTTCATCACCAAACAGCACTCGGCAGCAGGACAAAGAAGCTGGGCTAGAGACACCGGTTGTAAAGTCAAAGATACATCAATCAAGAGCCATTTGCCTGCCTGGAAAACAAAAATAAAAATAAAAACACCCCAAAAGGTTAGATGATCATATGGTTTACTGTACCTAAAAGCAGAGGATTCCATAATCAGCAACATACCTGTGTTGTAATGGAGGCTCCAAGCCATATGGGTTGAGAGAGTTTAGTGGCCGTCATTACCAGTTGTTGAATAAAGTTATATTCGTCAACACTGGCCACCGATGCAAGGTGTCCACTTTGAGACCGACAGCAGTTCTACAGGAATGTCATGGTATGTTCACACAGCGAGTCCAGAGATGAGAAAAAAGGACAAGACCAAAAATGACCACACAAAATCAGACATTTGAGTTCAGCAATGACACATTGTGGACTAAATCCAAATTCCCCTGATTACCTCAGCATCATCCCAAGTTGTTTGCGTTGAATTGCAGTAGTAACAGTGGCCATTATAGGGAGTCCAGTTGGTGGGACACTGCGGCGTCTCGGAAACCGACGCTGTCCAACAGAATTGAAAAAGTGTACACTGATTCCAAACAACTACATTGACTCTTTACGGTGCGTACTCACGTACACCACTGAGAGAGCGCTACAGGACCTCATTCACCCACGTCCCCCCCCCCCCCCCAACCCCACCTTAAACTTACACTTGATTACAGTTGGAAGAAAGTCTTTACATGTCACATACCACGTGTAAATATTAGTTGTCTTAACATTTACCTTTGCCAAATATGCAATGCAACCGTTTTAAAGCCATTGACTTGGTAACCCGCAGTTTCCGACTTGACGACATTTCCACACCAATACTCACCAGCGGCTTCGGTCTGAGCCATTGCAGCACAGACGAGGAGGAACGTCGTCAGAATCTTCGCGGACATGATGCGGACGCTAAAGACGATCGCCTTCACCAAAGAGAAACGTTACTAACAAACTAACCCTTTGTCTCTACATTATCATTTCTCTCATGGAGAGGAGGCGGTCAACATTTCTTAGCGTTCAGAAACAGGGAGCAACCTTACAGGGGAGTTCAGAGGCAGCAGGCAGCCAGTAAGCGTTCAAAAGTGACCTAATTGGAACAGGGATTTCTTACCAGCGAAGAGGTGAACAGGACGCACGAGCACTGAGGTAGATTCAGGTCCAACACAGGCTTCAAAGGGAGCAAACAAAAGCCGACCGAAGGCTTTGACCCAAACTGTGATGGGCTGATGAGCTGCAGGTGAGAGTGGGTGGAGCCAGGCAGCAACAGCAGAAAGACAAAAGAACGTGAACAGGAACCGCAGACGGGGGAAACTGATGAGTTCTCAGCAAACCTGAATCTGTCAAAATATGTTTGGGTAAAATAAAATAGAAAATGTATTTATACTGTAAACAGTTCAGGCTCTAAGCTACTAAGCGTTAAGGTTTATATGACAATGGCATTGTGTTAGTAGATCAGGTTAGAAGAAGTCATTTTCTACAACATCAGATCATTCTCTGCTCTTAAGCCTTTGTGCTGTGTTCTGTTTACAGTTCAAATTGTTGTAAGCCACATGTAGGCTACGTGTCTTCTTGCTGATTGTATTGGTCAACCTTCCTCTCCCATAGCGGAGCCACATTTGGCTTGAGGGAGGAAGCGGTTGAAACCCTCAGTATGGCTTGAAGATGATCGTCAGTAAGTGTGGACCTGTACTTGGACTTATTGAAGTTCAAGTTAGAGAAAACCTTTTCGCACAAATATGTGCTCCCAAAAAAGGCACATGGTTGGCTTGAACATTGAGGTCAGAGTTGCACATCAGGTCAATGAGCTCCATTTGAAGCACAGGAGGGGCATCTTGCACATTAAACAAGCATGGGTCATGTCTTTCATGATGACATTACCTTCTTAACATTTGTAGATGGTAGAAAGTACCAGTATAGCGAGCGCAAAAAAACTGACTGACACCATTATTTATTTAGTACATAAAACAATGGGATGCAGCCATGGAGGCGTTGCTCACTGGCTTTTATTTTCTATAATAGCCCCCTGGATTCAGCGGTACGTCGTAGCCAACGCCGACGTTCCGACGCCCCTGATGAGGCTCCGGCCTGACTCCGAAGCGGGACGGCGGGCGGGAGATGGCCGAGCGGCCCCATCGGAGGTCCAGTGCCCTCGGGGACATCGGTGTTGGTCGTTTGCACTGACGTCATCCAGCTCGAAGTCAAACACGCTCATTTCAAACCCAGTAAGAAGTAGTAATTCTATGACGGCTATGTGACGTCACACGGGCGCCTCCACAGTTGCGCATTGTTTCTCTGCTTGCGTCGAGCCCGGCCGATGGCCCGCCCCCGGGAGCCAGCCACTCCACTGCGATGGGTAGGTTCGTTCACCTCCAGCTTGCACAAAACAGGAACCTTCCACACACGGTAGAGTGCCATTCATATAAAACTTGGGGGCCGCACGAACATTAAACTTTCACATCGTCCTGCGGCCCACTATTGGCCCCCGGGAGTGAGAGACCTCTGCTTTAGATGGCAAAGCTCTGGCCTCCAGTACTACTGTGTGGAACCATGGTTATTTTTGACCGGGACCTGTCCTTAACCTCCCACATACACGCTAACTTTTAGAACGGCCTTCTTCCCCCTGTGGAATATTGCCAAAATTAAAAGCATCCTGTATCAAAGCTAGGTTGAAAAAGTAGCCCATGCATTTCTTACTTCCATATTGGGCTACTGTAATATAAAATCTTGAAAACCGCAAATCTAGAATTTCAAACCCTCCTCACATACCTCAGTGCCATATTATCCAATAAACCCCTTTTAATCGCAAAGCAGGCCTACTTGAGATTCCCACAGTGTCCTTTGGACATCAAGCGCCACTCCTGTGGAATTGGCTTTTAACCAGACAGCCTCTCTACTTTTATGACTTGGCTTGAAGTGTTTTCTAGATAAAGCTCAATAAAAACTGACAAAGCTCAACCAAGCCATTCAAAAACTGCACAGTGAACATCCCTGTGTAATGGACGTTGCTTCCCATCTAGTAGACTTGTTTGAACATTGGTGCATCGACAGTGTGATCAGACACAGACCAGCTTGTTTCAATGTCGGAGCCTTTAATTGTGTAATATTCAGTACAACATGCAAGAGTATGATCAAGACCAAGTTGGTGAAGTAAGCCATCGGTCATATCCATGCACTGCGCATCTGTGCTTCAGAGAGTCCATGGCTTCGGCTTGCGCTTCTCACACACAAAGGGCAATTTGTTAGAGCAGGGCAGAGCACCAAATTTCTTAGCTGCAAAGACAAGACATTTAGAGATCACTCATCAGGCTTCTTAGTCAACTAAGAAATCTTGAGCGCTCAATATGCACTATATATTAATTACACAGACAGGACACAGTCATCGTCTACTAGAGGGTGTGTGGAATTATGGCTTGTTTCTGCCTTGTTTTACCTCCAAAGTTCATCACCAAACAGCACTTGGTAGCAGGACAAATAAGCTGTTCTAGAGACGCCGGTTGAAAAGTCAAAGTTACATCAACCAAGAGCCATTTCTCTGCCTGGAAAACAAAAAACACAAGGTTAGATGATCATATGGTTTACAGAATCCTTTGCTTTTAGGTACAGTAATCAGCAACATACCTGTGCTGTAATGGAGCCTCCAAGCCATATGGGTTGAGATAGTTTAGTGGCCGTCATTACCAGTTGTTTAACTAGGTAATATTCTTCAACATTGTCCAACAATGCAAGGTGTCCATTTTGAGACTCACAGCATCTCTACAGAAGGACACACAGACCAGGAATGTCATGGTATGTTCACACATCGAGTCCAGAGATGAGAAAAAGGACAAGACCAAAAATGACCACACAAAATCAGACATAAGACACCAAAACAAATAGATGCCAGAATTTTGCAATGACATATTGTGGACCGAATCCAAATTCCCCTGATTACCTCAGCATCAGCCCAAGAGGTTTGTGTCGAATTGCAGTAATAACAGCGGTCATTATAGGGAGTCCAGTTGGTTGGACACCGTCGCTTCTTGGCATCACGGGTTTCAGAAATCAACACTGTCCAACAGAATTGAACATGTGTACACTGATTTCATACAACAACATTAACTCTTTACTGTGCGTATTCAAGTACACATGAAACAGTGGTACACAAGTTCTATCACCTACATTTTATTCCACCTTAGAACTTGCACTTGATTACAGTTGGCAGGAAGTAGTTTTTATGTCAAATTTCACATGTAATTACTAATAATGCCCACCGGGTTTTAAAACCTATGACTTGGTAACTTGCCATTTCCAGCTTGACATTTACAAATCAATACTCACTAGCAGCTGTGGCCAGAGTCAACGTGCCACAGATGAAAAGAGACATAGTCTTCATGGACATGATGTAAGTTTTAAAGAGGTTTACCTTCACTGAAGAGAAAAAGACACGTCACTAAAAAACTAAGACTTTCTCCAAATGCTTCATTTCAGAGGCAGAAGTCAGTAAGTGTTCAGAACAGACATAATTTCAACAAGGATCCAAACAGGGATTTCTTACCAGAGACGAGGTGAACAGGACACACGAGCACTGTGGTAGATTCAGGTCCAACACAGGCTTCAAAGGGAGAAAACAAAAGCTGGCTGAAGGCTTTTATCCAAACTGTGATGGGCTGATGATCTGCAGGTGAGAGTGGGTGGAGCGAGACAAGCCAGGCAAGGCAGCAGTAATGTACCTGCTGTGCATCAGTGCCTCCAAGCCGTGTGAAGTGCTGGATGAAGTACTTAAAGATTGTACCTAATTAAAAGTACAAATACTAAAAACTAAAATATACTTTTTTTGTCTTCCTGTATTTTTCTGGGGACCACTGCCAACTTATCATTGTGTTTGTGGGACGGGGGTCAAGAAAACCTTCTCTTTCGTTCTCTTGAATGCTGACTCTAATGTCATTTATCAGCTTTTCGAGCACGTTCAATGCTATCTCTGTGACCAGAGGTGGCTCTTTTGCTTCTACAGTACCTGGCCATGGAGGAGGGTGAGAATCACTGTATTCCCCCCAACTGCTTTTCTGGGGGTAGAGGTGATATGGGTGGCTGATGCTTTGGAGAACATGCCGTTGTCCGTGGTTGTAGAGGTGGCCCTGCCTCAGCTCCCTTAACAGTGTCAATTGGGCTTAGTGAAGTGGGCTGATGAGATGATGTATAGTGTTGGACTGATTCCATCAGCCTTTCCATTTCCTCATTCAATTCTCTGAGTTCAGTCAATTCTACTTGTAGTCCTCACTGTAACTATTGCAGCTCCTTTTAATCTGTACAAATATCTTTTAATACTGCTGGGAGGGTGCAGTGGTCTCTGATGTACAAAGGGTGTAGAGTGATCCAAACGACTCCCAAAAAATTATCTTTAGCTAGTGGTTTGGAACCTGGCAGTGTATTGCTGCTGAGGATGTCCTCTTGAGACTGAATCCACTCATCAACAGTAGAATCCCACTGGACATCATGACCACCTGGCAGTTGAAGGTGGATGAAGGCTGCTGTCTTGGCAGCTCTTTCTATTCTATACTCTATATCTCCTCTTCGTGTTCGAGTGTGTACTGTGTAATAATAATAATAATAATAATAATAATAGCTTTATTTATAAAGCACTAATTAAACAAAGTACAAAGTGCTGTACATTAAAAGGAAAATCAAAATAATTTGACATTTACATTTACATCCCCCCCTTTCTGTGTGCATGGCACATAAAGAAAGAGAGGAAAGGAAACAGATCCAGAGCAACACATTCCAGCAAAGTGCTACCAAATTAACTGCAACCTCCTCTATTTTGTCATAATTCTATAGTGTATCGCTTTGTTTATTATATTTATAATATTTTTTTGTTATCCCACACCCAATAACATTAAAGATTTTTCATTTATGGATGCTTTGATTGTGAGGCCTAAATAATTTCTCAGGTTACCATCAATATCAGTTTTTCTAGCCTCTTTGACAACCCCCTCCATGAACTCTATGGAAACCGCTTCCCCTGGGGCTGAGTACACTGGAGAAGAGATATTGAAACTTTACTGTATCTTTGTCCTGCTGAAGAAACGTAAAGTCCAGAGTAGGTCATCTGATAACTTAAAAAGCAAAGAAAGAGAAAACAAAATGGGTTGCCATTCACTAAAGTAGCTTTTAGGGAACTGTAGTTTCTTTAAGGCTACCTCACTCCTTGGTTACCTGTATCCAGACCTCCTGGTTGTTCTAGCACCACCCTACATGCTTGGACATATCGGTCAACTTCAGCATTACCTTGCCAGTATTTTCCTTGCGTAGTGTGTGCTCTCCGGTGCATCGCTTTGAGGTTCTGAGTAGATTGATAGTTAGGATAGAGCAACAACAGTTATATTTTATTGGTTACTGTATTATCGATTTTGTTATTTTAAAACCTTTTGTTTGCCATCTGGTAAATAAAGTACAATATATGCAATTCGGTACAATTCAATGCTTAGAAACTTTTGAAAAGGTTCCTTTAATATGTTCATAGCCTCTGTTCATCTAAACAACAAAAAAAGTGTTACTAAGCCAAGTTCACTAGATGAAGGTTCTGGTCAGTTTAATCTAAATGTTGAAATTAATCTCCAATCTGTAAAAAGTATACTTATACGACTTAAAAATATTCCACCAATCACAAAAGCTGTTACAAGATGGAACCTGTGTGCGTTTTCTGCCCAGGCAAAAGCAGGCAAAACAGAAATAAAAAACTTCCTGTACACACAGGCAGACACTGAAAATATTAGTTGATTCAAGCTGCAGTTGCTAGCAATCATGCACGGAAGAACATTTTTGACAAAATAGGCTAAATTTTCCCACCTATCTTATTCTGATTTAGCTAATGAAAACATGGGGAACAACATTTGGAACGTCATAGAAAGTTTTGTTCCTCATTCAAAGAGACCGCACATCCGTGGTCAGACCAATAAAACACTGCAGTCACTTTCTCAAACCTCACTGAATAGCATCTTTGTTCATAAGAACGTCAGGGCCATGTTTAACATGCACTGTACAATGTAAATCACCTTCTGACATTAACAAGACTGACTGCTGCACTTTCCATTCATACACAACACAGAATCAGGAAACATCCTTCAAAGTTGCACTAGGTAAAATGCAACTCAAACTTGCTCCAAGACTCAAATGTAATTATTTCATTTTACTTGATTTTCCATCCAAAAAGTACTATACAACTTAAAAATATTCCAGTAACCACAACAGGTGTTGGAAGAAGAAACCTTCCTTTAACCAGTCTGACTCCATTAGTATGTCCAGTATCAGGCCTGTACAAGTGCTAGTAAAGAGGCAGCAGGGTTCGTCCCAAACATCGGGATGAAGGTAGTGAATAACTGAACTCCTTCCCCTCATTTCAAATCGAATCTGGTTATGTCCATCTGCAAGATAGTATTGACCATTTAATGTGAGGGCTGACCTGGACTGGAGTAGCAGGGTAACACAAGTTTGATATCGAGTTCCACAGGGTACTGCGTTAGGACCACTCTCCATTAATTGGCAATGCTATGCAGATAACACCCAGCTATATACATCTGTGTGTCCCAATAACACATCAAACTTGAAGCACGTGCAAGAGACAACAGCCCGCACGTCTAATAATTTTCTGCTTTAAAATTCAGACTTACAAGTCAAATACAAGTTATTGGATTTGGGCCTTAATTTCACCATTTAGTTACTTTAGATGGCAGAGGTTGGTTGGTTTCAACGAGGGGGGGGTATTTTAAGTGGAGTGACCATTTAAAAACTTAGGTTTTTACTGGGTAAGCTAGGACAAGCACCAAAGTAGGACAGGAGATATATTCAACTAGTAAGTATTGTTTGAAATTTGTTTGTTGGTTTCAGAGGTAGCTGAGTTTCTCTCATTTTTCTTGAGTCTGCTGATTTAGTCTGTTTGTTTTTAACATAGTTAAGAACTGTAGGTAGAAAGTGTTGCTCTACTGGTGAAGTGAATATTTGGTCTGTTGTGTGTGGTAGTTTCAGCTTAGTAATCACCGAGCGTTCACACCTTTGACCTAACAAAGGCACACAAGTTAGGTTGGTTTACACGAGGGGGCGGTTTCGGCTGTAGCCAATTAAGACCATATTTAAGGCACCTGTTGGGCTGGAGCATCAGCCCTTGTTCAGCCCTCCTTGTGTCCACTGAGCGAGGACACTAGGTAGTTTATTTCAAACTTCTTCTACTTCTATTTTTCTACTTTGCTTCACATTAACCCTTTCTACTCCGGAAAGCCTCTTCTTTGTTATACTATGTGTTTTCAGCAGATCCCTGTTCTCCTCCGCAGACGCAGGACATGGCACCCTACTAGGGGACGACATGTTTCTCACCTGCGCACTCTCACCCAGGCCACTTTGTCACCAGCCTCCTTTTCTCTTGCCCTGTGGAACTGCCAGTCTGCAGTGAACAAGGCCGACTTCATTCCAGCTTTTGTTACACAGTCAGCTGTTCACCTGCTTGCACTTACAGAAACCTGGATCATGCCACAGAACATGGCCACCCCAGCTGCACTCTCCGCCAATTTTTCATCAATGGCACCTGGAAGTTTACCTCGACAGCACCAATGGGCAATCTGTCTCATCTGGAATATCATGCCGTTAGAATCACAGCACCGATTGCAGTCCAGGTGATTGTGATATATCGATCAGGGTGCCAGCTGGGGAACTTCTGCGATGAACTGGACATATTGCTGTCCCACTTCCCGGAAGATGGCACTCCTCTCATCGTCATGGGAGACCTGAACATTCACCTGGACAAACCACAGGCGGCTGATGTGTTTGCTCTTCTAAACACATTTGACCTGAGTCTTGGTTCCACTCCACCGATCCACAAAGCTGGCAACAACCTCGACCTCATCCTCACCCGTAACTGCACCACAGACAACATCTTGGTCACTCCTCTGCATGTATCAGATCATTTCTTCATTCAACTCAGTCTTTATGCCTAGACCTTCGCAATCTCTCCCCACACTTGTAACATTCCGGCGCAACCTCAAGTCTCTCAACCCGGATCGATTCTCCTTGCTGGTCTCCGCAACTCTGCCCCCAACACAGGAACTCTCTATCCGCGATGCAGATGCAGCCACAGACAGCCTTTGCAATACACTTTCATCATGTCTGGATTGTCTCTGTCCCATGTCTTCGAGACCCGCCCGTCTCTCACCTTCTAATCCGTGGCTCACTGACGGGATCCGTGAATAACGCACCATGCTCAGGAGTGCTGAGAGGAAGTGGCACAAATCCAGGAATCCATCTGCCCTTGCTGAGTATCAGAATCTCAAAGACCTTTTTCTCACAGTGTCACCAGGGCAAAGATCAATTACTACCAGGAGAAGCTCAGCAACACCTTGGACACCAGAAAGCTGTTCTCCATTTTCAAATCACTCATCTATCCACCTTCACCTCCGCCATCTACCACTCTCACTGTTGACAACTTTGCCGACTTTTTTACCAACAAGGTGGCAGCCATCAGCTCACAGTTCTCTCCTCCAGATGATGACATCCATCTAACTTCTTCCAACACTGCATTGCTCTCATCATTTGCAATTCTGACTGAGGATGACGTATCCACCCTCCTCCTCTCTAATCATCCGACCACCTGCACTCTGGATCCAATCCCTTCCACTCTTCTTCAAGCAGTTGCACCTGCACTAATGCCAGCTATTACACAAGTCATCAACACATCTCTCAAAACAGGGACTTTTCCAACCTCTTTCAAGCAGGCCTTGATTACCCCACTGCTCAAGAAGCCTTCTCTTGATCCCTCTGTAGTGGAGAACTACAAACCTGTCTCCCTCCTTCATTTTCTGGCCAAGACAATGGAACGAGCAGTGTTCAACCAACTCTCAGACTTCCTTTCCAAGAACAACCTCCTCGATGTCAACAAGTCTGGCTTCAAGAGGGGTCACTCCACAGAAACGGCACTCCTGACTGTTGTGGAATATCTTCGAGCTGCAAAAGCCACAGGTCAATCATCGGTCTTAATTCTACTTGATCTATCATCAGCCTTTGACACTGTAAACCATCAGATCCTCTTGTCCACACTTTCTGACTTGGGCATCTCTGGATCAGTTCTAGACTGGCTCTTTCTTATCTATCGGGACTAACCTTCAAGGTATCCTGGCAGGGGCATCTTTCTCACTCTCATAGCCTCTCTATCGGTGTGCCGCAGGGCTCAGTTTTTGGTCCTCTTCTCTTTTCTATCTATACTTCATCCCTAGGTGCCATCATTCACTCACATGGTCTTTCCTTTCACTGCTACGCTGATGACACACAGCTCTTCCTGTCCTTTCCACCAGACGACGCCACTGTCTCAGCGCGCATTTCTGCCTGTCTCTCAGACATCTCAGCCTGGATGAGCGAGACACCCCTTCACCTCAACCTCTCCAAGACCAAAGTCCTTGTCTTCCCAGCCAGACTTTTGATGCAACACAACATCAGCATCAACATTGGATCTACAGTGATTGTCCCCACTAAATCGGCCAAAAATCTGGGGGTCATCGTTGATGATCAACTGAGCTTTAAAGACCACATCTCCTCAGTCTCTAGGGCTTGCAGATTTGCTTTCTACAACATCAGGAAGAGCAGACCCTACATCACGGAATACACAACCCAACTCATTGTACAGGCGCTGGTCACATCTCGTCTTGATTACTGCAACGCTTTGTTGATGGGGTTTCCAGTATCCACAATCAAACCTTTGCAGATGATCCAAAATGCAGCAGCTCGCCTCATTTTTAATCAGCCAAAAAAGACCCATGTCACACCACTTTTTAGATCTCTACACTGGCTTCCTGTAGCTGCTCGCATCAGGTTCAAAGCTCTGTCTCTTGCTTACAGGGTGGTTAACTCGACAGCTTACCCGCTTACCTCAACTCACTCAAGTCTACAATCCTTCCTGCCCGCTGCGATCTGCCAACGAACAACGTATGGTGGTCCCAGCACCGCATAGAAGACACCAAGCAAAACTGTTTAGCGCAATGATCTCACAATGGTGGAACGAGCTACCAAACGCTGCACGCTCAGCTGACTCTCTCCAATATTCAAAAAACTGCTGAAAACTGAACTGCTCCGCATGTTCCTATGCACTTAAATCTCTTAATAAAAAAAAAAATCCCTTTCTGCTCTCTTGCACTTGCATCTCGTGAACACTTTTCTGATAGGACTTTGCTTTGATGTTTTCTCCTTGATTTTTGCTTGCCTTGTACCTCACTTGTAAGTCGCTTTGGATATAAGCATCTGCTAAATGACTAAATGTAAAGCTCTGGCCTCCACTGCTACTGTGTGGAACCATGGTTATTTTTGACCAGGACCTGTCCTTAACCTCCCACATACACGCTAACTTTTAGAACGGCCTTCTTCTATTGCCAAAATTAAAAGCATCCTGTATCAAAGCTAGGTTGAAAAAGTAGCCCATGCATTTCTTACTTCCATATTGGGCTACTGTAATATAAAATCTTGAAAACCGCAAATCTAGAATTTCAAACCCTCCTCACATACCTCAGTGCCATATTATCCAATAAACCCCTTTTAATCGCAAAGCAGGCCTACTTGAGATTCCCACAGTGTCCAACCATAGCATGGGAGCCAGAGCCTTTGGACATCAAGCGCCACTCCTGTGGAATTGGCTTGTAAGCCAGACAGCCTCTACTTTTATGACTTGGCTTAAAGTGTTTTCTAGATAAAGCTCAATAAAAAAGCGCAACCAAGCCATTCAAAAACTGCACAGTGAACATCCCTGTGTAATGGAAGTTGCTTCCCATCTAGTAGACTTGTTTGAACATTGGTGCATCCACAGTGTGATCAGACACAGACCAGCTTGTTTCAATGTCGGAGCCTTTAATTGTGTAGTATTCAGTACAACATGCAAGAGTATGATCAAGACCAAGTTGGTGAAGTAAGCCATCGGTCATATCCATGCACTGCGCATCTGTGCTGCAGAGAGTTCATGGCTGCAGCTGGTCCTTCTCACATACAAAGGGCATTTTGTTTGAGCAGGGTAGAGCACTGAATTTCTCATCTGTGAAGACAAGACATTTAAATATCACTCACTGCTTTATTAGTCAAGTAAGAAGTCTTGCGGGCCAAATATACACTATACATTAACTTTTACAGAGACAGGACATAGTCATCTTTTACTAGAGGGTGTGTTGAATTATGGCTTGTTCCTGCCTTGTGTTACCTCCAAAGTTCATCACCAAACAGCACTCGGCAGCAGGACAAACAAGCTGTACTGGAGACCTCAGGTGAAAATTCAAAGCTAGCTCAAACAAGGCCCATCTTCCCACCTGGAAATAACATGAAAAAGGTTAGGTCATCATATGGTTTCCAGACTCCTTTGCCCTTAGTTTCAGTAATCAGTTACATACCTGTGATGAAGTAGAGCCTCTAAGCCATACGGGTTGAGATAGTTTAGTGGCTGTCATTACCAGTTGTTGAATAAAGTTATATTCGTCAACACTGGTCATCAATGCAAGGTGTCCATTTTGAGACTGACAGCAGTTCTACAGAAGGACACAGAACAGGAATGTCATGGTATGTTCGAATCCAGAGATGAGAAAGGACAAGACCAAAAATGACCACACAAAAACAGACATTTGATCACAGACAAAATCACAAATGAGGCTTGAATTTTAGCAATGACATTGTGGACCGAATCCAAATTCCCCTGATTACCTCAGCATCGTCCCAAGATGTTAGTGTCGAATTGCAGTAATAACAGCGGTCATTATAGGGAGTCCAGTTGGTGGGACACCGTGGCGTCTTAGTATCACGAGTCTCGGAAACCAACACTGTCCAACAGAATTTAACATGTGTACACTGATGCCATACAACAACATTAACTCTGTGCGTATTCAAGTACACATGAGACAGTTGTACACAAGTTCAATCACCTACATTTTATTCCACCTTAGAATTTGCACTTGATTACAGTTGGCAGGAAGTGGTTTTTATGTCAAATTTCACATGTAATTACTAATAATGCCCAATGGGTTTTAAAACCTTTGACTTGGTAACTTGCCATTTGCAGCTTGACATTTACAAATCAATACTCACTAGCAGCTGTGGCCAGAGTCAACGTGCCACAGATGAGAAGAGACATCGTCCTCATGGACATGAAGTGTTAAAGAGGTTTACCTTCACTGAAGAGAAGCAGACACATCACTAACAAACTAAGACTTTCTCCAAATGCTTCATTTCAGAGGCAGAAGTCAGTAAGTGTTCAGAACAGACATAATTTCAACACAGATACTCGGGACTCGTTACCAGAGAAGAGGTGAACAGGGGACACAAAAACTGAGGTAGATTCAGGTCCAACACAGGCTTCAAAGAGAGCAAACAAAAGCTGGCTGAAGGCTTTTATCCAAACTGTGATGGGCTGATGATCTGCAGGTGAGAGTGGGTGGAGCGAGATAAGCCAGGCAAGGCAGCAGTAATGTACCTGCTTTGCATCAGTGCCTCCAAGCCGTGTGAAGTGCTGGATGAAGTACTTAAAGATTGTACCTAATTAAAAGTATGAATACTAAAAACTAAAATATACTTTTTTGTATGTTCCTGTCTTTTTCTGGGGACCACTGCTGACTTATGATTGTGTTTGTGTGTGGGTGGGGGTGGTTAGGAAAATCTGAAAATGGGGTCAGGTCACAGAGAGCCATATATCCCTTGACAAGGAGACAATGCCAGTGTCAAGGTATGTGGTTGTCTTGTAGCATTATTCTGTTATTTGCTGTTATTTAATACACTGGATGGACATGCATAACCCCACTGTGCACTATTGCGTGTGGCTGCCTTCCTTCAGAAGGAGACCGGAACAAAACAGTCTTGTGTCAAAAAATAGACCATTAGTCCGGTGGTTTTCGCTTTAACTGTGTGCGCTCCTGCGCAGTGTATCCAGATCTTGGTAGACAGGCCAAATTTGCCACAAAAATTGCTTCACTGACTGCATACTGGCTGATTTTAGGCGCTGCTAATATGACGAATAATTCTTTTAAAACAGACAATGGAAGGAAGAACTGACTCTATGCCTGCACCTGGTTTAGTGTAGCAATTCCTGTCTTGCTAGTGATTTGTTTTGCTGGAAACAGCTGCCTGCTGTAACTGGAAATGGACTTGGAAAGTGAATGGTGATCCAAACAGTGGAGGTTCAGCTGTAAAATCCCAA
Source organism: Channa argus (assembly GCF_033026475.1). Classification (NCBI taxonomy): domain Eukaryota; kingdom Metazoa; phylum Chordata; class Actinopteri; order Anabantiformes; family Channidae; genus Channa; species Channa argus. The sequence goes on from NC_090208.1 coordinate 20,070,854, forward strand.
AACACAACACTTTTCAGAACTGATTCTAAGACTAAATTTAAACTATGTGTATGAGTATCTTCACGAGTTTCAGGGAAGACAAAGAGACATGTTAGTATTTTACTAGTAGTTTACTAAATTAATATTTCATACTTGTTTTATGAAATGGTAGAATGTAATAAGGAGTTGTATACTGGTATATATTGAATTTATGGAAAAACACAGCAACCCTGTCTTTTAATTCAATTCAATTTAACTTTATTTATATAGCGCTAATTCACAACAAAGTCATCTCAAAGAGCTTTACAGAATAAAATCAAGACTATAAAGATGTATAGAGAGAACCCAACAATTCCCCCTTGAGCAAGCCCTATGCAACAGTGGAGGAAAAAAAACTCCCTTTTCGGAAGAAACCTCTAGCAGAACCAGGCTCAGGGGCCACTGAGAAGGGTGAGTGGAAAGTGAAGAGAGAAAAGAAAAGAGCAACAACAAAACATCAGGGCAGGTTCTAATCACACATATACAAACACCCCACATCCTCCCACTTCATCTGTTCTCTTCATCATCAACCTCCAATAAAAATGTGTTTTCAGACGGGACCTAAAAGGCAGAACTTCTCAGTTCTAGTCACGAGCCTAGCTGCTGTTTTCTGAACAGTTTGTAGGCGTTTCAAGTCTTTTTGGTGTAGTGAGGAAAATAGGCCATTGCAATAATCTAGATGAGAGGAGATAAAAGCATCAATAATAGTCTCAGCATCTTTAAAATTTAACACACAGCACTGAAGTAGTTTAGTGATGTGATGCTCAAAACACAAGTTGCAGTCAAATAAAACAGCAAGATTACAGGCAACTGGCTTAATGCGTTTTGATCAAGGCCCTAAGGATGGGAGTATATTAGTGGAAATATTTTGAGTTCCAATTATGAGAATTTCTGATTTATTTGAATTTAATTGAAGAAAATTTAAGGACATCGAGTTTCTAATATCAGACATACAATCTTGTAGAGAACTCAGCCTACTATGGTCCATAGGAGTAATAGGGAGATACAGCTGAGTGTCATCGGCAAAACAGTGAGATGAAATATTATGTCTGCGTATGACATCATCCAGTGGAAGCATGTAGATTGAGAAAAGAATTGGGCCAAGTATCAATCCTTGGGGAACACCATACTCAGAGGGGCATGACATATGATTGTCAATGGAGACGCAAGATTTCCTATTAGACAAATATGAAGCAAACCAGTTTAATGCTATGCCCGATATACCCACCCAGTGCCTCAGTCTATCCAACAGAATATTATGGTCTACTCTGTCAAATGCTGCACTTAAATCCAACAGCACTAGGATAGAGCACACTAACCCCAATAACTCGCTTTACAATGCTTTACATCCCCCCCTTTGTGTGCATATCACATAAAGAAAGAGAGGGAGGGAAAGGGATCCAGAGCAACACATTCCAGCACAGTGCTACCAAATTAACTGCAACCTCCTCTATTTTGTCATAATTGTACAGTGTATCGCTTTGTTTTATTTCATTTTTAAATATTTTTTTATCCCACCGCCAATAAAATTAAAGACTTTTCATCCATTAATGCTTTGATTGTGAGGCCTAAATGATTTCTCAGGTTACCATCAATATCAGTTTTTCTAGCATCTTTGACAACCCCCTCCATGAACTCTATGGAAACCGCTTCCCCTGGGGCTGAGTACACTGGAGAAGAGATTTTGAAACTTTACTGTATCTTTGTCCTGCTGAAGAACCGTAAAGTCCAGAGTAGGTCATCTGATAACTTAAAAAGCAAAGAAAGAGAAAACAAAATGGGTTGCCATTCACTAAAGTAGCTTTTAGGGAACTGCAGTTTCTTTAAAGCTACCTCACTCCTTGGTTACCTGTATCCAGACCTCCTGGTTGTTCTCGCACCACCCTACATGCTTGGACATATCGGTCAACTTCAGCATTACCTTGCCAGTATTTTCCTTGCGTAGTGTGTGCTCTTCGGTGCATCGCTTTGAGGTTGTGAGTAGATTGATAGTTAGGATAGAGCAACAACAGTTATATTTCATTGGTTACTGTATTATCGATTTTGTTATTTTAAACCCTTTTGTTTGCCATCTGGTAAATAAAGTACAATATATGCAATTCGGTACAATTCAATGCTGAGAAACTTTTGAAAAGGTTCCTTTAATATGTTCATAGCCTCTGATCATCTAAACAACAAAAAAAGTGTTACTAAGCCAAGTTCACTAGATGAAGGTTCTGGTCAGTTTAATCTAAATGTTGAAATTAACCTCCAAGCTGTAAAAAGTATACTTATACGACTTAAAAATATTCCAGCAATCACAAAAGCTGTTACAAGATGGAACCTGTGTGCGTTAGTGAATAACTGAACTCCTTCCCCTCATTCCAAATCGAATCTGGTTATGTCCATCTGCAAGATAGTATTGACCATTTAATGTGAGGGCTGACCTGGACTGGAGTAGCAGGGTAACACAAGTTTGATATCGAGTTCCACAGGGTACTGCGTTAGGACCACTCTCCATTAATTGGCAATGCTATGCAGATAACACCCAGCTATATACATCTGTGTGTCCCAATAACACATCAAACTTGAAGCACGTGCAAGAGACAACAGCCCGCACGTCTAATAATTTTCTGCTTTAAAATTCAGACTTACAAGTCAAATACAAGTTATTGGATTTGGGCCTTAAGTTCACCATTTAGTTACTTTAGATGGCAAAGCTGTGGCCTCCAGTACTACTGTGTGGAACCATGGTTATTTTTGACCGGGACCTGTCCTTAACCTCCAACATACACGCTAACTTTTAGAACAGCCTTCTTCCACCTGTGAAATATTGCCAAGATTAAGAGCATCCTGTATCAAAGCAATCTTGAAAAAGTAGCCCATGCATTTCTTACTTCCATTTTGGGCTACTGCAATATAAAATCTTGAAAACCGCAAATCTAGAATTTCAAACCCTCCTCACTTACCTAACTGCCATATTATTCAATAAACCCCTTTTAGTCGCAAAGCAGGCCTACTTGAGATTCCCACAGTGTCCAACCATAGCATGGGAGCCAGAGCCTTTGGACATCAAGCACCACTCCTGTGGAATTGGCTTGTAAGCCAAACAGCCTCTCTACTTTTATGACTTGGCTTAAAGTGTTTTCTAGATAAAGCTCAATAAAAACTAACAAAGTGCAACCAAGCCATTCAAAAACTGCGCAGTGAACATCCCTGTGCAATGGAAGTTGCTTCCCATCTAGTAGACTTGTTTGAACATTGGTGCATCGACAGTGTGATCAGACACAGACCAGCTTGTTTCAATGTCGGAGCCTTTAATTGTGTAGTATTCAGTACAACATGCAAGAGTATGATCAAGACCAAGTTGGTGAAGTAAGCCATCGGTCATATCCATGCACTGCGCATCTGTGCTGCAGAGAGTTCATGGCTGCAGCTGGTCCTTCTCACATACAAAGGGCAGTGTGTTCGAGCAGGGTAGAGGACCGAACTTCTTATCTGCGAAGAGACAGGATATTTAGAGTACTCACGTACACCACTGAGAGCGCTACAGGAGTTCATTCACCCACGTCCCCCCCCCACACCTTAAACTTACACTTGATTACAGTTGGAAAAAAGTCTTTACATGTCACATACCACGTGTAAATATTAGTTGTCTTAACATTTAACTTTGCCAAATATGCAATGCAACCATTTTAAAACCGTTTTACTAACAAACTAACACTTTACCTCTACATTATCATTTCTCTCATGGAGAGGAGGCGGTCAACATTTCTTAGCGTTCAGAAACAGGGAGCAACCTTACAGGGGAGTTCAGAGGCAGCAGGCAGCCAGTAAGCGTTCAAAAGTGACCTAATTGGAACAGGGATTTCTTACCAGCGAAGAGGTGAACAGAACACACGAGCACTGAGGTAGATTCAGGTCCAACACAGGCTTCTAAGGGAGCAAACAAAAGCCGGCCGAAGGCTTTGACCCAAACTGTGATGGGCTGATGAGCTGCAGGTGAGAGTGGGTGGAGCCAGGCAGGCCAGGCAGCAACAGCAGAAAGACAAAAGAACATGAACAGGAACTGCAGAGGGGGGAAACTGATGAGTTCTCAGCAAACCTGAATCTGTCAAAATATGTTTACAGTATAAATACATTTTCTATTTTATTTTACCCAAACAGTTCAGGCTCTAAGCTACTAAGCATTAAGGTTTATATGACAATGGCATTGTGTTAGTAGATCAGGTTAGAAGAAGTCATTTTCTACAACATCAGATCATTCTCTGCTCTTAAGCCTTTGTGCTGTGTTCTGTTTACAGTTCAAATTGTTGTAAGCCACATGTAGGCTACGTGTCTTCTTGCTGATTGTATTGGTCAACCTTCCTTTCCCATAGCGGAGCCACATTTGGCTTGAGGGAGGAAGCGGTTGAGACCCTCAGTATGGCTTGAAGATGATCGTCAGTAAGTGTGGACCTGTACTTGGACTTATTGAAGTTCAAGTTAGAGAAAACCTTTTCGCACAAATATGTGCTCCCAAAAAAGGCACATGGTCGGCTTGAACATTCGGGAAAGCTCAGGGGAGCCGGGGGTCAGTGGGTGTAGCGAGGCAGGCCAGGCAGGAACAGCAGGAAAACGAAAGAAAACTGCAGAAGGGGTAAATTGTGGATGAGTTTGACATGAGTGGAAGAGCAGGATAGGAAATAAGGTAAGGCAAATAGGTATTTGCTCTTTTGAAAAGGCATTTCCTGACAATTGCGGAAGAAACATAATTTAAATTTTAACTGCTGTTTCTCAGGCAGGAGGGTTGGTACTTCTTTGTGTGGTGTCCTCTTTTCGTTCTCATTCGAATCATCTTTGTTAATTATTCTCTCATCTCCCTCTAGTAGATCTCGTCAGAATGGTTTGGTTATCACTGCCAGTATCACCCACCGTCTAATATGTGAAAAGTAGTCTTCTCATGGTTGGTGATTTTTTTTCACTCTTTTGTGAAATCCCCTTGATCTCCTTCTTCTACTAGGCTTTTTGTGGCATCAACATCTTTACCTGGTTCAACATTACAAGATGGATGACAATGTAAAACTGTATGATGCCTGATATTAGCACTTTTTGCTGTTTTATTACAAATGGGTAAGAAACTAAAATGAACCACTGACTGCTTTACCACACTGGTATGTCTAGTCCACATTGCCCTACATTATTAGTTAACTAAAGAAATAGCAGAACCGTGTACCGGAACACAGAATTGACGTTTTGTGTTTGCAACATATTAATTCTTATTCTCATCAAATATCTCATTTTATTCCATCTTTTGTTAATCAAGTCATACTGGGAAGCTTCTTGAAGTGAGCCAAGAGAATAAGCCAATATACTTTATATTGAATGATATTGTTTGAGAATTATTCTTAAAAAGGAATCTTGGGCAATAGCAGACACATGGGTTTAAGAAGTAAGTATTTAATATTTTATAGACATAAAACAAAGCAAAATGTACTAGCGAAATAAGTCAACACACTGGACCCTTTTGTAAAAAGACAAAACCCTTAACTGAACTTGTGAGGGTTAATGTAAATGAAAGAACCAATTAAATGAAAACAGTGATCTTTCACTTCACAGGATTCCACTGCGTCAACATTTGTACACTACCTTGACTGATTTTATGATTAATGTGTTTAGAACTGAATTTAGTTTAGGTTTAACTACTTACCAAAATGTTGCTAACACAAACATTTCTCCTTTAAAAAACAAAGACATTTGTCCTGATTTACAATAATGAAATTTTAAAAAATGGCATTTTTTACCAGAAGAAAATTAAGTGATTTTAGCCGAGTTAACAGATTTAAAGGTTACATTTGGGATGCAAAGAAAGCCAAGAAAAAAAAAAAAACATCCCCAAATTTTTAAGCTCTAGTAGTTTTTCACACTTATCTTATCATGTTGTATCATCTACAGTTTTAAATTCTGCTATTTAGTGTGTATAACTTTAAAGTGGCTCCCAGTGTCACTCAAAGATGATACAAGCATTGAAAACAAAATAATCAATGATGAATTGCATTTTTATCTTTCTGCTGTTTTCAGGACAAAGCTGATGCATTTTTCAGAGCAAGGCAGCAAAACTGTTGGAGTTGGAGGGAGTTTGAAATCCAATAGGGCAATTCATGTTAAAATATTTAATAATTTTGGTATATGGTACTGTTGTTAATGTACATTGTTCTGTAAAGCTGCTGACACTTAATTCACCCAGCTTTACCTTTTCACATTTTAATAAAAATAAATGAATGTAAAAAATAGAAGTTGGTAGTTGATTTTTGGGATTAATCAGAAGTGGAGGCTTGATCTTCTTGTGTTGATGTCATTGATGTCTTCTGTTGGAGCTGGTAATATTTCTGGAAAAAAAATAAAAAAACAGTTCAAGCATTTGTTGTTTACTGTTTTAACAAATGCGGATTCAGCATCATTATAATGATGTACATACATCAAGTCAAAATCTACTTCTACGTGATACAGACACCATTCAAATATCATTTTCAGCTCTTTAAGAAAATGGATATTTCATACTTTTTCAGTATTTTCTTTTAGTAAGAGAATAGCTGTAACCATCAAAACCTGCCCAGTTCTAACATCTCTAATATCATACTTTCAACTACAGATATTATTGAAAGAAAATTTAAACTTTCAGCTTTTGTAACTTGCACACATGCACTTCTGAAAGAATTTCAACATTCAAATGTATCGTCCACTCATGAGCAAAAACAAATGTAGGAAAATTTAAACTAACATCTGGGTCATATTCAAATTTAAACACACACACACTTTTTTCAATTTTGTTATGTTGTAACCCTATATTATAATTGTTCAAATTGTTTCCTCGCTTAATAGTCCTTAATGATAAAGCGAAAACAGAAATGTCTGCAACATTTCTAAAACTGAGCAATCAGGGGAGAAGGCTTTAGTAAGAGAGGCAACCAAAAACCTGATGGTCACTATGGTCACTTTGACTGAGCTCCAGAGATGGGCAAAGTTCCAGAAAGAAAGCCATTACTGCAGCCTTCCACTGATCTAGGCTCTATGGCCGAGTGACTAGATGGAAGCCTCTCCAAATCACATAGCCTGCTTTTTTTTGTTTAAAAAAAAAAATAAAAAAAAATTAATAAAATAAAAAATTAAAAAAGGCACCCAAGGTAACAAGATAGGTTTGTCTGATGAAACCAAGTTTGAAACTTTTTGCCCTCAATTCTAAACGTTATGTCTGGAGGAAACCAGGCACAACTCATCACTTGCCCAATACCATCCATAAAGTGAAACATGGTTGTGGCAGCATCATGGTGTGGAGGTATTTTTCAGCAGCATAGACTGTTAAGGGAAAGCGGAATGGGGTAAGATAAAGAGATGCCCTCAATGAAAATCTGTCCACAGAGCTTAGGACCTCAGACTGGGCCTAAAGTTCAATTTCCAACATGTCAACAATCCTAAGCACACAGCCAAGACAAGGGACAACTCTGTCAACGTCCTGAAGTGGCCCAGTAAGAGTCCTGACTTGAATCCAAAAATTCCCCAGTCCCAGTGTGCAAAGCTTCCTGTGTCATACCCAAAAATCCTCAAGACTGTAACTGCTGCTAAAGACGTTTCAACAAAGTACGAAATTTACTAATGTCATAAAAAAAATAAAATAAAATAAAATAAAAATAAAAAAAATTCACAGACATTTTCAGGCTCCACCATAAAAAAGTGAAGGTGGTGGTCTGAATAGTTTCTGAATGCACTGTACACTAACAGCTCCTCACAAACATAGAGCAAACTTTTTAAAAATACTAACTACAGTTTTTGGTGTTGGGGCTCTTTCTAGCTTTGTGTTGTGTTGTGTTAGTGTACCTGCAGGTTGTCATAGTGCCTCTGGCTGCTGCAGTGCAGGTCCTTGGCAGTGCTCTCATTGAGGTAGAAAACAGAGCAAAGGCTACAGAAATAACCTGATTTAGGGACCACAAACTCCTGACCTGAAAACATAAAGAAACAAAAATAAAAAAAAAAATCTAAGATTTAAATCTAAAAGTTTTAATATATTACACTGCTGTATTTATGTGTATCTCACCAAGGGGGTTGTTAGGGCTGAATGGTGGAAACTGGATATCAGCAGCAACAGGAGACTGAGAACGTGATCGCTTTGCTTGAGGCCCAACAAGCTCCTTCTTCCATTGACTAAAAACTGGAGATGAAAAAACAACCATACTTAATTATAGCCAAATCACAGATAGTTTATCTGCTACAATTTTTCGAGATCATTTTCAGAAAGAAGTACTTTTGTTGCCCAAAACAAGAGTTTGAGTGAATCGTATGCAGGAATATTATTGCTCAGCTCTCTGCACCTTTAATGTTCACCCTGCTCCATCTTTCCTTTTCCTCCTCTCCTGCCTCCACACATTCTTCCTGGTTCTGGATCACACCGTAGTGAGGCTGTGGCTCTTGCCCAGCAGTGCTGATATCAGCCTCGCTCACTTCTTCCACCTTTGCCTGGGTCTCCGGCTGCCCTTCACTTGACAGTAGTGATGCATCTTTGGCCAGTAGTGAAGTGGGAAGTGGTTGTTCATCTACTACCTCAACCTTTTTCCATCCAGTAGATTTTCTCACTGTGATTAAAAAAATTAGTTGAGTAAACATGTATAAGGAAAACTGCAAAAAAAAGTAATTCTTCAACTTGGTTTTGTGTTTTAGAGCACCATTCCTGGAAAACAGTAAATCAGAAGATGGCTGTAACAAATATACAGATGTGTGTATTACCAGGGGTCTGTCTGCTTCTCTTCTTGGCTCGACCTCTTGACCTGGTTGTTACCACTTCCTTATCCTCCCCTTCTTCGACCTCTCCCACCTCATCTACTGTAACAAAGTTCATACTCTCCTCTAAAAAAATAAAAATTAAAGATAGAAAAAATACAGTACAATATTCACCTTTCAGACAATTTCAATTTAAAAACAGAAATTTCAACTGTATAAAAAGTAAGTAGAATTAATGGGAGCTGCTGTATTACTATGCATTAGATCGGGGGTCTCCAACCTTTCTTCCCCGAGAGCTACTTTTACAAAACGAAAATGGCCAAGAGCTGCTCATGTTTTGTAACATTATTCTCATTGCTTATTTCAACCCAAAAAAACTGATAAGCTGTTTTCCTGAACCTTTAAAAAATGTTTTTGTATGCGGTTTTGCATTTAGTGCGTCTGTATACATTTCTTTCTGTTGTATTCTCTTGCTGGTATGGGTACCAGCAGTGGCTTTGTGCATGCGCGATTAATTTCTGTTGCAGTCTGGACCCAACAAAGGGGTGAACATCTCCTGCTCTGACTGCAGCTGGGAGGGGCTGCTGTGCAAGGACTGGACTGCCTGTAAGTTCTTGGGGACATTGGTGGGGCCAACGGCAGCATCCGCTGCTCATTGAGAAGAGTAAGAATCATGTCAGAATTTCCAATAGCACAAGAAAAATTCGTTAGATTTGTTGCTAGCAGCTTTTTGGAAAAAGAGCCGCTAGAGGGGTCTGAATACTTGTAAAATGTAGTGACAAAGTCTCTAAGTTGACAACACTGATCACCCATGGCTCATCAAGCTTGACAGCAGTGCACTGTTTGACAACTAATTGTCAAATCTTTCTGTGTAAGAAGGGGGTGGGACACCTATGAATTTGATTGGATATACATTTAAGTTGGTTTGCAGAGTGACCTCTCAAATTTGACTAATCAAGTTTTCAAAGTTATGTAGGATTCATCACCCTTTGGCGAGCTACTTGGAAAGTGGTAGCGAACTAGCAATGTGGAGACCCCTGCATTAGATTGTACATGTGTACCTAATGAAGTTTTCAGTGAGTGTATATTGCTTAGCGGTTTGTCTTGGAGGATCCCTCTAATATGATAATATGAGTAACACCACCACTGAAGAAGTCTGGGGATTAGCTAATACAGATCTCTTACAACCAGTCAAACGCTATGATTCTTATTTGCCTTGGTGTCTGAAACAGCTAACAACAAAAGATTAATAATAAATCCAACAATCATAACAATAGACAAAGATGGCTAACGAAAGTCTTTCCGAAATGTTTCAGATTTAAAAATTATGGTTTATAATGTAAATTATCCTGGACGAGTAAAGTGTTATTTCGAACAGTAAAGTAACCCACCTGTGTCATCGGCCTTGCGTTTAACTGATTTTTTCTCCACTTCATCTTTGTCCGCCGTGTCTTTTTCTGCCTCCCCTTCATCTAAAGTCACTAGTGACTAAAAACCAAGATGACATTTTTATTATTAGTGTTTCTGTAATTGGTAGGACATGAAAGAAAATTTGCAATAGTTTCAAATCTTAACCTCACCTCGGGGTTTAAGAACTCCATTGATGGGAACTCAAGTATGCTTTGTTCGGCTTTCCCCTCCTCCTCTTCTACGATCTCATCGAGAGTAATGAGTGTCTGGAGGTCTCCCTCCATGAGCTCTGTATCCCACTCCTGACCCTCCAGCAAGCTTTCATCTCCAGCCTCATCTGCTCCGACCTCATCCAAAGTCACCAACTCTTTGGCATCTACCTTGTACTTCTCCTTTTCCCTCTCCTTTGCTGCCCTCCTTGTCTTTCCCCCATCACTGTCTCCTCCTCCTCTGCTGCTGCTGCTGCTGCTCCGGCTTCTTCGCTCCCTCTCTTCCTTACCCCTGGTCTTGCTCTCTTCCCTTTCCCTTGCCCCCCTCTCTTCCCGTGCCTTCTCTTGCTCTTTGGCCAGCTGCTTCTCTTTGGCTGCAGCTTGCCTTTCTCTCAATTCTTCCTCCTCTGCCTTGTCGTCAGAGTAATCCTCCTCCTCCTCACTTACTTCATCCAAATTCACAAGAACACTTTTGACTACAGTGTCACTTGTCTTAGGAGGCTGTTTTTTCTTCTCTTGTAGCGGTGCAGGATCACTTACCTCCTTTATATTATCTACTTTTGTTTTCAGACTCCCCATGTTGATGGCTAATGGTTCAGATGTTTCCACGGCAGTGCTGGTACTACAAGTTGGAGTTTCCGCTGGTGTGTCTTCATCTTTTGTCTTACTTCTTTTATTTCTTCCTCTAATGGACATCTCTGTGGTTACTGGCTCTTCTTGAACATGGTCCTCCTCAAGAGAATCTACAATCTGATACAGTTGTTCTTCCTCCTCATCTTTGGGGGGTCTCATGACAGATGCACTTTTATTTGTTTGTTCACTTGTAGGAGGCTTAAAGTCAACTATCTCATCTTCCACTGAATCAAGAATCTGATATGTCGTCTCTTCTTCTTCAACCATTTTTTCATCTTTGTCAACCTTTAGTGTTACACTGTCATTTAAAGTAGTCTTCATTTCTTTTTTTGGTCTTCCCCTTCGTCCCTTTCCTTCTGTGGCAGAAAGATCATCCTTAACAGAATCTAATATTTCATAGATAGCATCCTCCTCACACACCTGTTTTTGAATGTCACACTTCTTTGTGGAGTTGTCTTTTAGAGAGGCATTCTCTTCCTTCTTTGGTGTTTTTTCCCGTAATTCTCTTATAGGTGTGTGCCTCCTTCTTGTTGGAGTGTCCCCGATTTTTATTTTCTCATTTGAAGCATCTTTTTCAACTGTTCTCTCTCGTCTTCCTCTGGTAAATCTTGTCATAATGGTTGGTTTATCATTGCCAGTCTCATCACCCACAGAGTCTAAAATCTCGTAAGTAGCCTCCTCATCCCCAATTATGTTTTCAGACTCTTCTGTGACATTCAATGACATTTTATTCTCTTTCTTTCCTCTTGTACTCCTCCTTCTACCAGACCTTTCTGTAGCACTGGCATCTTGAACTGGTTCATCTTCAACAGAATCTAATACCTCGTATACCATTTCATCTTTGTCTTTTTTAGAAATGCCTGCAGCGGTGTCCATCCTTGTTCGCCTCTCATATTTTTTAAAAGTTCTATCCTGCTTCTTTGTGGATTTCTGTTTCTCTTCACTTCTGGGTGTCCTGGTTCTGGGGCTACTCCTTGTTGCTGGTCTATTATCTTTTCTGGCAGTCAACTCTTCTTTCTTAGGTTTTGTTTCTTTGTTGTTTGTCTCTGAATCCACTTCTCTTATTAAAGTTCTAGGGTCTTCTTTAGATACATGGTCTCTTAAAGTTTCAAGTTTTTGCCTGTCTTCTTCCATTTCCATCTGATCGTCAATTGAATCCAATATCTCAAAGGTGTCCTGTTCATTAACATCACTGTCAGAATCTTTTATGGAATCTTTCTTGTCATGATCTTCATAGGCCTGATCTGCACTTTGAACGTGATCATCAGATTTTTCCACATCTTTGGAGCATTCTGCTAAAAGCAGTTTACTTTCAAGCACTTCTTCATTTTGTTTTCTCTTGTTTCCATCGTCCTTGCTCCTTGAAGTTTTCTTACTTATTTCTTCCTGATTTACTTCTTGATTTTTAGCAAGTGTATCTTCAACCGCTAATTTATCTTTAGATTTGTCAAGAAATTGAATAACATGTTCGTCAGACAGTTTCTTTACTGTAGAATCTTCATCTTTGTTTAGGCAATTGTCCTCTTGACTTGAAGCTGCTTGTTCTTCAGTAGCACTGTCTAGCACTTGAACATAAGTTCCAATTTCAGTTTTTCTGCTGTCCAATGAAGAGGCTTTGCCTTCATCAACACTGACCAAAATTTGAAAGCTTTCTTTATGCAAACTGTGAACATCCTCAGATTCAGGTAACTGTGTTTCAGATTTGCCTTCTTGGTTTCCATTGTCCATCTGTTCACCTGTTTGTTCATCAAGTGAATCGAGAATTTGATAATTTTCACAATCCTCTTCCTCCTCCATATGTTTGAAAACATCGTCGTTTTTCTTCTTTTTTAATGTTTTCAGGTCTGCGAGTGTATCGTAATCAAACTTGATCTCCAGACTCTGGGTTTGGCTTGTCCCCTGTACAGGTGATTGCATCTTTGTTGTTTCTATTTTTGTCTCTGACTCAACAGTTTTAGCAGAAATGTCCTTTGCTGACACTCCGTGGTCAGACTTTGAAATTGATCTCTCTGTGGTTTTTGATTCTAATCTATGGGACACACCATGAGTTTCTCCGGAAACCTTAACTGCGTCTGTTGATGTTAGCTTTTCAATTTCATTTGAAGAGGAAGGGGATGCAGTATTTGATGTTTTGCCTGGAGTTTTCATCTTGCTCTGCTGTGATTTATGACCAGGGGGGGCAAGGGTTTCAGTAGATCGTAAAGAAAAGGAAGCAGAGGTCTTACTGACACTGGCAGCAGAGGGCTTTGCAGGGAACTTAGTGGGCTCAGATGATTCCTTAGGCTCAGAGCTCAGCTTAAAATATGAGCTGCTTTTCGTGGAGCCTTTAGTCAACTTGGATGAGGAAGATGAAGAGAATGAAGGAGGAGTTGAGCTCTTAGAATCTTTTAATGATGTTGTTGAGATCTGTTTGGCAGAGGATGACACATCTGAGCTTTGCTTTTTTCTTTTCTTTCTGGAGGACCTCGTGGATGAGGACGAGCTTTGGTGGCCAGGGCTTGTGTCATCACCTACTTCATCTACAGTGACAAAGTCGTCCATATTGAAATTTTGCTCATCAAAAAAGTAGGCATGTGAAGAAACATCATCATCTGTAAAATCATCCGGCCTCTAGGAGAATGGAGAACAAATCAATCTTTCAAGCAAAAATGTCTAACAATTGACATTCATTTACTGTGAAAAAGGGCTTGTGTTGTGTTTTAATGATTACTCACCCAAAAATAGGAAATTTTCTAGGATAAAAAAAGGTTGGTTACCTTTTGTTGTGGTTTGTCTTCATTTCTAGATATTGTGTTGCTTTTACGCTAAAAAGAAAAAGGTGAAAATTGAAAATGTCGTAATTTGTTAAAAACAAAAATACACAGATCACATCAAATACATAGTGGAATTATCACCTTTCTGACAGTTTCAACCTAAAAACGGAGAAATTATAACCTTGTAAAAGTAGAATTCATGCCGGAGCTTCTCTATTGATTGCATTAAATTGCACAGGTAGTGATAATGTTATGTGTCCGTATCAATATTAGTCATTTATACACTATGTAAGTTTACTGCTTACACTACTTGCCTCAAATGCTGGCTAAATATAATAATGACTTCACATTTTGACACTGTATACTTATGCTATTAGCCAAATGTAAAAACCTTTTAGAGCTAATTTTTACCTTTCTCTCCTTGCTCTGTGTCCTAGTTTCTCTGGCAAGTCTATGCTGGCGTACTGCTGCTGTGAGGGCCTTAAATATGTCCTCATCAATTTGTGGAAGTTCTGGTACAGTTTGCTCAGTGGTTGCCACTGGAGCTGTTTGTGAGCCCTCCTCACTCTTTACATTTTCATGTGCCTTAGCGGCAATGGTTGAAATCATGGCACTCTCAGTTCCCAGTTTCTTGCTTTCCTCCTTAATGGCTATTAGACTTGTAGCAGTGGTACTTGACCCTGTCGTGATGATTTCAGAAATGGTGGATCGTGCAGGAGTTTTTGGTTTAGCAGAAGGTTCACTGTCAGAAAGTTCAGAAGGAGGCAGCTGTGTTTCACATTTCACAGTTGGGGTATTGCCACGGACGCTAATGTTGTCCAGGTCAAGGTATAGTCTGATTTCAGTGGAGTCATCAAGGCGTTGTTTTAGGATCTTCAAACTAAGATAAAACAGAAAAACTTAAGTTACAAATGTAGGGTGGGCTGGTTTCAAAAAATAGCTTAATATAGCACTATGTTTAAGACAACATGTAAAAGAAACAAGGTCTTTGGCTTCTTGCTTCCTATAAAGCATTATCATTTAAAGCACAAACCATTTTCTCAATAATACATTAAAAATAATAAAAAAAAGCATTTTCAATGATATTCAACCCAACAAAGATAATTTAGAAAAGTAATATACTCACGACTCAAAACGTAAAACTTTACCCCTGCAAAGTGGTAAAATAGGTGGTCACTTAGGATGTCAGGGAGGTGGAATATAAAATAAAATATATCTACTGATAAAAATATTGCCACTAATTCAAGGACACACATACCAAGTAATGCCCTTCTTTAAAGAGTCTGGTTTGAAAGTGCTGTACTTCTTCAACACCTGCTTTACAGAATCAGAATCTGCCATCTCTACGCATATCTGAGGAAGAACATCAAGAGTTAAGACATTTTAAAAAAGGACAAGACAAAAGCTACAAGCAGAAAAAAACCTTTTCATGTAATGTTACAATATATTCAAGAAAAGCTGTAGTAATCATAGGCATAGTGGAAGGTGGTTTGAGCTATACAGTATTATCTAAGATCCCATATCCCATAGCCAAAATGCATGGTCAAGTTCTGTTAGATCTGTTCAATCTGTTAAAAGTCCAAAAGAAACATCAGAATAGGAAATAATGACGACTCAAGTTCATTTTAAAATGGCATGGTAGTTGGTGCCAGACAAGCTGGTCTGAGTATTTCAGAAACTGCCAAAATGCTGTTATTTCAAACACAATCATCTCTTGGATTTAGAAAGAATGTTCTCAAAAAGAGAAAATATCCAGTTAGTGACAGTTTTCTGGGTGAAAATGCTTTGGTGATGCTAGATGTCAGAAGAGAATAGCCAGAAAGGTTCAAACTGAAAGATAACAGTAACTCAAATAACCAATCTTTAGCGCCAGAGTATGCAGTAGAGCAAGAAGTTGCAACATGTTGAACCACACCAGGTGCCACTCTTATCAGGTAAGAACAGGAAACTGAAGCTACAATTTGCTAAGGGCTCACAAAAAAAGGCCTCAAATGTCTCAATTTAGGCTGCTCAATTTAGAATTTGGTGTTAACATGCAAGAATCAATCCAACCAGCCGTGTATGAATGGTAAAGGCTAGTGGTGTTGGTATAATGGTGTGGGGGGTATTTTCTTGGCTCACTTTGGACCCCTTAGTAACAACTGAGCATTGTTTACATGCCACAGCTCCCCTGTGTACTGTTTCTGACCAGGTCATCACTTTATACCATAATGTGTCCATCTTCTAATTTCAAGCAGTATAATGTATCATGTCACATGTATTAAATTGATTTCTTAAACATGAGTTCACTGTACTTAAATGGTGTCCACAGCCATGATATGTCATTATGGACCAAAATCTCTAAGGGATGTTACTAGCACATGGTTAAATCTATGTCACACAGAACTAAGGCATTTTTGAAGGCAAAGCTGGCTTCAAAGAAAGACTAGCAAGGTGTATCTAATAAAGTGGTCAGTGTATGTATCATAAATGTAACAGTATGTTAAGTGAAAAGTGCAGCTTTTGCACTGTTATACCCTGTTGGCAAGCGGCAGGAAGCTGACAAATGTAGCAATGGACGCCACCACTTCTATGACCAGCATGACCACGTCCAAACTTGTCTCAGAGATCTCCACACAGAGCAACCGTTCCTCCAGGCACTCTACATCTGGAACACGCTGAAAAATGACAAATAGTTGGAGTTAAGTGGAATCCAAATATAGCTGCATTCAGTTAACAAATGTAGGTAAGTTACTGATGACTTACAGCATTGCTCCATTTCATCAGAGTTCTGTACATCAGCTCCTGCAAAAAGATTACAATTCATGGATTTTCATTTTCATTTTCTTGGAGCTTGCCCTCACAACCCCTAGAGGGTTCAAGGTCCACCCACCATAGTTTTAGTAAACCCTGTGGGAAACACTGTAGGCATATGGAGAGTGCAGGCATGCTTCTGAATATTTAAAGTAAATGCAATTTAAATCACAGCCGTTCAATATTAAAATTGCATTCTGGTAAACTGCAATATTAGTTGGAAATTATTCATTGTTTAGCTCTAATTAAAATGTACCCCTAAAGTTAAAGCCAGAGTGCCCACCCTTAAATTCTCTCCCTAGTATTCATACCTCCTTTGATTCAGGATACATATTCTCTAAGACAAAATGGACAGTAAGTGTGTAGCCTCTCAGAGAAACTGGATTTCTGATGTGACTATGGGCGAAATCGCAACATTCAGTCCAGCTGTTGAAGTACACAAAGGCCTGGAAGTGAGAATAGAAGAAATGGCAAATGCTTAAGTGAACAAAAAAACCTGCATAAAATTAAGCCTCTAAACACAATAAGGTTTGTGCCTGTGTCAGCATACAGTAATTAGTCTTTACCCTTCTCTGCAATGTTAGGACCACCACATTGTAGTACAAAGAGGGAAGATTCTGTTTGGAGAAATAACACCAGACCAGCTTGGCAACATCCTCTTGCTTGTAATTTCCTTCTGGTAAACCGGTCAACATGATTGTCGGGACCACAGAACCTCGACGGTTGGCCTTCTACAGGACACAATGAACAAGGTCAAAATCTTTTATAAAGAGTAGGAGAACAGAAGAACAGGAAATATCTTGTAGTATTAGGTGCTCAACTCTCACCCTACCTGGAACATCTTATATGAATTCTATTTAAAACAGGTTACAAAAATGTGCTTACCACAATGTCATCCATCTTTCTCACTGTCATATAATCTAGGAGTCAAAAAATTACAAGGTCACTTTGCTGAACACAGGATTTCAGTTTAATTCAGTGTGCAGCTTTTTCTTTTACCTGGGATGATGAACCAAGGAGACATGGTAGGAAACACAAAGGGACAAGTTTTCATCATGACCCAAAATGGTGAAATGCTGCCATGTGGAACACCAAATTTTGTAGTTGGAGTAGTTGCCCCAGCAATAATATCCTTGCAGTCTGGCAAAGCGTTTGCAGCAAGTCTTGGAGCTGCACAAACAAAAACAAGCCGTGTTATGTTTATATTTTGAGAGGGACAGAAAAGTACAGTACATGCTAAAAGGAGTCAATGCAATCACAAATTTGCCTTAAGAAGCTTTGCAATCTACAACTCAGTCAAGTAATTCGATTATTGGTGGTTGTGGCTCAGTTAATACAGTAGACATCCCTAGACTGCATGATTGGTGGGTAAATTCATGGTTTTTCTTGGCCACATATTGCCATGGCCTTGGAGACACTGAACCCCAGTGAAGTAGTATGTGTGTGCAGCTTTCCAACAAGTTTTTCAGCAGGGGGATCAATAAATTATATAGAGTTTAAAATGTTTGGCAGCTTTCTGCACAAGCTGTTTGCTGTTGCTCTCTGTAATACCAATTCTAGTAAGTGTAATTGGTGTTACATCCATTATATTTCCTCATGTCTTTCTCCACTTTGTTAAACTGCCTAATATTTCCCCCATCAAGCCCTTTCGTACATTCACATTTTGTAATTTTACAACCTGAAATGAAAACAACATTTTTTCTGCTCGATTTACTCAAGTAACAAAATACGAGCAAAAGAAAATATATTAAATGATCTGAAAAAGCAATGAATGCTTTTTGAAAAAGGACAATCACGGGGTTGTCCTGCAGTTACTCCTTTGTTATCTTAGTTGTGTGCTTAGCATCGTTATCCTGTTGAAAGATGAACCATCGTCCCAGTCTGAGGTCCAGAGCGCTCCAGAGCAGGTTTTCATCTTTCCCTCCATCCTGACTAGTCTCTCAGTTCCTGCTGCTGAAAAACATACAGAAAGCATGATGCTTCCACCACCATGCTTTACTGTAGCGATCGTATTCAGGCCAAAGAGTTCCATTTTTTGTTTCATCAGACCAGAGAATTTTGTTTTTCTTGGTCTGAGAGACCTTCAGGCGGGCTGTCATGTCCCTTTTACTGAGGAGTGGATTCTGTCTGGCCACGCTACCATATAGGCCTGTTTGGTGGAGTCCTGCAGAGATAGTTCTTCTTCTTGAAGGTTCTCCTCTCTCCACAGAGAAATGCTGGAGCTCTAGGATGAGTCCTGGTGGTTCCAACTGTGGGACCTTATATAGACAGGTGTATGCCTTTCCAATTTATGTCTAATCAACTTAATGTCCTACAGGTGGACTCCAATCAAGTAATAGAAACATCTCAAGAATGCTGAACATTTTTGCACATTTTTTATTTTAAATAAATTTGCAAAGATTTCAAACAAACTATTTTCACCTTGTCATATTGGGGTTTTGTTTGTAGAATTTTGAGGAAAATATTGAATGTGATCCATTCTGGAATAAGACTGTAGCATAACAAAATGTGGAAAAAGTTAAGCTCTGGAAATACTTTCTGGATGCACTGTATTTTGGCAGTGGGCTTGAATCACTCATCTTAAAAGGGTAACCTTCTTATCATCTTCAGCTTCTGGACAGAGAGCAGCATGTTACCTCAAAAATCTTATGGTAGGTGTGGTGTTCTTTGCATGGTGACTTGTCTTTTTGCCAAACATATCGTTTGGCATTGAGGGTATAAGGTTAATGAGGGTAAAGAGTTAAATTTTTTCATCTCATCTGATCATAGGAGCTTTTTCTATTCGGCCTCAGAATCTTACGGATGCTCTTTGGCAAAGCTCAAATGAGACTTAATGTGTCATAAAGAGAGCTTGTTTTTCACACTTAGAGTGCTTTTAGAAGCACTACCAAGCACTAGAATGCTCTAGAAATAGCATATATTTCAGATATTATTGAAATCATTACAGAATTTCACAGAAATAATAAGTTACACCTAATTGAGTTACACCTGAAGTTCTCTCTCTGGAAGTGGGGAAGTAAGCACAGTGGGTAATCCTTTTCAAAATGAAGTCAGTCAGTTCTTAATTGTTTATAAATTTTTAAATACATTTTCAGAGCTGCAACTGCTATTTCTTTCAACTTGAATAAATGAAGCTAGAAAAAATTTGGTTTCTTAATTTTAGGCTGTGCTTCTGGGCAAAAACTTACGCAAGGATGTACACCCACTGCGAGGCACTGCCAGCCTGTAGAGTTGGTGGCCATGGGTCTGTTTAAGGAGGCTGTACCAAGCTCCGATCCGATCAGCATCACGAATGGACTCAAATTCAATAAATACCTAAGCCACAGACATGAAGGACAGGCAGGGTAAGCATAAGTTCATTGTAAAATTTATGCAAAGGTGTGAGTGTGTTTATACCTTGTTGAGGAGAGGCAGGTAGTTTTTGACAAAATCAATTTTTTTCAGTGTTTCCCTGAGGTCTCTGGCCTCGCTTGGTGAAATGTTCTTAATGAAGATTGTTCTTGCTCCATCATCAAGCACTGGCTGCGTTAACAACAACAACAACATGATAATATTTAAACCAACAAATCAACAAGAAGACACAGACCCACATACAACAGTACCCACATACCGCAATAAAACAAAAAATATTTTGTATAGTTAAAGCAGGAGACTTAACAATGAAGGCTTTCCTGCATTCCCTCACTGCTTTGCATTAATGCTGATAGTTCCTGACTTATATCATGTTAAATATAGTTTAGAGAGACAAATGCTTATATTTGAATTCAATTACAAGGGTGCACATTGCAATGCACCTGAAAGTTATATTTAGAACAACTTTTAATAGTCAGACATTATTTACAAAGAAATGAGTGTGTATGCATGTTACTCACAGACTTCATCCGCTTCATTAGCGATTTATAAAATCCAAACTGAAATGAATGAGAGTAGGAGGTGTTAAAAGTAAATATACCTTTCAACACACATTCTAAGCTAATATTAGTACTTCTTGTTAAATAAATATTGTTATTTACTAATTAGAAAAAAAATCAATTTATATAAAAGACTCAATACGATTACAAAAATTTAATCTTTTTTTCCCAGACTGTTGTCGTAAAATTTTGTTGTAAAACATTCATCAGTCCCTCTGGATTTTTTACTGCCCTAGAATGCCGGATTTTGTGAAGAACTTTTCTAAAAGAGAATTTAGATGTACCTCGCAATGTTTTAATGAAATGTTAAACTGCAACGTTGCACAAAATTAACAAGCAACAGGTTGCAATAGCAACATTGCGAATTCCTGGAGGAACTGATTTATGTACTTGCCATCCTTAATTTCATCTAACCATAGAGATTAGCATTTGTTTTTGGTAAAAACAGCATTGTAGCTATTGCAATACTCAATCTGGGTGAATGCTTGTTTAAACTGATTTCCTTTAAGTAATATGTAGGTTTCATATTTTTCAAGAAATTTAAGTACTGGTCTTCAAAATAAAGTGGACATTTATTAAAATATGGAATTAAAAAGGAGCAGTGTTGTGGAGATTCTTACTGGTGTCATTGCAATGCCACTGGCCACTACTTGTATCCCAAGTTTTGACCCTTTAAGAATCATACATGTCCTGTTTGAGGTTTTCATAATTTTTTGCACATTTTCAACTGCTGGCATCAGGGCAAAGGCCTGAAAAAAAAAAAAAAAAAAGATATATATATATATATATAGATATATAGATATATAGATATATAGATAGATATATATATTATCAACAGTTGCAAGTTACAGCTGATAGATTAAAAGAAAAACAAATAAGACAGGTCATCAATCAGATCAAAAGATTAATAAAGCAAACCCATACAGATTTATAACCTGGTGCCTACCATGCATGTCTGAGGAACAACATAGATGTTTTCATCTGTATATATAAACCCAAATGGCATGAGCAGTTCAGCAATGTCTTCTTCTGTGTAGCAGCCATCATAATACTTTGGTAAGTTGGTTATGAGCAACAGCTTCTGACCAAGTGACAAAAACTGTAAGAAAAAAAAAAAAACAACAGACAAAGGAGCAAGAGAGATAGTTATAATGCATTAAAGAATGTGCACTAAAGATTTTTTTCCTGTGAAACAAAATATTTCCTGAGCTCCTATTTAAGCAACAACACAAGTCAAAGAAATTAATATTATACTATTTTATTTTATATTATATTCTAAATGAAAGTGTATAAGTTGGTCTGAAAGAGAAGTGCTACAGAATTTTGGCAGTTACTAATATTACCTGTAGAGGACGCTAAAACAGCTAATCATTATTAATATTTGTTGTCTCTTTTTGGACCTTGCCAAAAACTACTTTGAGAAAATGCAGCCCTTCCCATATATTATTTTAATTGTTGGGAGCAGAGGTTAACAAATTAGCAAAACAAAGTAAATATGTGGGAAAAATAAACCGTACAAGCAGATAAGAATTCCTCTGAATATCTAAATTTTATTGAATATTTCCAGCTGAAGCAGCAAGTGAGGATCAGTGCAGACACAGCTGTAATACAGAGAAAAGCTGTAATTATAATAAATATTTAAAATATCTGGACAGAACAGGACTATGTTAACAGGATGGAGGCTGGTATCTTGTTACTTAGAGGCAGTTTGAGACAAAGAGGGCTTTTCTGGTAGAAATTTGTGTTAACCCATAATTATATTTCTGTATTCTGTATGAACATGATGATATACGACTGACATTCGGAGATGTTCGCATTTGTCTTGGTTATACTTGCACGACATATGTAGAGTGCATCCAGAAAGTATACACAACGCTTAACCTTCCCCTTTGTTTTATTATTTTACATCCTTATTTCAAAATTGATTTAATTCATTGTTTTCCTAGTTCTACAAACAATACTCCATGTTATTGTGGAAGATGTTTGTTTAAAATCTGCAAATTTATTACAAACAAAAAATGAAAAACAAAATCACATGCACACAAGTATTCACCGTCTTTGCTTAATACTTTGTTGAAGCAATTTTAGCACCAATTAAAGCCTCAAGTCTTTGTGGCTGCAAGCTTGGCCACCTATTTATGGGCAGTTTCTCCCATTCTTCTTTGCTGTACCTCTCTAACTCCATCAGGTTGGATGGGGAGCGTTGGTGCACAGCCATTTTCTGATCTCTCCAGAGATGTTCAATCAAGTTCAAGTCTGGGCTCTGGCTGGGTCACTCAAGGACATTCGCATAGTTGTCTCAATGCCACTTGGTGGTGTGCTTAGGGTCGTTGAACTGTTGACAGATGAATCGTCCCCCCAGTCTGAGGTCCAGAGCACTCAAACAGGTTTTCAAGGACGTCTCCGTACATTGCTGCATTCATCTTTCCCTCAATCCTGACTGGTCTCTCAGTTCCTACCGCTGAAAAACCTCCCCACAGCATCATGCTGCTACCACCACCATGCTTTACTGTTGGGATGATATTGGCCAGGTGGGGAGAAGTGCCTGGTTTCCTCCAGACATGGCACTTGGCATTTAGGCCAAAGAGTTCAATCTTTGTTTCATCAGACCAGACAATTTTGTTTTTCATGGTCGGAGAGACCTTCAGGTGGGCTGACATGTGCCTTTTACTGAGTAGGGGTTTCTGTCTGGCCACTATACCATATAGGCCTGATTGGTGGAGTGCTGCAGAGACAGTACTTCTTCTGAAAGGTCCTCCTCTCTCCACAGAAAAATGCTGGAGCTCTTTCAGAGTTACCATCGGGTTCTTGGTCACATCCCTGACTGAGGGATCTCTCTCTCGATAGCTCAGTCTGGCCAGTCCGCTCTAGGAAGAGTCCTGGTGGTTCCAAACTTCTTCCATTTACAGATGATGGTGGCCACTGTGCTCATTGGGACCTTCAATGCTGCAGAAATTTTTCTGTACCCTTTCCCAGATCTGTGCCTTCATACAACACTGTCTCAGAGGTCTACAGAAAATTCCTTGGACTTCATGTCTTGGTTTGTGCTCTGACATGCACTGTTAACTCTGGGACCTTATTTAGACAGGTGTATGCCTTTCCAATTCATGTCCAATCAACTAAATGTCCTACAGGTGGACTCCAACCAAGTAGTAGAAACATCTCAAGAATGATCATTGAAAACAGGATTTTGAGTGTGATGACAAAGACTGTGAATACTTATGTACTTGTGATTTTTCATTTTTATATTTTAAATAAATTTGCAAAGATTTCAAAAAACTACTTTCACGTAATTGTGGGGTATTGTTTGTAGAATTTTGAGGAAAATAATGAATTTGATCCATTCTGGAATAATATATGGTGAAAAAGTTAAACACTGGGAATACTTTCTGGATGCACTGTAATTTGGCAGTGGGCTTTGAATCACTGTTAAGTTAAAAGGGTAACCTTCTTATCATCTTAAGCTTCTGGACAGAGAGCAGCATTATATCTCAAAGATCTTATGCTAGGTGTGATGTTCTGTGGGTTAAGAGCTAGAAATACTTTCTGGTTGCACTGTACATCCCCATGACATGGCAGTGTTACGTTTAGCAAACCAGTATTTTCTAAAGAACTAGAATTATGTAAAGTGGAAAGTAAAGTTACCCCAGCATAAAGAATTTACTACACTAAATTGCTGAATAGAGAGAAGGAGAACACATGCAGCAAGTTTTCTTCATATTTTCTAGCCTCATCTGCTAACTGATCCTTTAACTGTTCCAACTTTGTTTTTTTAAATTTTCTTTTGTGTTTTCATTTCAATCCCACCTCCCTACTGATTTTAGCCCATTAGTTGTTCGACACGTTATCTCATCAAGATTTGGTGCATCTAGAGGCCTCTGTGAGCTTCTGCAATCCATGTTTACCCATAAATGACTTATCTGCATTAGTCTGGATAGATTTGCATTGACAGAGACATAATTTCACCTTTAGGATGTACCATCAGACACTTGGTCCAGAGATTTCTTCTCATTGATCTATAACGCCCAAAATGTTGCCACTGTGTTCAGTGAAACTTGTAGAGCTGCTAAAATGATTACACAGGGCCCTGGATAGCTAATTAGAACTGCTTATCAAATGGACATTCCTTCTGAGCGGATAAACCATAAACTGTGTTATTTCTATTAAATTTTAAATTTTTTAAATCCGATTAAGACGTCCCCATGATGGCTGTGAACTGTTGCTTTATGAAGATCCATCAGGTTTTTTGCATTTTGCCTAATTCGCTACTTTATCCATTTGTAAAATGCATTTTCACAATACAACTGAACCAACATAATCATTTTTTTACCTTTTGACCTATATTACAGTTTATGACTATGGAAAACATACTTAATTATATTAGTAATTAATATAAAATTGAGAAAACGTACTTTCTTTGAGAGGCAGGTATTTAACCTGAGGCACACTGCGAAAAAGAAAGCACAAAGTAAATGTTAAAAAAAGAGAGCGAAAAATATGAATTATATCACATACAGACACCTGCAATTTATATCAAATCAATCAAAGCAGTAAGACAGGCTCCTTTTAATTACTCACTGATACTTTCTTGATGCAGGTGCTTTCCTACCATCTCCCCAATAGTCAAGGAGGTAACAACAGCTGAAGATGATGTGGTTGCTATCGGCTGTTTCTCGCTCTCAACTGTAGCCGGAGAAATTGCGATTGCTGCTGGCTGTTTCTCACTCACTACTGTACTCGGAGGAAGCATGGTTGCTGCAGGTTGTTGCTCGCTTGCTGACATAGCCAGAGAATCTGTATTTCTTGCCAGTTGTTGCTCGCTCATTGTTTTACCTGGAGAATCCATAGTCGCTGCTGGTTGTTGCTCGCTCACTACTGTAGCAGGAGAAACCGTAGTCACCGCCAGTTGTTCCTCATTCACTGCTGTAGCCGGAGAATCTATAGTTGCTGGCGGTTGTTGGTTGCTCACAACTGTATTCAGAGAATCCGTAGTTGCTTCCAGGTACCGTTTCATCACTAATCTAGCAGGAGAATGCATAGTGGCTGCTACTTGTTGCTCACTCACTACTGATGAATGAGAATCTGTACTTGCTGCCAGCTGTTGCTCGCTCACTACAGTAGCCTGAGAATTTGTGGATTTTGCTGATTGTTGGTCATTTAATACTGTAGCCAGAGGATCTGTGGTCACCTGTGGTTGTTGCTCACTCACAACTCTATCTGGATAATCTGTGATTGCCCCTAGTTGTTGCTCCCTCACTGCTGAGACTGTTGCTTCTGGTTTGGCAGATGCAGCTACTTCAGCTGACAAAGTTAAAACACTGCTTACTACTGTGGAGGCATTCTTGGCTAAAGCTTCATCACTTTCAATCTTCACAGCTGTCCCAGAATCTTAAAAAGGAGTAAATAAAATTAAAATAAATACATATAGATGAACACAAGATCACAATGTTTATCCATGACTCATGACACATTTTCTATTTCAATATAATCAATGTAACCTTTAGGTTTTGAAGAACTGTAGTTTACTTGAAAACGTTTTGGCATTGTATTTAATGATGAGTGCAGTTTAACTGGATGAGAAGTATTTTCCTAATACTTACAGCTATTCAGGTTTAGCTTTGGCTGTAGTTTTGCACATTTTGCTGCTCTAACATGGAAATTTCCCCACTGTGGGACAAATATAGGTTTATCTTACCTTTATTAGTATGAGTAAATAAAAACTGTAATACTAAATGAGTAAATGTAAAATGTAAATACTAAACTAATTTTAATGTTGTAAAAGTCACAAGATTTAAGTATATGACCCTCAGACGAGATAAGTAAGGACATATTGAAGAATTAAATGGCTTCTTAGTTTTAATCTTTTTATGGGATTAACTAATGTAGAATATTGTCTTTGAAACATAATCCAATAATCACTCATTCATTAGGTTGTTGTCATCATACCTTTTTGCACTGTTTTTGTCTCCAGCCCTTTGACAGTCTGTCTTCCCTCCAAAAGAGCTTCAGCTGAGCTTCCTGCAAGTGTTTGTGAACCATCTGTCCACATTTCTGGTCCACATTTCTGGTCTGCCTTCACAAGATTTTCTGAAGATTTGATGGGGATTGACTTTTGACTTTTACTGTCAGAAGGTGTAGGAGTGCTTTCTCTGCTCTGAGGTGGAACAGTAGTTGGTTTAGGGTGAGACATATCAAGTCTTGTCTCATCTGTACTGCTTATTGACGGACTCTCATTGTGGTCTGGTGGGACAGCTTCTATACATGTAATCGTTTTCCCTTTATCATCCCCACAACTATCAACATCCATGGTCTCTGCCACTTCACTTCCTGTTTCCCCAAGGTCCATTGGTTCTGTATCATTGGCTTCTTCTGCCTCAATATCAACTTTTGACTCAGAAACTGTTGCCTTTCCCATTTCAACAACCTTGGCTATGTGTTCTGGCACTACCACAGATTCTGGAGCCTTTGTTTCTAATCGTTTGGGCTCAGAAGGCTCTACTTCAGGCTGATTTTCTGAAGCTATAGGTTTTGATAGCACGTTTAAGTCATCTGCATCTTTAACCTTTTGATTTGTCCCAGCTCCGGCCAGGGCCACAACCTCAGCTGGAGTTTCTGAGGTCATTTCCACATTGGATGCCAATACCTCCACTATAGTACCAATTTCTGTGCCTTTTGGTGGTTCTGTTCCATTAGCTGATTTATCAGCTTTGGGTTTCTGATCATCTGAGAGATTTTTTGCTTTGGAACCCAAGACCTTTGCTTTAGTAATATTTATGGGGCCTTTAACATCTGTTTTCTCCTTGGCAAATCGTCTAGTTGTAGTTTTTTTTGAGCTAGACAATAAGGATGAAGGCTTTTTAGGACAATTAAGTAAGGTTTTGTGCGGTGAAGGATGAAGAACCTTTTTAATTTTTTGGTTTGTGGTTGAGGGCATAGCAGCTTGAGGTGGTGAGACACTTGACGTGACAGGTTTTCTATAAAAAAAATGAGAGTAACCTGGGGTCAAAAGAAAGAATTTTAACAAATACAAGCTTGAGGTTATGGTTTGAATGCTTTGATGGGTTCTTTGCTTTGAGATAGTATTATCATTTAAAAGGTAGAATGCATTTTATTAAATCAAAATTAAATCTATTTTTTTTAATCAGCAAAAAAAAGGACATTTAACATACATAAATTCACACATTATTGCAGACATTGTAATTGTACACCAGAAAATAAAAATTGTTGCTGTAATTTTATATTAACCTTTTGTTGAAACTTTGTAAAACATTAAATTAAACTGCTGAATCATTTAATGATTTAACCTTCCAAAAGTGAATACACCAATTACACTCACTGGCTACTTTATTAGGTACACCCGTTCAATCTAATGCAATCCAATAATGCAGCTCTGAAATAAATTGTATTTTTACAATGTTATAGTTTCTGTTTTTAAGCTGAAACTGTCAGAATGGTGATAATTAGACTAATTAGATATGTTTGTTATTGAGACCATAGTGGGTGGTGGAGTTGTACAGGCCAAAGATTTGGCCACCTTATTAAAAATGAATGAGGGGTTCAAAACTTTGCACTACAGTACAACTCCACCAACCACCCACAAAAACAAAATGACACCTCCACCCTAAAATTTAAATAAATAAATAAATAAAATAAAAAATAAACTCACTTCTGAGGCGGCTTCTTTTGATCCTTAGAGACAGCACCCTGTGAACAAAAAAAAAAAGATTTTCATATTAATCAAATCTTTGATTCATTTAATTAATGACACTAGGAAAGACAATGTATATTTCCAAGGACAGAGATAGGACAACAGAAAAATCATAGTACCTTTTCTATCACAACAGAGACTCCCATTCCATTCATGTCAAACATCTTTACATTCTTGAGCTTCTTGGCATCTTCTTCTTTTTCAAAGCACACAATTGCCTACACGTGCATTTAAAGGTACTCAAATTACTACAATTATAAGGACTATCTGCTCACTGCATTATAGGCACAAAACATTAACAGCTCACTAGTACAATATTGACATATTAAAAACCCACCAATTTCTAAATTTAATAGGTTGTTCCGGGCTTATTGTCTTAAGTCAAAATGAGATGAGTTGTTTTTATGCACTTTTGTAAAGTATCAATTAGTATCTTTCATATTGTAAAGTGAACAACATTAGCAAATATTGGATTAGCTAGCATTAACACATATTCCTGACTGTCTCAATTCATACCTCTGATTTGGATCGAAACAGTACGACTGATTTAGTTTTTCCATACTGCTCTACAGCAGCAACCACATCATTGTGAGAGAGAGAATTACGAATGCCTTGTAGCTTCACCATGGTTGGTGGTGCAGCCTTAACCAACTAGGAAACAAAGAAACAGAAATATTGCATTTTGATCAACTACAAACTGACTTCTTTTTTAAATAGTTAAGACACTGATGCATTTTTCTCTTATCTCGTATTAATGCTATTACAATAACTATATTCAGGCAATATGATTAGCTTTATACAATATAATAGCTTTACATTCTGTTTATGTGATGATAAAAACATTATTCCAATGATATAGAGATTCAGGAGAAGAAAATTTCCAATTTTGTTTTACCAGATTTAGACTGTTGCAAAATAAATCTTTGATATGCTTAACACACGCACAAATACACCAACCTTAGTCTTTGTGGAAGCACTTGTCCCTGCCTTTTGCAGGCTGGGCTTCACTTTAGAGGATGTTGACTCTTTCTTCTTTGCTGTTAAGAGTGAGGAAGATGAAGTGGGAGCAGAGATCGAACTCTTGCCCTCATCAGACTGAGAAGGCAAGGACCGTTTTGCTCCTTTTGACGAAGAGGATGCAGAAGACTTCATCTTGGCAATCTCAGCCAGTAAGGCAGGAGCCAGAGTTTTAACCACAGCCTCTAGGTCAGACTGTTTCGACAGAGACTGGACATCTACAGAGTGAATGTTAAAAAGTGTCAGGGAGAATAGCATTAAGAAACCTCTACTGGACCTTTGAGATGTTTAATGAAATTAGAAATAATTATATTACAAAGTTCTTTTAACTTTCTCTCTCAGCTGATTAACAGCTTTTATGATCTTTTCTCTGAAAAGTTCTTTCATTAGCATCAAAGGCAACAAAAAAACACATGGCACATTTTCTATAAATGTCAAATGTGGAAAAAACAGCACAAAAAACATAACACAAATTTGCTTCTCAAACCTGATTTTTCCAGTATTTTCTTTGCCAGTCTCTCAGCACTGCTCGACTTCTTTCGCTCAGGGGACGACCTTTCTAAAGATGATAGTTTTTCATGGCTCCTTCTTGGAGACAGTCGTTTTTTGTCACTTCTCCATGGTGACAATCGTCGCTCACGGCTCCCTGGAGATGGCCGCCTCTCTTCACTCCTCCTTTCATTGCTACGTCTCGGAGAACACCTTCTCTCCTCTCTCCACCGTGGTGAGGATCGTCTTTCGTGGCTCCTTGAACGTGATCGATGGCGGGAATAAGTTGGAGAGTGGGAACGAGACCTGAAGTACAAATAAAAATAATTTAAAAGTAAACTATTTTGTAAATTAGTACATTTTAAATTAATTATTCCAGAAAGATTCCTAAATCAATGTTAAACAATGTGTTGATTCAGATATTTACACTGTGGTATCAAATTTGGTCATTTCAGACTGGTGCTGACTCCCTCCTGTTCACCTAATTATATTTTGTATGAGACAATTTGTAACAGACCTGCGAGTGTATCTAGAGCTGTGTGGTGACCGTGATCGGGACCGGCTGCGTTTTTCTCGTCTACCCTCCGAGCCATGGTGCCAAGAGGTCCTAGGTGAGCGTGAGCGTGAACGTGAACGAGAACGACTTTCACGCCTGGATCTCTGATGACGATGCTGGGAAGTCTGGGCAGAAGTTAAGGATGAAGGCTTGGCATCTTTCCCTGCAGCACTAGAGACAGTGGAAAAAAAGCCCAGGAAATTAAACAAAAAAAATTTGGGGGGGTAGTGAAAAAAACAAAACAAAACAAAAAAACGGCACTGTTTTCTAATATGTCTAAAGATTAAGAAATTTACCTCGGCCCAAGTACTATCTCACCATCCCACTCTGGGTATCTGTGGAAGAAAACAATTAAAATCCATTGAGTTAAAAACAGCAAGGACAACATTTTGAGAAAATCAAATGGTGATGCTTTTATGGTCAAATGGTATCAAGGAATTGAGTATGAGGTACAAAGAAGAATAGATTCTTAAAAAAAATAAAAATAATGTTTCATGAACTCAGACAGAAGTTCAACAAGCTTTTCAAAAAGGAAGATGCTTCTGAATGCACTGATAGCTACAGCAGAGTATTAGGGTGCCACAGGGGCACAACATATGCAGGTTTTCTCTCACCAATAATCCCTGATAGACCTCCCATTACAGAATGGTGTTAAATGTAAAATAAAAAAAAAAAAAGAGAGATTAAGTAAAGGAAGACTGACTTTGCTCGGAGGACTTTGCAGCTCTCAAGGTGAAGGCTCGTGTTCTGGTGGGAAATCCAGTCCTAGTAGTCAGAACAACAACACAGCTTTTAAATACACACTTTTATAATCCAAACTGTTATTTGCATCAATACCGTAACTACTATGTCAAACAATAATAATAAACAATAATAAATTACAGCAGTTAAAATGATCTTTAGATCTTCAAAGCTTGAATCTTGCTGCCAAGTCCAACAATGTCCAATTCATTTGCCTTCATCTGTGGCAAAATGTCTTTGCTGATACAGGTTCAAAATAATCGATCAAGTCCACAAAAGCAACACTTGAAATCTTCAGCCAGCAGCAGTTCAAAGAATGAGAATAACTATAGTCCAGGTGAAGAGTCAGAACTTTAACCTAAAGAGCTGAGTCAATAAAATATTATGTAAAGTGATGGTTTACAAGCCTATAAAAAAAAATTTAAAATGAGGCTGAGTGACAGTCACAGCACAAACAAAAAGCTTGTCATTTTAGGTTCCTTGATGTATGGCTCTTCAGTCTTCTGTAGTATCAAAGTCTTCCAACGTTTGGTCAAGGTCATCATCAAGTATGGATTTGGACAAATCGCAAAGTCTGAGACAACATCTGGTATGGTGGCAGGAAGATTTGGTAAACTGGCTGGAGGAAGAAGATGGCGATTTTTTTTTTTGTTGAGCTAGCAAAATATGAAATGGATTGTCCAAAAATAGAAGAGAAATCAGTCTACAATGCAATACCATTTAGGGACACAAAAATACAATACAGAAAAAGCTTCGATGTCTGTTATGGTGCCAAGCTCAACAAGCCAGGATTACAAAAAAATTATATGCATTATAAATATTTGTCTTTGTCACGTCAATTTAAACCACGACTGTTACATATTCCTTTTTGGCTGAACTTAATGGTATTTTGACCTTTCAATTCAGTCACATTTCAATCATTCACTGTAGCCTTGAACTATAAATGGCAATACTAATTAACTACAAATGATAGTTTTGAAACATTCCAGAACAAACAATTTAGTTTACAGAACATCAGAATCTGTTAAAAGGGTTAAACAATCTCAAGTTTGTTGCAAAATTTTACACAGTGTGTGGTAGCATAAGTTAGGGTTTAAAAAAAAAAGAAAAAATTAAAAAAAAAAATGTTTAGTGTAGCATCCTTAGACTTTTCTAAAAATAAAACAAAGTTGTTTTTAAAAATGAAAAAGTACAATTTTCAAAAGGGAGAGAGACAGAGTACAGTCATCCACTTACCTTCATATGAGTACACTTTTTGTTACACAGAGAACAGGTATGTGGAAAGGTTCTTGGTGTGGCAGCTGCATAGTCATGCATCATCATTGGTGTTGGCAGACCTTTGGAAAATGCCACTGTTGCTGGAGGTTGCCTGTTGGACAGCGGCATTGGCATACGAATGAGGTTCAACATGCCTGGGATTGGCTGAGGTGGAGCTGACAGAGGAACAATGGGACGAGGACCACCCGATAAAAACATTGGGCGTGCAAGTGAGGCATTCAGGATGCTGGGGTTAAGAGGAGGAAATGGCATTGGTTTTGCAGCTGCAATAACCGGAGGCCACACTGCTTTCCCAATCTGTGACACCGGCTGTGTCTGTGCCTGCTGCTGCTGCTGCTGCTGCATCTGTTGTTGCTTCTGCTGAAACTCCTGCTTTATCATCTGCTCAGCAACCACTGACCCCTGTCCTTTAGTTTTACTCTGATTCTTAGTGGCGCTAGCATCATTATGGCCAATGACGACAAGGCCAGGTCGGCTGGGATGCACAGTACGAAGAAGAGAACAGGACGGTGTAGTTTTCGATGTTGTCTGGTGAGCTGCATCCAATTCTTTTGAAAAAAGAGTTTTGGAGGCATCAGATTTTGTAACTCTAATGTCTGTGTCTTTCTTTGGCAGGCAAAAAGAACTGTGGATTGTGTGAGAAGTCTGGATTTGTTGGGTCTGCGATCGTTTATTTGGATCATTGCTAGGGGAAGCCACAGAGCTCAGTTCCTTATTACCCGTCTCAGCACTGAACAAGGACCTGAGACTGGCAATAGATCTCCCCTGGTCACATGAGGAATCCATAGCACTGCTTCTCACCTCAGTTGGATTACTTTTAAGTGGTTTTCGACTGTGGCTGCTACTATCATAAGTGTCCATCAGCAATGTATTTGCACTCCCGCTGCTGTTAGATCTACTGCCACCAGTCCTTCCAATCTCATCCCCAACTCTTGCAGTATATTTGCCAGTATGTCCATAGTCAATTACTTTACTTGGCTGAAGAACAGCTGATGGCATTTCCTCCTGGCACATTCCTGTCATGCCAGAACTACCTAAACTTTCCACTCCACTCATGCTTTGAGTAGGTTGGGATTCAGAATAGGGTTTTGATTGAATAGAAGTTGTAGCTCTCTTGGCCTTCTGAATGCGGATTTGGCGTAAAATGAATGGCAAGTTGGCAGGTGTGATCTGATCTTCAGGGTAAGAGATGAGATGCTCTAGGTCCTCTTTTTCAAGTCCAAAGTGCAGAAGGATATTAGCAGCCGATTCAGATGTGTACTTTGGGCGACTAGACTCAGTAGCCAAAGGTTTGTTTGAATAGTCACCTAAGCCTGGAATGGACTGTATGTCACGTTGTCTTTCACTAGATGAAGTAAACCTACCGTCACCACTGCTTGCATAGCTGGATGAAGCTGATGAATAAAAGTTGGAGGAATCGTCAGCAGTGTGTCTTTTGTAGTTTGGTACCCACTCCATGGAACTACTACCACTTTCATTGTCAGAGTGTCTAGGTCCTGTAAATGAAGTGGTTGGGGACATTGAATAGGTGGTTATCCCAGTGCTTGAGGAGAGAAACTCATCTCTTTGAGCACTAATAAAGGGAGTGCCCTGGCCTATAGGCTGATGAGTTGGTTTTCCAAGGAACCTCACTTCTTCCCTAGCTCTGCTAAGGTGCATGTCTATAGATCTCTCAATGTCCTCATCCATTATGGCCCTACTCTGTTCAGGCCTGTAGCTCACTGATTGAGACATAAGTGGTGGGATCTTTCCCCCAGAGTTGGCAGAAGTTGCAGAAGAAACCCCAGAAGTACTGAAGCTGGACCCTGGTCCGAGATGAGGAGATGCTCTACGAGGGCCGCTCTCTGGTTTTATGCTGGAGAGTCCATACTGCCCCTGGTTGGTTCTTTGGTTCCCAGGACTATAAGGGTTATATTGGGGATGCGACATGGTGTTCACAATCTTCAGAAAGTTAATTAGACTGATGGCGGTAGCGGTCGGGGAGGGCGGTGTTGCAGGTATAAAGGGAGCAGGTGTGTTGGCATTGGCTGTCAAGGTAGATGCCCGGCTGCCAACAGCAAAAGCATTGTTCATCTGCGTCAGAACTAGATGGGCTTTCAGCTGAGCCAGCCGCAAGGATGCAGCCTGCTGGCCAATCAGAAGCGAGTTCCCTGGGAGCCCTCCAAGTAGGGGGCTTATTAGGGGCCCTTGAGGAGAAGGGGCACAATTCTTCAATTGCAATGCAAAGCTGAAAAAAAAAACAACAAAAACAAAAACAAAAACAAAAAAAAGAAAGGAGTTATTCAATGGGACTGGATGTCAGCATCATGGATGGGTAAAATCCATCATATGGAAGGTCTTGTCTTGACTCGTTCACTCTGGTGCTTCCTGTCGGATACACATTCAGTCCACCTACTTCACCTCCTGGTCTTCACTAGCAGGGAAAAACTAAAGAAGCAACAAGGCACAGATAAAGCTAGAAAACAATGTCACTTCTGTCAACAGAAAATAATGACATTCTGTCTTCTGTGGAAAACAGTTGAAACCCACAACAGCAGACAGAAAAAGCACAATTGCAAGAATATCAAAGTAGATCAATGATTTAAATAAGCCTGAAAACAATGAGATAAAGGCTGGTAGTCAAGGACAGTCTAAATAAAATGAGAACTTCAGGTGTGGCTCTAAATCACAATTTATTGAGTTATGGGTTTGGGAGTGTAACAAAATGGAATCGTACAGATTTAATTACATTGGGATTCACGTGGTTAACAATACAATGACCTAAAATTATCAGCAATTCCATTATGATATTGTCCTCAATTAGCTGGCATTGCAAATATTCAAATCTCCAACACTTATAAGGCACAACCAATGAAGAATCAAGGAAGAACCATATGTTATTTTCAAAATAACACCCAATGAAGATTGCCTTCCAAACTTCTAACCCCTCTTTTTTTTAAATCTACATTCAATCAATACACAAACTCATTTCTGGCAAAGCTTTTCATTCAAAAAGAGAAACACAGTGACTTGTTCACTTAAAAAGTGACAAAGTCTAAGTATGACACAATTAGCACAAAAGGCAGCTGTAGCTAAGGAGGTAGAGAGGGTTGCCCACTAATTAGAATATCAGTGGTTTGAACCCAACCTCCTCCAGGCCACATACCAAGTGTCCTTGTTGTGGATATGTTACGTTGTAAAATGCTCTGGATGAAACCATCTGCCAAATGGCTGCCTATAAATGCACAGCAAAGAAGATCATCCTCAAAATATATGTGGTCCTGTATTTTTACCCTTCTTGCACTGCTTTTTATGCTATTGAACTTATTTCTTCCAATGAGCACACCATTGTCCCAAGTCGTATTAAAAAAAACAACACACACACGTAAGAACCCACTGAATATTTCTAGATCATTTGAGGAGCTATGGGATGCAGCTAGGAAGAGTTACTGGTTTAAAATAAAAAAAGAAAAAAGAAAAAAAAAGAGAGAGAGAGAGAGAGAATGAGACTTGTGGTGGACGCAACAAGATCCACTGGATTAAAGATCTACTTTGCTGGACTTTCTGAAGCAACTGCAACAATTCATTCTCCTATTATTATACATTCGAGTTGTAGAACAGTGTTGAAATTAGGTGGAGTATCTTCTCTAACAAACAATCTGATCAGCCAGACATCAGCTACAGAGAACATTAACAAGTAACTCAGATAATTCATGATGATTAGTGGCAGCTGGAACAACCCAGCCTCTTGTGATTTTAACCTGCAAATTTAGGTCACACAACAAGTTGTTCAATTAACGTTTTGTATAGTACATTTTGCCATGCACCTCTGAATTTAGAGCCTGGAAAGCCCAGATACATTTTTAGATTCACACAATCCAATGCAGCACACTGCTGTATTGTAGAAACCTGACTGTGAAGAACAGATCTACTACAATACCAGGTCAAGATGAACAAAAGGAGAAAGGAATTTTAGAACTTATGATTTTTGCCTTTTTTAGCCAATATCTCTTGTTTAAAAATGTGCCCTGATCAGCTAAGGACATCTCTACTATGAAGTTGTATCATCAGTTAGCTGTGATAATAACAATAATTGTAATAACAAAATTACAATTTTAAACAGAAACATTCTTTAAAGTTCTAAATCGAAGCTCATCACATATCAGATTTGATTATCAAGTGGAACCTTTGCTGCCTATGTCTGCAAGTTTCCAAATGTTTCTTAATGTAGTAACGCAAAATGTACTATAAATCATATTCTTATCCATTCCCTGTGCTACATAAAAAAATCTAATAATATCAGTTTTGATTTATCAAAATAAGCCGAAAAGGAGAGTTGTTTCTATATGTCAATCAAGTAGTGAGTTTAAATAGTAGAGTTACTTGGATGAAACCTTGGTCGACTTAATCGAATCGACCTTTATCAATTATTTACAAACCTGTAAATGTGTAAATTGTCGAAGACGAAGTTTGGTTCAACCATCACTGATACTAAGAAGAGCCCAATTTAAGTTTTACAAGACACCAATCTTTAAAATGATGGTTCACAGCCGCGCTTTCAAAAAAGGACAGACGGCTAAACTGGCCTCGCTTGCTATTGCTAGCAAGTGCTAACGTCCGCTAGCAGTAGTGTTGATATTTGTTGCCGAGATACGGTTATAAAGAAACAATTGACAAATATCGACCACAGCTACTGGAACTACACATGTTTCTTTCCGTGTAATTACAACGCCGTTTTGTTGCATACCTTCCGTTATTTTTGTTAAATCTTGCACCAGCAGGGATCTCAGACTTGTCATCGTACGGTTAGCAGATCGAAAACCTGGGAACTTCCGGTTTAGGTTACCAGACTAAATTTCAGCGTAAAAGCACGAGATTATTCATCACATTCTAACAAACGTTATTTGTTGTGGGTTCTGTTGTTCCTTCGTCTTGCTTAAAATGGAAAATTATAATCCAGATGTATTCGCAAAAAATACTCAACAGTACTAACGTTGATAAGGTAGTCTACTGAGTGTGAGCAATTAGGCACATTTACAGTAATTCAAGTGACGTACATGGCCTCAAAATGTTTTGGTTGTCATTTTGCAAGAACATACATTATATACACACTGGCAACTTTGTTAGATATACGTGTACAATCTAATGCAATGCAATACAGCAGATCTGCCGCTGATTCTACTTTTATGAAGTTAGATTTTCTCACTTCTAAAGTTGAAACTATCAGAAAGCTAATAATTCTATTATGCATTCTTTATTAAAGTCATAGTCGTATTGGAATGTATTATAATAAAATCTGGTTGTACTGTTTGGGCCATCCTATCTGAAATAAATGAGGAGGCCAAAACAATACATTATCCCTATTATGCTTTTATCCCTAAACCATAAGTTTGCATCTGCTTACATGCAGTAACACTGTAGGAGTATGAAAAGTTAACCCTAAACTTAACATAATAATGTACATTCAAATTTTATTTCATTATGAGAAGCGAGAAGCCGAAAGGAGAGTAGTAGTATGAGAAGCGAGAAAAATGGTCAAAAAGTGTGTAAAAAAAGTTATAGTCAAATTATGAAATTTATATTGCTGTTAAGTTTGCATTCCCCTTAATAAATGAAATTAATAAAGGTTTATTTTGGATGAAATAACAGTTGTACTAGCTGAATGTTCATTTGATGCTTTGATGAAAACAATCGTTTTACGCTTTTTAACATTTCAAAATAAGAGCATGCAGACTTTTGCACCCCACACTGTAACAATGTAACCTCTTGTTCGCAAACTACCTGTAATGAGTCTGATATAATTCTTACATTTAGTAAAGTCATAAATTATTTTAAAAATCGATTGTAATAAACAGATTTCCTAAATACTTTTTAAAAAGAGAAGGAAGTGTGTACCTACTATTCTGCCACACAGACGCGCTATAGGCAAGCATTTTATTAGACCCCCATTCTTCTTCTATATAAGATACAAAGATACAACCACACAAAATAAGGCTTCCAAAGTGTTCTGTTCTGAGGTAAAATGTCTAAGTGCAAGTTTTTGTTTTCAAAAAAACATTTTATTTATTTAAATTACATTGTCAGCAAATGGTTAGATAGTAATTCTACTTTTTCTTAGTAGAATATCATCTTTAGTTCAGCTTATTGCCGGCACCCTGACCAAAAACATCTGCTCACTAGCAATACTATAACATTATAACAACAAATGGTTCTTTTCGCAACTTACAGTATTTCCTTGTTGTGTACTCTGTTGTAAATGAGTTGATTTAGCCTAGAGCACCTGCATGTCAGAAAATAATAATACAAGAGCATCAACAATGAACAATGTCAATAAAGTTTTAAAAAACTAAGAAAAGGATGTTCTTAGATACGTTTGTAAAGCAGAGGGGAGCTCATTCAAACCTCATTACTAAAAATATTAACATATCTGCCACAAAGCGTATCCAATCAATTTTAAAATTGTCTACCTTAGTAGGGTGTAAGGATTTAACAGCAGCAGTTTATAAATAACACTTCAGGTAAAATATAACCTCCAGACCGAATAGATTATGACCACATAGTATTCAAAAAAATGTTTCATACTTTTAAATAAGAACTGACTTTCAATTTGTTTGGTATTTTTAGTCTAATTTACACCAACATCTATATAAGATTAGATTAGAATTATATAAGCCCCAAAGAATAAACTCTTTCTGCAAATAGAAATATGAATCAGTGATCATTAGGTTGAACTTAGGAGGAGCACAACCCCTAAAGTTGGCAATTTTTGCTTGTTGCTAAGCATGGTGGTGGAGTAATCTGTGATGATTCCAGTTGATCACGCTGTAAAACTCTTCCACATTCTTTAACACACAGCCATATGCATCCTACACTCCCAGCCTTAGAGTTTCAAGTCCTTAATAATTAACAGCTATGGACTTTAAAGACTGTTGAATCAACAGTTGATCAAAAAGTGATGATGAATATTCTCATTAAAGGATTGTTCTCTGTTGGGCATTGCAGCTAATTATTAATATATCCACTTTATCCCCTCCCCCAGACCACAGGACTTAACACCTCACCATGACACAACAGCTGACTGGCAGTGCTCTGGCAGTGTGTGCGTTCTTGTCTATGTGTGTGTACGACTGTGTCTGTGTATGTCTGGAAGCAAAAGAAGTTCAGTTTTATTTTTGGGTGTCATCGCTATCCTGACAGAGGCTTGGTGTCATCGTTGTGACCTCACCCCAGAGCTCACACACAGGCATGTGTGGAGACTTGGGGGCAGAAATGGGCATAAAATAGACAATTGTATTATGTGTTTTGACATGATTTATTTCAACACAGACACATTTATTTTTTTAACATTTGACTGTGTGATGCCTATGAGGGTCTTAAAATCCATATTACTATTTTAACTGTAGCTAGAATAACTATGTCTGTTTGGAAAAGGATCACTTAACATGAGGAATCTGATAGAGAATGATGGTCTTGATGTTGCAATTTCTCCGATCTATAGACGCTTTGGGGTCTTGCAGCTCATTGTTTTGGTTTTACTGCCTGTAGTTTTACAGTTTTGAATTAGTCTCATTGGGTGAACCAATTTCTAGAGAAACCAACAATATACTACTAGACATGACAGAGTTTGTTAAAAAAAACAAGTTTTAGGGCAATCATTAAAAGACAACCCTGTCTCCTAAAAAATTATGTTCTTATAGAACTGAACTGTAAATGTGATTCCGTTTTTGTAGGGAACGTCATTATTATTACGACAATGCACAGGACTGTCAAGCCAACGACCCAGGTTCGCTTCCCATGTCCAGCCCCAAACTTCTTTTTCTGGTTCGGCGTAGGCAAGAAAACGCTGACTTTGGGGTTGGAGCAAGATCGTGTGTGTGTAAAAGCAATAAAACAAATGTAAGATATTCTTCTGTTACACCAGCCTTCGATCATCCTCAGACCCTAACCAGCTCCTGTGTCCAGCTCCCTTGAGCAAGGGTGAATAAGAAGCAGTGTAAAGCGCTTTGAGTGCCAATAGTAGAAAAGCGCTATATAAGTACAGACCATTTAATAACAGCCATAAAAAGCTTTTACAACACTCTACCTAAATCATGCATCTGTGTCCCCTCGTGAATCTGCAGCATCTAACTCCTCTGCCCAAAACAACAAGGTCAGAAATATCCCCAATAATCTCAACAATTCCTGCTGGAGGTAATCTGATCCCAGATCAGGGACAACACATAGCCAAGTGCCAATGATGTAGAGGAATGTGAAATCTCAACTTGTAGTATCTGTCTTTCACCCTGCGAAGAAAAAGGCAAAACTGCAAATACATTTATAATATGATTTTTAATTTACATAAAACTTAGCTGTCAAAAGGTTCTCA
Organism: Channa argus; assembly: GCF_033026475.1. NCBI lineage: Eukaryota > Metazoa > Chordata > Actinopteri > Anabantiformes > Channidae > Channa > Channa argus. Next base: position 20,111,444 of record NC_090208.1, read on the forward strand.
CATTGTAACTCTCATATTATTTTTAACTGAAGTAATGTAATCATAACCTCTGAAAAACAGACATAAAATGTAACAAAACAGAAGCTACAACCCTGCTACAAAAATCTACATTTCATTGCACTATTATGAAAAGTGAGGCATTTAAAAACTATGAAGTTATTTCACTTTTCCTTTCATCCCATTGAGCTCTGAATTAATTAACTGAAAAGGCAAATAATGAAAATGTATGAATCACTGGTGCTAAAATCAGTGTGGTTAAAGATGATTAAAAAACATTTTTGGTATATTTTTTTTTAAGATTTGTTCATTTATGAGTAGGGTGTAATATTTGTAATATGCGATAATGTATAGTATTGTTCCATCCAGCCACCCCAGGCTGGAGCCTATCCCAGCTCCAAATTGGTGAGAGGCGCGGCATAGTCTGGACATTCACACCTAAGGGCAATTTAGAGTCACCAATTAACCTAACATGAATGTCTTTGGAAAGTGGGAGGAAACCATTAGTACCAGGAGAAAACCCACACAAGCATGAGAAGAACTTGAAAACTCCACACAGAAAGGCCACAGCCAGCTGGTGCATTTCAACAAGAGACCTTATAGCTGTAAGGTAGCAGCAGCACTTGGCCACAGTATTGTTGACATGTTCTAATGTAAGTGCCTGTGTTGGTTTCACATGGATGGTCTAATCAGCCTAACTGCAAACTGAGACGCCAACGAGTCTCCATTTTTTTTAGGTGCAGAATTGTCCAGTGTGAACATAATTCCAGGTAAATACTCTACTCTCAGTCTTGCTATTTGGTGTAAATAGAAGAGTGGATCAAGTTGAAGGTGGGCTGCTGGTTTTAGGGGGGTTTTAACTATGGCATAAATTTGTTGCAGAAGCACAAATCAAGTTTGGCTGCAACAATACACATGATGGTTGAGTGGGAAAATGATTCAACAACTGTCAAGGTGTTATTCAAGGGCCCTAAAACAGGAAGCTAATTGTAGAACATTGGCCTGCATTGGGTCATTGGGGAGCATCTGTCAGCCTAGTCTTTGTGGTGTGTCCCCCACTGTCTATGCTGGTTGGACCCCTTTTGACAGCTGTTTGGCATGTTAAATCTGTGTCGGTCTATTTGCGAGAGAAACCAATCACACTGATTGTTTAGCTTAGTGTATCAGTGACCTAACTGAGGCACATGATCAGAGTAGATGAGTGACAGTTGTCGTGGTCGGCAGAACCTATGTGAGGTCTTTAGTGTAAATTCACTGCGTGAGTAGAAATCGAGCTTAACGCCGGAACCTCTGCAGAACCCTATGCCAAAGCCTGATGTGTACCTCCCCAAAAATAACTCATCATGGTGATGCAGACCACAAAAACTGTGATTGGTTCACTCCATGAAGGAGCCTTTTGGCTGAGAGCTAAAATGTCATGAACCCAAGCAAGTCCAGTTGCCTCTAAGTACAAGAGCACTTTGGGACAACCATGAATGAGAATCATCAAAGACATGTTTGTGGGAGACTGGGCTGGCTTATTTCATTGATGCCGCTTCTGATGGGCATTTAATGGGTAGATTCATTTCTACTTATTTTGTTTTTGTAGCTTAACTTGTTGGCGAGATATGATTCTGAGAAAAACTAATCTTCAGAAATTTATTATGATATATCTTTAATATGTAGATCAGTTTGTCTCACTTGCTTTCACTCTTCAGTCACTAAATTTGTTTCCTGTCATGGGATTTATAAATTTATACATCTGTCAGCTGCTGGTTTAATTATGGTAATTTTGTGCTGTGAGACCGTGAAAACCCTTATCATCACACCTACTAGCTGCCCACCCTCATTCAACAAACCCTTCCTGCCTCTCTGATGGATATCTCCCAGGTCATTTGACGTGGGTGTGTGGTTACCTCAGCAGTGCCTTGTATCATCGGCAACACGCCCAACGACAGACAGATGGTTTAAATCCACACGTACAGGGGAAACATGAGTGCACATGGTAACCCAAACCAGGCAAACTTTGCTGCTGCATGTCACGCTTATAAATCTATCTGCAGTGTCTGTGGTTTGATGCCCTTTAATATTTTTTGATGGATGATTTGAAGGAAGAGACAAGGGAAGGGTAGAGGGCATACTATACGCATAATTCAACTTTGTTTATATTTGTAAAGTTGAAATTATAAAGGCTTGAAATTCTTCTGTGTCTGCATGGGCTGTGTTTGTGTGTTTCTGATTGTGGGTGCATAGGTAATGTGAGAGCTGCTCTCTGAGGAGCAGTTAGCAGAGCGTCTAATGAGCGCTGATGAAAATAAATAAACACAGGCTCACAGAGAGAGCTGCGATTACTTACCACCACAATGTCTGGACACGCCTGTGTGTGAGTGTGTAAATATTACACACATGCAAGTCATGACAGTGGGAAATAGTTTATTTGTCCTTGAACTGTATGTCTAGAGATGTAATAAAGTATTTATAGTTGTGCCATCAGCATATAATAAATGTATATATGTTTCAGTCCAGTATGTGCACATGGTGTGTTAGTGAGAAATACTGAACATACATTTGTTTATATAGAACTGTTTTAGGTGTCGGGGGCACATTGTGTTCATGGGTTTTAAAAAGGCCAAAGCTTTTAATGTTGAATGTTGTTTTTTCATGTCTCAAAAGGTCTGATGGCAGTCCAGACTGACTGAATATTGAAGTCTTAATTTAAGAATCAGGTGTGAGACGTCCTCATCTCAAGGTGGGAGAAAACCCTGAAAGCAAAGTCAGACCTACAAATTATATTTGCAATTAGACTACTGTCAAAAATAGTTACAAAATGTCCATCCTGATTGCAGGAACGATGGCACAACATCAACGGCAGTCAAGGCATAAATGAGATCAAACTCAACAGCAACACATAGAGAATATAGAACACCTTTGTTATTAGATGAATGTGATTCTGTTTGTGACCTCATTCAGGGTCTGTTTGATAGCAATCTGTTACTTGCAAAGGTTTGATTGGTTGGTGGTGTCTGCTGTTTCCCACCTTTTCCAGACATCTAGGGCTCCACCCCCTAAATTCTCTTCCCTGGTGACCAAATGTGTTTTTTCTTTATTTACATCTCCATTTTACTTAAATGCTCTTAGCTATATACTTTTAACTGAACCAAATGAAGGCCACAAACTAAAAATTTCAATGAAATGATCTAAGGGCACTTTGTATAACAAGGTCAAGACTATACAGATTTATAGAGAAAGCCCAACAAATCCCATTTAAACTTATTTAATTTAACATGTTATACTACAATGGAGTTGTTAGATAATCTGTTGCTGGAAGTTTGGTCTTCTTTGTTGCTAAAACAGGAAATGAACAGCAGTCTCCCATTCTGTTGACATTTTTACAACATTATGATCAACTAGAAGGGTTCATTACTATATGTAAAAATGTCACTTTGGAGCAGGATACTTGAGGAAATTGTGCCTTCTCTAGGAGGCCTCCGATCTTTTCAGAAGAAAGCAACATTCAGCAATTTTCTAGCAAAATGACCAATTTTCTGTGGTAATTTTGGCTGTGAATGCATGAAGTACTTTGTCCTCACAAGAAAGTAGGTTATGACCGGATATTTTAAAGACTGATTTTAAAGAAGTGACTGTAAACGCCACAGTCAAGTGTGAAAAGTGAGACAGATCATCGGTTTAAGTTTTCTCATGTAAAATAAAAAAATATGCTCTCTCTGACCTCACAGAGGGGCTTGACTGAATATGAACAGCAGAATATGATAGTGTTAATGCATCTTGTAGCACAGCATGAACATGTGTGTGTGTCAAGTTCAGGTTATGTCACACCTTGGGTTCATTTACAGCTGAGGAGAGTTTCATCAACATCAAGGTATGTGTCATTCTGTCTCAGGCACCATATCACTTGCAAACTGACGAGTTAGCGTCAAGACCTCAGCACTTTTAGGTGACAAAAAAATATATATACAAACCAAATGAAAGAAAGCAATAGAGAGATGAAAGGGGGACACTGGAAGATGCATTATAAATTTTAAATGTGACTAGATGAAAATGCAGTTTACTACCTGTGTCATAGTTGTGAGAATGATAAAAAAATAAACAAAAGGGTAAACTAAAAAAGACCAGACAAGACATGAAACCACCAGGAGAATCAAAATGATTACATAAGATACAGGAAACAAGCAGAGAGACGCGTGACAACCACAGAGATTTGCACGATGACCATACAGGGACCCAAAATGACCAAAAAAAAGACCCAAAGCTGCCGCAGAAAATTATAAACAGCCAGAAAGGAGACAACCACAAAGTGACTCAAAATGACCACCATGAGATGCATAAGACTATAGGGGGGTGCAAAACAAACACAAAGACAACTTAAACAACCACAGAAGGACAGAAAACAACCACAAAGAGATTGTAAATGACCAAGTCATTGCAAAGTGACCATTCGAAGACAAAAAACAACCCTAGACAAAAGGGAAACTGAATTGACATTAGATCAGTGACTCTCAGTCATTACTATTTTCTTTGCTATTCTGACTTTTCAATTATTCAAACTTGATGTGATTCTGCACAATATCAAAAATGCATTTTGACTCTTCCACAGCCTTTATACCCTCTCCTTTTTTTCTCACATACACAATTTAAAAGTCATGTCACTGTTTTGGGGCTAAGCACTATGACATGCTGTCTACACCTATTACAGTTAATAACCTGAGTCTGTGGCTGGACTGAGTGGTTGACCCAGAAACTCCTTTCACAAATGGATAGGCTAATGGAGTCGTTGCTCAACTTAAATATCAAGGCTAACACTCTGTACTGCTAACAAAACTGTACTGAGGAGGCTTTATTTCCCAAACATCACACACGTGTCCTGATGCTGTTGATCCACTTGACGTTTTCTTTTCTGCTGGAGCTGCTGGACGTTTCTTCATGCATTTCTCATTTGCTTGAAAAATTAGCAACACTCACTTTTTAATCCTATTCAGCTGTGGGTCCTGCCCACCAAATCAGACCTGCCCTATTCACAACTTTGGATACAGAAGAGAGAAAGTGGGCTGCAAAGTGCTGGGTTAATCGATCCTACTTGGAGAGTTAGAAGTCACAAGAACAAGGAAATGACACTTGACTTGGCTGAGACTTCAAAAACAGTTTTACCTCACTTTACTTTTTACTCTGCTTATGAGAAATTTTGACTTGATTTAGACCTAATCATTAGACCATTTTTACAAACCTGCCCTAAACTCACTTCAGCTTAAGGCACTTTAATTGTTGTGTGCTTCATATCCATCCACCAATCATTTTTTGTAACTTTTCAAATCATGCTGTGATTGCTGTGCACAGAGGAGAAACTTTTCTCTCTCTCGCTCTCTCTTTCTCTCTCTCTCTGTCACATATGGTTTGTATAGTATATGGTATTGGTTACGCAATTATTTCTGATACTTTTACGTAAAGTAGAATGCAACAGCATGAATATCTTCCTGGAAAGACAGTAAATATGCACCATTACCAGCAATAGCATGTCTTAATGGTCTGATTATAAAGCCATTTTTGCATGCTTTTGATAATAAACCAAAGTAAAAGACAATGGTTAATTTATACAATTATACTATATTTATAGTCAAGGTATCAATAAAGCTAATTTTGGATAGAGGGGATGGCAGTGGATCATTAGGTAGAGTGGCAACTTTTGACTGCAGGATTGACAGCTGGAGACCCTGTGACACAAGACCTCACTTAAAAAAAAACAAAGCTGTTGAAGATGAGTGCTGGTGTCAAACTAAGCAACGTGGGAGGTTGTGCCAGGAAAGGGCATTGAAAAGAAAACTAACTTTATAAATTCTGCATATTTATAGCAAATTGAGCACAGATTTACAAATGGCAATTTTACATTATACAGTACTAAAGGAAAAGTCAAGAGATCACTAAGGTCATTAGGATTCATCCCCTGGAGATAAATTACAATGGCACCAAAGTTCTTGGCAAATGTTTGTTACTATAAAAAACTATATATGTAAAATAAAAAAAAATAATAGAAGTGATGGACAGCTCAAATGACTTTGCCATACCTGGAGCCACGCTGCAAATTGTTACTTCACCGCATCGTGACTGTCCCACATCATAACAGAGTTTTGTTTTTGACATTTCCAATGTCCCTCATTTGTCACCTTAATTCAAATATTATATTGTTAGTGGTGCTCCTTCCCTGCCTCATGTTTTCGAGAAAAATAATGAAATCCATTAACTGACCTCAAATAATATGAGAACATTTTCTAGTGCTTACGTGTGATGCCAAACTTGAAGCAGTAAAACCAGTAAAAGCGGTGAGACTGGAGAAAGACTTTGCAGAACATCATGTTACAGTGTTAACGGTCAACAAGTGGGGAAAAGCACAACAGGACACTGAAAAACAAGGGTGTGAACTCAAGGAGAAGTGTGACTGAATGAAAAAGCAATTTGCACACTGAGCAATAATGAAATGAGAAACTGAATAAGAAGAAGCAGCAGCTGCACTTTTTAATCCACCTGTTCTCTCTTTCACATGTATGTCAGCGACGTTAACTTTCCAAAACCCTCCCATAAAATCATGAGGTCTTTGGTCAAATGCTGAGCATGTGGGCCAAATGTGTGTGTAACTGAGACTACGTCGTAAAGTGGCCTCAGCACAAGGTCAGGTGTTCCTTCATTGGGTTTGTTTTTTATTTATTTGGTTTAAGTTTAGGTCACAGCTGAGCTAAACTTGACCTGGGGACCATAAGACCATTTGTGCAATAAAAAACTTTATTAATAGTAACATCGACTACAGTAAAAAAAAGTATCTTTAATAACGTAATACTTTTATAATAACAATGGACCAAGACAGTGTTTATTTTAAAAGGGTAATGGAATTTGACAGAGTTTATGTTAGCAGCTTTCAGCTCATACTTTTGATTTTAAAGCATATTCACCAAGTGTCCACTGTCTCCTCAGCACCAAACAGCAAACAGACAAAGTTAGCTACTACAAAGCACTGGCTGTCTTAAGAGATGAATGATATGACTTTAATAAGTTAAAACTTGCCCCGCGGAAAGGCTTGCAGGCTAAGTAGAAACTGTCAGTCCAAGAAAAACAATAACACAGATTGTCCGAGCTAATTCTCTAAGAGAACATACACCATTCGCCCACAACATTAATACCACCTTGTGGTTCTAAGATTGTGGTAGACGGGAGTAGTCAGTGGCTAAGCAGTTTCATATGCAATAAACTTTGATGCATTGTTTCCACACCTGTTGATCGTAGCCGGCAATTCTCACACTGAACCCTTTCCACTAAAACATTAAATCCATCAGGTAATATTAATGTTGTGGCCAGGGGCGGATCTGGAGAAGTTTAATTGGGGCGGTCAGAGCGGGGCAAACACTCAGAATAGGGTGAAATTTGTTTAAAAGGTTCTAAAGGCAAATTTAAGAACTCATATAATAAAATGCATATTAATAATAGAGTGTTTTGTTTTTGTGGACTCTAAGACAATATGCAAACAAATTTTAAATAGTTAAAAAGAGGTAAAGAGGTAAAAATGCATCACTTGCAGAGATAATCTGCATTGATCCAGCTGCAACATTTATTTATAATGATTACAGTTCTCCTCTTGCAGGTAACTGCAAGTATCTACAACTACCCCTTGTCACTCTGGCAGGGACGGGACTTGGGGTGGCCAGTAACCCCCGCCCCTTGACAAACTTTGAACATTAGCCAGGTTTTCAAAAGAAAATGCAAAACAACTTTGATGGAAAGGTGACAGAGCTGTGATAAAACATAAAAGCCCATTAAAGTAAATCCAATCTAGTTTTGGCACACAAACAGTACTAAATCTAGCCATCTAAATCCACAGCAACAGGGATCTCAGAGCAAAGCCTTGCTTCAGACCAAAGCTATTTCACACCTTACATAAAATAACACCTCTCATTCTCTCTGTAGCTCTTTTCTTCTCTCAACCTTTAGCTTTTACTGCAGTTTATGATCTAAATGTTGTGTCCAACCCTCTCACTTGCTTTTTCCCCTGCTGCTTTTACTGCTTTAGCTCACATAACACTTATTTTTACTTCCCTTCATAGTCTTCATCTTTTAAGAGTCCCACCAAGGCCTGTTACAGCCTTAAGGCATGGGATGGCCAACAAACAAACACACCCACAGCAATAAACACATCCTGAATGGGCTGTCAACTGAGCTTCTGTTTCCTCGTTCAAGTCTGTACTACCAAGGAAATATTTAATCTTTTAAAAGTGACATCTTCATCAAAATTATACTGTATTTTGAAATGAAAACCTACAAATTAATGCCAGTGTCAAAGCCTTTCAAGAGGGCTTAGACAACTTAAGAGTCTAACGTTCACCTCAGTTTGCAAACAAATTATGAATTCTGCACTTCAGCCACACCATATCTTGACCTAATCCATCTTTACTCTAAGGCTCATAATTGCTAATGGTTGTTGAGTTCACAGCCTGTGCCTGTGAGGCTGACTTCAGGGCAAAACAGCTCTCACTACCTTATTTTTAATCAAACAGACAATTTTCTGTCTCCATTCACAGCACCCATTTATAAAATCTAGTTTTTGTATTTGAAGCCAAACATGACTCAGCTGTCAATGGCCTCTATTTCTACTTCCAACCCACAATGAGCACTCTTTAATACATTGTTTTACAAGGTTCGCTGCATTTGTACGTATAGTTTTGCATATCAATTCACAGCACATAAAACCAGTGGAAGCCAGGTGGATTTTCATAATGGGTAGCATGCATTAATGAAAGTCTTTTACACATAGAAAAAAAAACATATTTTTGTGCTCACCGTTGTGCGGGCTCGATGGTGTTGCTGCTTTTTGAGATGTGGCTGGGGGTTTTATCCAGAATCAAGTTGCTGCAGTTGTTGGTCTTTGATGTTTTTGGTTGACCGGTGTCTGCTGAGTTCTCTTGCTGAGAACCCTGAGCCTTCTTTTCTTCCAGCATGGCCAAAAACAAAAATATATGTGCCCAAACACACGCCGACACATACATACAACATACACTTTCTTTCTGTTTCTAATAACACATAGGAAGACATACACAAGTTATGCAGATGTTTTGGTTGAGAAGCATATACATTTCCAAAAAGAAATCCCCAAACTGAGGAATCAATAAATCTCTTGCTCTGTTCTTCGAATTATTTTCACGCTGACCAAAAAAAGTGAATCAATTTTCTTTTATCCAAAAGTTATTTCAGAGGAAAAACAAATGCTCTGTTTTCCCAGGGTGCTTGCAATAAATCATTTCCAAACTATTGTAATACTGAGGAAAAAGCTAAAGCAAATAAATAAACGCAAAACTAACTCAGCTAATCCTCCAAGCTCTTTAAAACACAAAGTCCTCCGATATTCTGAAATGTCTGGCATCCCAAAACCCAAGTGTTCCAGAAGTCGAGCAATTCAGATTTCTGGGGGCTTAAGAGTTTAGTGGCTCATGGGAGACTGAAAGATAAATCAGGAGGAACACTGCACTACACTGCAGCCTTCCCATCTGAGCCAGCAGCTGGGGAGGGAGAGACAGACAGAGAGAGGGAGAACCAAGTGGGAGAGTCTTGAGGGCAAGACAGAGAGGGGAAATAAGAAAGACGTGTCTGAAAACTGTACTCACAAAGGGTCAAGAAATATAATAAATTATAAAATATGATTGTAGTAATATTATTTTGTTTTTCCAAATATTCTACTAAATACAGTGGATTTATTTTAGCGATGCCTGTTCTGTGACTATCTGATAAACTCCTGTGTTTCATTTTTAGAAAATTAGCTGTGTCCAGGTTTTAAAGGACCTAAACCGCAGGCTCCTTGGACTAGACAGAGAGGCTTCTAGTGGAAGTTGAGGGTGAACTTAGGCTTTAAGAAACTGTAAGAGTTATATCTTTCTTGTTTTTCATTCTGCATAGAAATTCTTGCCGCACATTTGTACACTTTTGCTGCTGCTGTAACATGGACATTTCCCCACTGTGGGACGAACAAACGTTTATCTTATCTTATCATTAAGGTTAAGGTTAATCCTGAATCAAGGAAAATTGCTGCACATAAAATCCTCACATCAACATAAATAAAATTAAAGATTCGTTTTAATAAATATTGTATCAACTCATTAATTATTTAGTAAATAATTCAAAAGAACAACGAAACATGTATAGACCCTTGCTGCAGTTAGTCACACACCACTCAGAGGAGCTGCTCATTAGGGCTTTCACTTGTGTGTAAAAGGTGCCATTAAGTATAAAATATAAATATACTGGTCATTAAATAGATGTTTAAATACAGTTGTCAATGGACCGCAGGGTAAGTGATTCGATCCCTGGTCCCGGCTATATGTCAAAGTGTCTCTGGGCAAGACACTGACCCCACCGCACCCCAGCGGTGCAGTGCCAGTTTAAGTGCGGTAGAAATTGGGGAGGGTTGTGTCAGGAACAGCATCCGGCGTAGAAACTGTGCCAAATCAACACGCGGACAATGATCCACTGTGGCGACCCTGAACTAGGGGATAAGCCGAAATTTTTAAAAAATGATGTAGGGTGTTAAGGTAGAGGAGTGATTAGTGTTGTTGCCTCACACCTAGAAGGTCCTTGGTTTGAATCCCTGGCCAGCTGCAACCTTTCTGTGTGGAATTTGCATGTTCTCCTGCTCGGGTGCGTTTATCCAGGTACCAGAGGTTGTTTGGGGATGTACCCGACCATATACCCAGCTGAAGCCCCTCCCATGGACCTCAACAGGATAAGCCATTACAAACAATGGATGGATATAAATATTTATAATATTATGAATTTGTTATTAATCAGTAAGGGAACAAATAATGCAAACAACAATGAAATGATGCAATTGAACAGTTAATCTCAAAGTACAAACTGACTGGAGTTTTTAAATAAAGGATTAAAAGATAACCAAAGTACAAAATGCAACTGTTATCACTGTATTTAACTTTATTTCACAGAAGCAAGTTATGTCAAACACATGTTATGATCACTTAAGCAATATCATTATAGCCGCCCTGCTAATTTGGCAAATGTTAACATAAAGGAAAAACAGAAAGGTGGGTATAAAGTATTCCTAGTACTGACCCACTGCTGACCTCTTGTGGGCTTTAGTGGAAAGCACATACAGTAAAATTAGAGAAAAAAAAAAACATAAAAAATGTATAAATGTAGATAAATCTTACAGATGTGCTAGTGCTACAATTTAATAAGTGTTTAAATTAAAGTTGTAAATCATTATCTAATACAGTAATCAATCAATGATCAATTCCCTATTTATTACTTCACTGAATCTGTCTCGATATATAGCACACTCACACAAACAAATAATAATTTCTTTACGGATAGTATTATCTATAATTATTACAGCTTCATATCAAATGTTGAATCTAAGATATATATAGATATCTATATATCTATATCTATCTATATATATATATATAGATATAGATATATCTATATCTATATATATATAAACTGCTCACTTTCAATTTGATGCCAGAAATCATTCCCAGAAAAGTGGGGAAAGGGGCAAAAGAATGCAAAAGTTAAAACTAGTCCAACATCTTTCCAACATTCTTTTCAGAAATCTTGGATGCCATGTCTATCATGCTAAAAGAGGCACCATCATTCTTGTTGTCAGGGTGCAGTTCAATAGCCACCGTTGTGTGTTTGCACAACTGTGAAGGCTGAGGGTGAATGATATGTACAGGTTTTAGAGTAACATCTGCTGCCATCCAGACAATTGTTTTTTAAAGGGAAGGACTTGTCAACCACTTATTACAACAGCATTACTCTGTAATTAAGAGTCTGGTTGCTAAACTTACCCGCCTGCAGTCCAGACTTGTAACATTTGGAACATTATGAAATGAAAATACGACAAAGGAGACCTCAAACAGTTGAACAGTTGAAACCTTAGTTTGAGCAAAGATGGGTAAAGAATAAATCACTTTTAAACTAAAGCAATAATTCCCTTTAGTTCCAAAATGCACAGAGAGGCGATGCAGCAAAGTAGTAAGCATGCACCTGTGCCCACTTATTTGAGACATGTTGTGACTGGCATTAAATTCAATATGAGCAAATATTTTTCAAACAACACTAACAATCTGTTTTAACATTTGATATGTTGTCTTTTCACTAAATTACCATGAAAAATAGGTTTTAAAAGATTTGCAAATCATTGCATTCTTTTTATTTACATTTTACACAGCGTCCCAACCTTTCTGGAAATAGGGATTGTCCTAAATGTTCAGTGAATTTTCAGTACATTTTGTTTTTGCAAAAAATCAACTAATAATTAAAAAAAAAAAAGACATGTGAGTTAGAGAACCTTGTTAAATGTATTACTTTGTTCCACAATATACAAAAAAACCCCAAAACAATTTGAAACAACATTGACAGAAACATTAAGTAGTAGTACATCAGTACAGTGTAGTGCACCAGGTTTCACAGTTAGCGGGTATTTCCATTAATCAGCCACAAGGGAAAAGCTCTGATTATTCTGTACAGTCCAAAATAATTATCATCCACTGAATATATTTACACTTTACCAGAGTAAGAGACTTTCACTAGTGTGTCAGCTAAATGTAGCTGGATTCAAACAAGATCAATTTCAATAAAAATACAAAAGATCACTAAATAAATCCTTTTTATGTGTGCTTCAAGTGATTTACAGTGCCAAGAAAAAGTAACAGCACTGTCAAAATGTCCTATTTTTCTGCTTAAATTCGAAATGAAATGTGATCTGAACTTTGCCAAGTCACAAACAACAACACCATATTTGTAAGCCGGCAAAACACAGAGTCATGATCTTCCATGACTTTATTGAACAAACCCACTACACATACAAAGTGATGGTGGAAAAAGTAATGGCAACAGCTTTTTCATAAGTGGTTGAACCACTATTGGCAGCAATAACTTCAAGCAAGCGCTTCCTGTAGCTGTGGATTAGATTTTTATAACTTCAGGAGGAATTCCGAACCATTAGTCTTTATAAAACTGCTTCAAATCAGCCACACTATAAGGACATCTGCTCATCATTTTCCTCTACACAATGGGAAGTGGTCAAGGTCGAAGGTGACAAAGCAGCACCAACTCTCAATAGTCCTTCCATCAACCTTCACTGTTGGGATGATGGCACAACGTTGTCTTTTTTGCACTAGACATAGTGGAGTGTGCTCATCACAGTTACCCTGGGTTAATCTGTTACACAAGAAATTTTCACCCCCATTCTTGTTTCACTGATTGGACTCCAGGTTTGCTAACACCTGACTTCAGTTGACTTTTAGTGACATCAAAGGCGTAATGTTACCATTACTTTTTCAACCATCCCTTTGTCTAATTCGAGGGGATTTAATAAAGACTCGAAAGATCAGTACTGTTTGTGTTTTATCAGCTTAAAAATACTGTGTTTGTTGATAACTGGGACTCTAGTGAAGATCCAATCACATTTTATGACCACTCTATGCAGAAATCCAGGAAATTGCATCTCAATTGAAAACTGTGCCATTAACCAGAAAACCTGCATGGTTTTAGTAAACAAAAAACTAAACAAAACAAAAATTATTGAGTAGAACAGGAGAACTTCGTCATCGAAACAAAATTACTCCAGTTGCTAAAACAAAACCAATGTGAGATACGGTCAGTTAATGCTTATTAAGTATTTTTTGTTTCCTTGTGTACTCTGAAATTTCCCTCAGCAATTTTTATTATTATTATTATTTATACTTTTTACATGCACTCACAGCTAAATTACTTTAAACCTAAAATTGGAATGTCAATAAACAGTGACCAAGGTTTTTTTTGTTTAATTTGTATATTAAACATGTGCACTTTGACTTTAGGTGCTAGTTATTGGGTAATAATGTTTAATCCACTTATTCACCTGCTCATTAATGCTTGTATTAAACACAAGTGCCATTGATTTCTAACACTGCTTTAAAAATAACCCAGACAACCTGTAATTTATTAACAATTACAACCAAGCTCAAATTATAGTTTTAATTTATTCATTATCTGATAACAGTTTAGTTAGACAATTTGGGAAATAACACAATTTCACATTCTTGTCAAAGTTAGATAATAAGATTTGAAACAAAAATGTCAGTCACTGTGTTGAATATAAGGTTACAAGGCGGCTTATTTTAGCATAATTATAGGAAATAGTGACTAAGTTCAAACCTGTAGACAGAATCAATCCTATACATAAGTTCTACTAAAGGCCTTTTTTATTTACACTAATGAGATATCATGCAAAAAACTGAGCTATTGTTAGTTTTGTTTCGGGACCAAACTGGTGACTTCATCATATGTATCAAGCAAGAGCATATAAACATTAGTGTCTAACTCCTAACAAGGACGTGAGCTTGACAAAGATTTGCTTTGTTTCCAAGCTGCAATATTACTTTAAAAGGGGGAACTTTCTTTATTTTGTGCTTTTGATCAAAGCCGCAGCATTGTGTGTTACTGTGACAATGAGATTATTTATAATTACGAAAAACATTTACAGAATGGAGAGTAAAGCTATGTTTTCTCCTATCCAACCTGCTCAGTTTGATTATGATTTGATGACATTTCCGCACCTTTGATATGATTGAATAACTTCAACCCTAAAGGCAACTGCTTCGCCGGGTCAGTTTGACACTAAAACACAATGCAAAGGGGAGAGCCACTGTGCACGTAGTGCTGCACCTTCTGTGCTTGTGTGAGAGGAAGAGGAAGAGAAAGAGGAAGACATGGGAACATGGAGATACAAATATAAAAAACCCCATTAGCTTACCACTTTCACACCACTTTAGCAGACCATAAATAGTTTTTTAACTATTTCTAAACTAGGACTTGTCTGATAAGAAAATTACAATGGTACAAATTGTACTGGCATTGTTAGTAGCTTTGTCTCTTTTCGTGCACTGATTCGCTAATCTGTACAGCCAATTCGAGTGGTCTCACAATGAGCAGACACGGACTGATGGCAAATCAATCTGTTTAAAAGCTGTCGAACAAGAGCCAACAATGCATAACGCACCGGAATGACGAGGCCAACGGAGGCTCAACAACACTGGGTGATGGATAACACACAGCTTGCTTTATCCCAGCACTAACAAACATCTCGGCTTGCATTTATTCTAAATCTAGTAAATCTTAACTGATAAACATAATCAGAAAATTATTACTTTATTATTATTGCACTCTGTCTGGAGAAAACATTGACTCCTTATAATGTGGGGCACGAAAATGACTTTTAAATTGCATTTATGGCAAAATAGGAGTTACTGGCAGCTTCAACTAAAATAACAGCAGCATCAGACTTTTAAACAACACATTTGTCCAATATTAAAGAAAAATAATGGATCAGAAACATATTAAATTCATCTTCTCTGCTCCCTTCTGTCCAGCCTATGTTTTCCTTTTAACATCCCTCTCTTTTCTCCAACTCAGGCTTCTGTTTCTCACCATAACCTACAAATTAACTTCCACTAGCCTGCTCACGTAGCTTCCTTCTTTCTTTCCAGCTCTTTCTTTGCTTCCTCTGTATCTCTACGTGATGTTGGATATGGGGTCGCTGATTTTCAGACACCTCCAGTAGATGGTTCGAGCCAAGGTGAACAAAGCAAGTAGGATCAGTAGCACCCACGACACATAGATTCCTTTAGACTCCTGGGCGGCATTCCACGTACCAAACTTAACAGAGACAAGCACAGAAAACTTTAAGTGGTTGAATCTGAACCTGAATCTGATCATATGGCCTCCTAAAACTTCTAACAATTACACAATGTTTGGCATTTGTGTTTTCATCACTTAATGTTATTAAATCTTATGTCAGAGTATAGCACACAGCATATTAAGAGAAAAGCTCTAGACACAAGAGTACAGTTTGTTGTCACGAACAACTATACTTAAATTTGATTGCAACACGCACCAAAAGTCCTGCAGTGGAGGCAGCTAGGACTACAAACAGTAGGAAACACAACAGGCTCCTCCTCTTGGGGTACCGCCGACCAATAGAAGAGCTGAAAATCAACAGAAGAAAATGCATTAAAAGTCAAAACTATTTTGTCAAAGACAAAAGTGGAGGATGCTTTTCTCCTTTGCCCTTTTATGTACAAATACACTTACACTTTTCTGCAGTGTGGACATCGGGCCAGAGTCCGGTCCGAAAATTCTGTCCACTAAGAGAGAAGGGAAATAAGAGGTCCCACTTAGTTTGTCTTTATATGTTTATATGCACCAGTTCTGAATCTACTGAACCAGACAAATATATGTTGTCAATTTATCCTGACACACAACATATGACTAAAATAAACAAAGAAGTGAAATTTGCACCGTAAGTTTATAAAATACACATTTGTATAGACATGCATTTGTTACCAGGAATGTATTGGAGCAGTGTCCACAGATGACTCTGATACCGACGGGCTGCTGGCTTGGTTCAGGACTTCCTCTGCCAATGTGAACTGGTCCCAGGTTGATGATGCGTTTACTGGCAACACAATCATAGAAAATGTGAGGACCAAGTCTGAGATAATTGTGGCATTTGTGCAACCAGATACTTAATTTACATTCCCTTTTCGGATGCAGCTCAAAAAGATACAAAATTACAGTTGGGTGAAAAACTTTGCATCCCCTTATTATGAAAGAGTAATAAAGTAAAACAAAGAATTTTTTCATCAATATAATATTTAATGCACATTTACCTAGTATAAATGTTAAGATCTGAAACTAAAATGGATTTTCAATCAATTTATCAAGGCGGATGCAAACTGATGGATTAGTGGTGCATTTTTATGTTTGTTTAGGGGGACGTTTGCATCCTTCAATATTGACAAGGCATTTAGCTGAATGCTGACTTAAGCTAACATAATAACAATGCGCCATCAGGTAGTACACAGTGTCGTTCACCCTCAGAAGTAAGAAAGTAATCAAGGTTCTATTTTTCAAAAATTTATAGTGAAACAATGAAAACTATAAATGTGGAAAAGTTTATATTCTCCTTTATAAATTAATAAAAAATTTTATTAAGTAAATGTGCCTTTATTTTGTATTATTTAATTAAATTAATATTATGTTGTCTAACAAAATCTTTGTTTTACTCATTGTTAAATTTAAAAAAGGGATACAAGGTGCTCCCTTCAACAATCTCATCCACAACTGAATTTTGATAAATGGCTAATAGGTTTCTTCTTCAGAGATGGTGTGATTATAAGCCAAAGCTCAGAGGCATGCAAAAATGACCAAGTTGTTTCTTTGTCTCACCAGTATGGTCTCGGACAGGCGATTCTCTGTGATGTGACTTTGCAGATGAGCAGGCAGTTACATGGGCAGCGAACATACTTCTTTCCAATAGGAGCATTCTTTATCGGCTACAGACAAATGAGACATGAGACACAAAGGAGAGATGGAGGTGAGAAAACAAATCCATAAGTTTCAGCAATCAGACCCTGCCAATGTCTAATAGGTGAAATGGGACACTTGTTACAGCAGCCTGGCTGACAGTGCTGCACAAGCATTAAAAAGTTGAAACAGTCAGAATAAATATTAGCTAAACTCCCAGTTCTGTTGTTCACCTTATGCCGTTGAAACTAAGTTAATAACTATTACATATTATACATATGTAAAATATCCGGTTTAATTTGCTATCTTACATAACTTAATGTTTGTGCAGCAGTTCATTAACTACTCTGAAGAGGTCTCATCTATTGCATGTCTGAATCTGTTGACTCACTGTAGCCTCGTTGCAGATGCTGCACTTCACCACATGCTGGTGCATCTTTCCCTCCACAGATATGGTGCTCTGACAAACCCGGCAGGTGATGATTGGAGCACTGCTGCTGTCAGGGCTGCCCTGTGGGGAGTATGGAGGAGGAGGCTCGCCTGGGGCCACTGAGCTGGGGAACGGTGCTAAACCTGGAAAAACGATACAAGATTACTAAAAAGAAAAATCAAAATCAAACTGAAATTTTATTTTTATGTCTTTTGGTACAACTGCCCACTGGGCAGCATGAGGGTGAAGTGGTTAGCACCTCACAATTACAACATTTAACTTATTGATTACTTGACAAATTATTATTGCTAATACAAACTGTAATGCATAAAATACATTTAGCAACGTACCAATGTACACTTGAGTGCAAACCTTTGTATACCTTTACTGTGGAATGGCATAAATTCAATCCATTGTTTCCTTCCACCATTTGTGCAAGGGAAATGAAGAAATCTTCATTTAAACAAACTGCTCAAAAACACTACTTGGATCTGAGACATGTACCAGCTGACTGATGGCAAAAGTGTGTAAGAGCATCACTTCAAACCAAGTTGGAAAATAACATTTATTGTAGTTTAATGTCACATTTTCTGGTCTATGTTCTGGTGAAGATTACTGTGGTGTAAGAGACGGGCTGGACTACTCAGCTTGAACCTTGATGACATGTTTGTATGTTGTTGTTGGTGTTATTTCAATATTTCCACAAACCAACTAATGTGTGCATGAAAGAGGACAGGGTGGAGAGTTGAGAGAAAGAAAGGAAAAGATAAAAATAGAAAGTTGGTAAGAAAATATTGTAAAAAGAGATTGAATTAAGAGCAGAATGGTTGAATGAATAGATTTGTATAGGCGATGTTTTCAACCGCCTCTGTTCGTGCATTAAGGAGTAGTAATAGAAATTTAAAAAAGAAACATTTCACGTTGAATCACAATAGTATAAGATTCTCCTATGTTGTTCAGCCGCACACTTGAACTCTTTTAAAGTCATCCTTTCATTATATGATCTTTGAATGCGCACAAATTCCATCATACAAATTTATGAAACAACTTTCTTTTACAATAACCTTTCGGAAAAAAAGTGTAAACGCCTAAATCATACTTATTGGGACAACAATATAACTTTTATGCTTTGCATATTCATTTTATTGATAATGTTAGCTTATAAAGATAGTGTGTACACAGTCAAACTTTACCAAGTGTAATGCAGGTAGGGAATTGTGAAAAATGATTTCAAGTTACAATAGAGAGTCAAAAGAAAGGCAGACAAAATAAGAAATGACTCCTGAGTCCTTATATAGTTATTTGGCAAAACTGCATACAATTAATCAATAACTTGAAACTGAACGAAGGGCTTAAATTAGAGCGGATAATGGAATTTCTGAATCTACTCCAACAACAAAAAAAAAATTCACATTTGAGAGGGCTACTGAGTTTTGAACGTTGGTCGTTTACCTGAAACTACCTTTGATAGCTAGATAATAACGTTTTATTAGACCAAAGTGACAAAATAAGGACGCACCCATAACACATTTCAGATCAAGTAACGGTATTTAAGTATCTACCCATTCAGAGCGCCGATATGAGCCACTTAAACGAGTACTTAACAATCATAAGGCTTTTCATTCTATAAAAAAAATACAGCAACCATAAAAGTGCAAAGACTTTGGACTTAGTAGACAGAAGCAGGAGGATGTTACCGAATCAACGTTAATTCCCTACGTCACTGCTAAACCAGACCATAAAGCTTATCTACCTCACATTAGATCACCTTTGGTGAATAAACATAAAATGAGTGTATTGTTTGTGGGTTAAATCTCTTTTAGGTGTCTGTTCACTCTTTTCTGTACAGCCAACGTTAGCCAAAGTGCGAACTAGGTAGCTAGTATGCAAACAGAAACTAACGTTTGTTTACAATACGACATATGCAAACCTGAACGTAACACTTAAATACTGCTTCAGAAAAAAACACCAGCATGTCTGTATCACTCCAGCCAGGATTGCGAACCAAACAGCGAACATACTTTGTGGTTTAGACGCATATCCATGGGAGCCAAAACCGGGAGAGAAGCCGTTACTCCCGTCGTGCTGCTCAGAGAGTAGCGGTGACCGTTCCCCGTCCGCCATCACGACCACAGGACCCTGGCTTTTCGAAACACCTTCAGTGTTTCTAGCGATGGGTAATCCTCTGTCCACCGAGAAAGCTGTCAAACAGTCTCTGTGAAGACTAAAGGCTTAAACTGACATCCACATGACGAGGCGAGAAATCCTGAATGCGGAAGCGATACAACAAAAACATCTCTCACATGACCGTAGCCCGAGTCACGCCTGTGACGACATGGCGCTCGTCCAATGGATGAGCTCGGTGCAGTGGAACTCGTTCAAAGATGCTTTTGATTGGTGGAACTGGTTCTCAATCAGTTCCGCGTTCAAGTGTTTTTTTTAATATGTAGTGTTTTTGGTGAAGATTTCCGATCACAGAGTGCTATAGAAACTGACATGATTTGCTGGAACCATGTGGAAATTAACATATGTAACCAATTAATTACTTTATCTGATAATGGTGTAAAGAAACTAATGATGTTTTGTGTGTATTTTTTAGATTTAAGTATTTGGTGTAGCCAATTTAAAACAAAATTTAAAACAACAGGAAAGATTTGTGTAACATAATGAAACTGCAGCAGTCAGTATGAAACCAGTCAACAAGCACTGAGTTTGCAATCTGACTCACGTACATGAATGAATCTTGTGATCTGCTCAGCTCCTAACTGGTTTGTTCAGCATCTCTCAGACTACAAGCTGCATTTCAGCATGTATGTTAAGGCAGCAAGATTGTGGCAGAGCAGCTGAATTTAGATAATTCAGGTTTGTAGTTGGAGTCTTGAGCTGTTTTTAAAAAAAATGTTCAATTTTACTTTATTATACATACTCTTGTGTCATCCTGGCTAATGTGAACATTTGGGTATTTCCTGGAGACATGACAGTGTACAGTAAATACGCCTTTAGCTTATTCACATCTTCTTTTGCTCTAACTATAAAAGGTCAGACCTGGGACTGAGTCCAGACCCAAAGGGAAACATTTTGGGAAACAAGGGGACATTAAATGACAGGACAACGAAGAACAGTAGATTAGAGTGGTAAGCATAATGGATACGGCCAAAATCAGGTTCCATGTAATCAGGCTGCCTGACTTTAGACTGTTATCGGGTTAACATTGAAAATGTTTTTGATAAATGACATTGTGGCATCACAGCTGTTATGCCCATGGAAATTAGAGTTCAATATATCTTTCTGCATTTTATAATGATACACATAATAATTAGATTTCAACTTATTTCTGAGGATTTTTCTAACAAAATCTTTCGACTAATTTGCTTATGCCCACACATGTGATAGGAGATATTATAGTCGGGTATCGGTATATCAAATGCCCGGATTTGCTGCCTCGCCACATCCTTGAAGTTACATTACAGGGAAACGTATCTGTTCATCATCCTAGTTTTTTTTTGGATTTACATACCCAATGACATGACACAGTTTGGGGCTACACCTACAGTATATATCTCTATTATTGTATAAACTGTCCTGGCATGGATCAAATTATAGCCTAATTTTTGCATTGGAAGAAATAACCTAGATAATCATCATGTGAGTTTTCACAGATTTACATAAATGTATGTATTCTGTATGACAGCATTCCCCCTGTCAAGCAAGGAATCAAGGTTTGTGCTTATCTTGTTTTACTCTAACCTAGTACACACACACACACACACACACACTTTCATGTTAACTTGTTTACTTTTTGAACTGATATAATTTATATTTATGGTAACTTTTAAATTGTGAAGCACTTTGGTACAGCCTCTTGCAGTTTTAAATTTGCTATGTAAATGTTATTATTATTATTATTATTATTATTATTAGCAGTATTAGTAGTAGTAATAGTATATAGATGTAATATAGAGATGTACAGTATACATATCATGCATGTCTTCACACCCTTTGCTTTAATAGTCCAAATAGTCACACCCTTAAGTCTGTGCAATTTTCTCACACCCTGAGTCTTGCTTCTTAAAGCTCTCCCAAAGCAATCACAATCCTTGTGTGAAAGTAATTCATCTGTTTCTGACTCAGTAAATAATTGTGCGAAAAAATTCAGGAACTCTGGGAAAACCTCAGGAGTAAATAGCAAGTGTGGAAAGCACTGTTGAATGTTCACTGGTCTCATGTGAAAAACTGCCATGTCACTGTGATGAATGTAGTGTAGAAATGGTTTAGCAGTACTTTGGAAAACTTTTGTCAATTAACAAGGGTACCGCTGCATCCAGAAGTTAAACCTAAAATGCTATTATGCATGGAAGAAGCCAATTATTAATCTTGCATCCACAAACTGTTGAGCAGGTGAAGTCTTTTATCCAACAAGAATGGTCAAATACTCCACTTGCAAAAGTTGGACAGCAAAGGCACAGGATTTTTTATTTACTTTTTGCTTTGAGTGTCTAAAAATAAGAATAACAGAGTTCACTAAAGCATCACAAAAACAAATTAATGAAAAATGCACTTCAAAATCGGATATTTGGAGAAAATATTTAACACGTCAACATCACTGAGAGGACTGCAAATATCAGTTACAGTCTAATTAGTTCAAATAAAATGACATTTACTGGACAGGTTTTTATATCTTTTTCTCTCTCATGGCTCCTTCACACTGTCATAGAAATTTTAGCCTTTTGTCATTTGACCCTGATGGAGACAATGATAAATGCAGACATGGAGATGCAGAGCTACTAAGTGTAACATCACTCTGACCACTGAATAACCATTTTTGTTGTCAGGTCAGACCTACAGTGCCCTTCAGGGCATAGAAACTGATGCTTGAGAATGACACCAACATACCAAATATAATCCAGTGAGACTCAAAGTGCATTTTATTTTGTTTTTTTTAATTTATGAGAAAATAATGAATGACAAGCATTCTTGTGTGAAAACCACATGGTTCCTGATTTCTAGAGAGAATGTGTATTAATCTTGGTTTTACTTAAAAACCTTGGACCCGTTGAGAAAATGCCAACCTTGGAAAATGGTTAAAGAAATAAACACTCAATCATAGTGCTGACTGATCACGATGCTGATTTAGAATTTAAAGGAAAACATACAAGAAAACAGATTTTTTTCACCTAAAACAGTTTCATGAACTAAATTATATTCCAAATGTCCAATGTTTATTTTATTTAATTTAAAACCAAATATCTATAAAAAAGAGACAGTCCCACCAATCTTAGCTATAGTCTTAAGGGGCCAGTAATAGAAATGCACGTCAGAATATTGAAACCACCCTCCAAAACAAGCTTCAGATCTCAAATTTGGAGTGGGGGGAAGTGTGTCCAACTCTCTGCAGAGCAGAGCATCTTTCTCAAGCACTAGCTTTTTATTCTTTCATACCAAGAAAGACTATTGAGAAATATCATGGGAACATCAGGGTTGTGAGAATTCAATTCGTAGGCAGATATATTATTCTGCAACAATGTAAAATTACTTCTTTGGTTCCAGTGGATTCTGTGGTGCCTTTCTGCACAGGTGGGCACTATACTGTTCCTGTCCCTAAATGCAACACCTCTATCAACCAGTCCCTGGAAATCAGCATCAAAACAAAGTCAAATATTTCAGAGGAAGGAAAAACACATTTAGGTAATCAAATGATATGATGGCCTGCATAACTGATTGTTTTGGGAAAGAAGTAATTAACCACGTTAAGGCATTAGTCACATACAGAAATGTTTTTTTACATGCACAAGGAATTCGTGTTCTGCAACGCCAACACTAGCACCAGACAGATTTCACAAGTGTAGGGGAAGTGTAACAGAAAAGCTTGCATTTTACTGGTTTTACAGAAAGGTTAAATTTAAAACCTGTGTCCAGTAAGTCATACAACAGAAGATGAGGATGGAATAAAGAACTACAACTTAGAAAGATGCAAAATGAGCATGAAAAAGTGTTTCCATCTACAGTAAAATTGGCTGTTGCAGTATTTCAGGGGCCATACAACAAAAACCCCACTACATCAAAAGAGTATCAAGAGAGTCTATCCTGAAATAGACAGTATCTCAAAACTAGGATGAAGAAAGTAATTCTATCCGCTTTGTTGTCCAGGAAATTTTGAATTCAGTCTCTTGTCCCATCAATATTTTTGTAGATTTTTTTTTTAAACCCTCGTGTTTGACATTTATAGTCTCCATATAAATGTAATAGATGGTATGAGCAGGTCTCTTCTCTGAACTTTCTATGACACTGTGGTGGCCTCTGCGATTTTCTACGTCATTGTGTGCCAGGCAGGTGAGACAGGAAGAGATCCAATAAGCTGGTTAAGAGAGCCGGCTCGTTCCTGGCCTGCCAACTCGATTCCATTGAGGTAGTGGAAGACAGAAGGATGTTGGCCAAACTGACATCGATCATGGATACCACCTCCCACCCCCTGCACCACACTACGGAGGCTCTGAGCAGGTACTTCAGCACAAGACTGCTACACCCAGAGTGTATGAAGGAGCGCTATCGCAGGTCTTTCCTCCCAACAGCTATCAGACTGTACAACACATCAATACTGTGAGACCCAAAGGGAAGTGACCTTTTTTTGTCTGTTATGTAACTTTTCTGTGCGCTTGTGCAATATTCCTTTAGGTTAAGGGTGGGAGGTAATAATTTTGTGATAATTTGTGGTATAATATCTGGCGTTTGATTTTTGCTGCTGGAACCCTGGAATTTCCCCATGATGGAATCAATAACGGTCTTATCTCTTTGAACAATGAGTAATTCTGTGTTATAGCTGGAGACAGTCATTTAACATTCCATGTATTTCATGCAGTTAAAGAATATTTAGTTAAATTTGCCAATTTTGGCAGTTTTTCATCAAGCCGTCCATCCCTGTAAAAGTTGGTGAATGTGGGCCGCAAAAATGTGCCACACACAAACTGCTCAGTGTATAACATGTGTAATGAGAGAAATTGACAAGCAGGTAAATATGTGGTGTGAAAACTGGCAGGACTTCTTCTGGCTGACTAGATGGTGCTGTTGCTCGAATCTACGGAAACCAAATGTAAGTAACCGGTGAAGTCAGGAATACTAGTAGTAAGATCAGGATGGCAATCAAGCTACTTAGAACTACACAGATCTGAGGACAAGGAGACAGATGTTCCAGTCAGGGTCAAAAGCAGAGCTCAGAGTCCTGGGTTTCCAACATGGTCAAGTTTCTAGAGAATAGGATGATCAGGCAATAACTCATGGTACCAGAGCTGATGAAGTATCGTGGCAGAAATGATTATGGAACAGGAAGTGGGACTGAGGGCCTACAAAATAAAAGCCAGGGACCACTATTGACCATGACAAACCGTCTATCCAATCATCCTTCCACCCAGGCTGTGGGTGTGGACAGTTTGCACAAGTTGAAAGAGTTAAACTTTCTGTAAAACATACCTTTTAAACATTACAATATTCCAGAATTAACACATGTTTAAAGTCAGTACTAGGTATACAAAAGATTAAACCAAAAGATATTCTGTTCCTGTTCATAAAACAACGTGCTGTGAAGAAGTTTAAATAGGCCACGTTCCTCTACAGATTTTTGTTCATTCAGACAGTTTTTAATTGTTTATTAGCTAATGTCTCTTCCCTCTGTTTCCCTGCACTCACACAAACACACACCAAAAAACCCCAGAAAAAACAAAAAACAAAAATCTAACTGTACGATTCAAATCTGTGAGCCACACTTGTAAAATAAATCAATGGGAGATTATTACATTATTACTCATTTGCATTAAATGATAACAAAGCAAAACCATTTGAGGGAATAAAAATAAAAACTTGTTTCCCCCCCAAATAGCTTTATAGCCTACAGTCTTGTAGACTTTCTATGAAGTGATGTTTTTGAACTCTAGATCAGGGGTCACCAACCTTTTTGAAACTGAGAGCTACTTCTTGGGTACCGATTAATGCGAAAGGCTACCAGTTTGATATCCACTTTTAAAATAACAAATTTGCTCAATTTACCTTTAATTATATGTTATTATTAATAATCAATTAAATTAATGATATTCATCTATGTGAAGACATGGATCATGTTTATGATTTCTCACAATAACTATCAAATGTGATTTAAAAAACAATAGCAAAAAAAAATTAGATGCAGCTCATTGGTAAGTGGCGCTACGGTGAGCTATTTTTAGAACAGGCCCGCGGGCTACTCATGTGGACCTTGGGGGCGACATGGGCCCACGGGCACCATGTTGGTGACCCCTGCTCTAGA
The DNA here is from genome assembly GCF_033026475.1 of Channa argus. NCBI lineage: Eukaryota > Metazoa > Chordata > Actinopteri > Anabantiformes > Channidae > Channa > Channa argus. Next base: position 20,137,498 of record NC_090208.1, read on the forward strand.
CAGTATGTTGTGATTTTGATTTATTCTGATCAGCAATTACTGTAATCTTTCTATCACTGCAGTTAATAAATATATGTTAATAAATATATGTCTGCATTAAAAATCATGTTCCCATCATCATTAATTTTAGGATTTTTTAACAACAATTGAAATCCCCACTTTGAACCTCAGCTGCACACCCTTGTCAATTCATGCGTAGCAGCATTAAAGCAGAGGCAAATAACAGCCCAAAAGTCGTTAGAAAAACATTTTAAGATTTAGGAATTTAGGAATTAGAGACTTTAATCCTCTTAAATCCTTTCAAATCCTAATTTTAAGAAGATTTAGATACTGATATAGCACAGGTTAATGATGGCCTGCAGAATGTTTGTTTTGAAAGACACATACTTTGCCAGACTCACACGCTAACCACAGTTTTAAATGGTTTTAAATTTCCCAGTTTGTTATGTGCGCAAGGAATCTGGTCTGTTGTGTTGTGCAGCTCCAGTACACAAGACAGCAGACAGGTTTGACAAGCATGCAGCAGCTTATACTGTAGGTGTGGAAAGGTTGTACAGGAATGGTAAATGTGAAGAATGTTATGCTTTCAACATAGAAACATCGTAGTACATCGTATGCAGTCCACCTGACTCAACAATATTTAGCCACTTGTTGAACAACTGTCATGAATAAATTAAAATGTAAAAGATTTGTCCAATTTTAGAGTGTTTTTAAATTATTCTGTCAACTGCTGTCTAAGTTGTTTGGAATTTAAGTTTACCTTTAAATAACAGGCCAATGAAGAACAATCCATCCATTATCTAAACCACCAGGGGGCGTGTATCGACAATGTATTGACTGACATTGACATTCCACTCAGAGTAAGGCCTAATAACATGGTGATCCCTCAACGTCAATGATATATATCAATGCTTTTTATTTTGCTTTTATTGTTTTATTTTTTTTATTTTTCTTCTTATCCTGTTAGTACAGCGGATCATTGTCCGCATGTTGATTTGGCACAGTTTTATGCCGGACGCCCTTCCTGACGCAACCCTCCCCAATTTCTACAGGGCTTGGACCGGCACAGCACAGCTGGGGAGGGGAATGGGCTGTTTGGGGTTCAGTGTCTTGCCCAGAGACACTTTGACATATAGATCGGGATCGGGGATCGCAAACCTAACTCTAAACCTTGTAAAATAACAACATACATTCAGCTGGTACAAATGTTCTTTCAAGTTATGTGCATACTCACTTGCACGTGACTGGACACATAACAATACACTTAACAGTGAATCTAAAAATATGTTGAAGTCTACAGAATGTGTTCGGATTTGGAAGTCATCCCAGAAGCAGCAGTGTATGCTGATTATTATTATCTCAAATTTACAAGACAGGTTGGCAAACTTTTTCATACCACAACACCTACTGATTCATTGTTTGCCACAGAGTAGAATACAAGGGGAGGGATTAAGATGTGTTAGTGTTCATTTGGGCTGCTGCAAGTGCAGAGACTACAACACTTCATCATGGTGCTCTCGTTGCTGCTGTTGCTGCTGCTGGTCTGCAGTACCCGGGCTAATCAGTTCCTGGGGACAGTGATGACCTACTACCCAGGAAACACCAATGCAGATGGATCTGTCACGGTATGTAATGCTTGTTTTTATTAAAACGTAAAATTAAATTTTACGTTTTAATACAAACCCTTATATCAAAAAGGCAGCAAAAACATTTATTTATTTCATTATGTTCTATTATATAATAATAGATTCAAGGTGAGTCACAAAATATTATATCTTTCTATGAAGTCCTACTTTTTTTATTAACCAGTGCAAAATTATGTGTTTTTTAAATTAATGATTAATTAAAAGGTGCCTATACTATTTTAAAGGCTTTTACAGAAGGAAAATAATTCTATTATCTGGATATTAATATTAACTCAATGTCATCACCCTAGGTCCAACTTCTCTATAAACTAAACTTCGAGAACTGTACAATGTTAACTTGGGAGTGTCTGAGTGGAAACTGTGGTACTGAAAGTGTAGTGATGAGAAAAGGTTACGAGAGTAACGGTGAGTGGTGTCAGATGGAGGGAATCTCGACTCGAAATGTTCCCAGCAATGCCCCATTCCAACTGTGGTGAGTGCACCATTTATGTTGGGTTTTTCAAAAAAGACATTTATAGATCAGCACCTTGTTGATGTTTGACTGTATCAAACTACATCGTTTTTATAGAAAATGTTACTCCCTATTACATTGCTTTTACTTAAATATTACACCTGTATTACTTTTTTAGGTCTGAAATAATACTCTGCCTATACCCTACTAGAGCTGTGAAGTGTTACCTAGTGTTATGTACTTATGTAATTACAATTTACAATAGCGGCCAGCTATTATTGTGCTATTCAGTAATCTGTTATCACTTAATATCATGCACATAGTTATGGTCCAGTGGGCATCGTTTTACCTACCAGTAGCCCATATATTAACATCAATGAATGTTTTCATTTGGGAACATCTAGTAGCTGTTGTTAATATGAAAGCATTAAAAGTGAAAGGTGATAAAAGAATTTAAAGAATAAAAAAGTTCACGCTGATAGGTGGTCGGGATGGATAAAATGCAGGATGAGATTTCTTTCCTATTTCAACCCAACAGTCAATGTTGTAATTTAATATTAATCCAAACAACAATCTTTTCCCTAATCCAAAACTTTTACTTTTTGTGCTCAGAGAGAGGGTGGAGTTCAAGTTCTATAATTGTACCATCAAGCTGCAAACAATTGCATGAGGAATACGCTGACTCACAGCCAGCAAATGCAAGCATGTAAAACAATAAAGAACCTGGGGGAAGAATTATTCAACAGAATGCAGATGTGTGATCGTGACAGTTCAAAGATAAATGTTATGCAAGCTGTCAGCACACACTAGAGATGTCCGAACAGAACATGGATGTCCCTCACATTCTGAGCAGAACAGTAAAAATTGACTTTCCCTTGACCTTACACCACAGGTTGAATGGTGGTGACTGGATAGACAATATCACCAATGGCATCGTAAATTGGAGAGCAGTGACTCTGGTGGAATTAAGGAACCGGTCAGACATAGGCAAAGCCAACACATCCCCCCAGACCACCATTCTACCAGATGTGAGGTAAGTCCAACCTCTAACCAACCAAATATTTAACCAATGTCCCTATTGTAGAAACATCTGGCCAAAGCAAAAAAAGAAATTAAAGAACCACAGCTGTGCAAATGGTATGAATGCTATGGTGTGATATTCATTCATGGCACAGCTTGTCCAAGACTATAGTTGAAACAGTAGGGACCTGACAATAGATTTAACCCCACACTGAGGCTGGATGATAGCAAGATTTTTATTTTCCCTCTGTCTTTTAGAGTTCCTTCAAACTGTCAGAGAAATTTCAACCTCTTGGCGTTCGACCCAGATGGAGACACCGTCAGATGCAGATATGGAAATACATCTCTGTCAGAGTGTAATCCCTGCACACCCCCTTCTGTTCTCAGCATTTCACCAGTGAGTAACAAAAGCACACAGTCTCAGTGAGTTATTCTCATGTTTGTACAGTCCTGCATTTCATTACTTGAGAAAAAAACGTTCTTTTTTTTGTCATTTGCAGTCTTGTTCTTTGTCATTCAGCCCCACCAGTGATGAAGGTCCATATGCAGTACAGGTGGTGATGGAGGACTTTCCCAACCAAAATATAAGTCTGACTCAAACCAACGGGACAAAGACATTTCTGACTCCCAATGATGCTATCAGCAAAATACCTGTGCAGTTTGTTTTATGGGGTAAGACTTCCTGAGTTCAAAATCTCCCATTATTCCAACTTGGGAGTGTTCACATATTATTTAACACCAGTTAACTGTGTAGCTCTACCAGATAAACAGACTAAATTTGATACTTTTTCCGTCCTAATTTTATTGAAATTGTAATGCAACAGGGAGTTTTTGTGGTTTGTCAATAAATAAATAATAAACAAAAATGTGGGGTTTTTATTGTGCATATTAACAAAAATTTATTTTTGTTTTATTATTATTTATTTTCAATCTCTTACAATCTGTTTTTCATATAAGATCATGCAGAAAATTTAAATATGCATATAATTTTTTTTTCTAATGTTCCAGTGGATCCTCCAGTGCCATCCTGCACAGAGGGACTCTATCTCCCAAATTTTCTACCTCCGACCCCAAACAACAGAGCCCAGTTTTTCACTATTGTCAATAGGGCCATCGTAATAAATATCAAAGCAGAGGCGATCATCTCGACGTAAGTCAAAAAGCAAACAAATAAAAAAAGATTTATCTGGTGGAACAGGAACAGGAACATCTTCTGCTCCTTACAGAATTTCGGAGCTTCTTTACAGTGGGCCATCTACTTTAATCCAGAACTCAACAGGAGCAGGACAGTTCAGCCTGACATGGACACCATCTCAGGCTGAAGAAGGAGGAAGCTTCCCTATCTGCTTTGTCGTCAAAGCAAATTACAAGTCAGTATCTTCACTATCATCTCACAGTAGACACAACTTTTTGGAAACTTAACAGATGTAGCTGTTTAAACTTGTGCTGCTGCGTTGGGTAAATGTATTTGTTATATCTTGTGATAAATTTATATTTCCACAGTCTGAACATATATAACTCAGACCTACGATGCGTCATTGTGACTGTTGGAAACAGTGAGTACAGTATAGTTTAGTCATGTTTGTTACTTTTAAATCAATTCACTCCTATTCTAAATTATTGAAGCTGACGTGTAATGTAGCTTTTCTTTTGACTTTGATTACAGACCCAACAACAACCACAACTTTACCAACTACAGGAAGTTCTGGAATGTGTATGTACAAGTTGAGGCTTTATGCTTAAATCGCACTGCAGACACTTTGCCCCAAATTGATGTAACACAACATAGTTGGGTAGTCGAGGATGCAACTTATAATTGTTCAAATGGACAATCAATTTACTTGAAAATTTACTTTCTGTGGTGAAGTAAATCCTTTCAAAGGTCTGCAATTTTGAAGGCCCATAAATTCATGGTATTGCCCAGAAGCAGGCTGTTTTGACAGTGCTGACCTTTCAGATGGGTTTAGAGAAATCGTAACAACTTTGCATGAATTAAAGGTCATAAATATGTTTAAAATAAATTTAGTATAAACAGAAATGAGTCAAAATGAGCCATAATACCAGCTCATTAAAGGTGTCAAGCATAAGCTTAATAAGCATGGGGAAACAGCAACTAAATACACGAGAAGTGGAAAAGCAAACTAGCACTCATCACCTTTATGCTACTGAATGTTAATAAATGAAACAATTTCCATTCTACAACATAGGTTATGTGTATTTTAGTTCATTTGATTGACTTATAGCAGTAACAAAACTCAAGCATGTATTTTTCTAACCTTCTTTTTACTTTCACTGTAATGTCTCTAGATGTTGTAGGGCTGAGTGTGAAGGTTTCTTCTTCGTCTCAGCAGTCTAAGGATGAGATCCTGTACTACCTACAACAGGTTAGTGTCTTCTTATCTCCACCACAGAACCAGATGACTGTGCTTTACCAATACTTATGCACCTAAAAAGATACATTTAATAATAAATAGTAAATAAAGATAAATTAATTACTGAAACTAATCAAAAGATGAATTAGGCCTATGGTGCCCAAATGACTGCAAAGGCTGTAGATGTGTGACTAATAATTCTGCCTATGCAGACATTTGGTGTCATCATTTCTTTCTTAAAACAAGCTCTGCAGCTTTACACAGAAACAACATAACTGAGAATGCAGAGATCCTATCTCAGCACTGACTGTTCCTTTCTCCTCCCCAGGCTAGGTATTACCTGTCATATTATGGCCTGCCAAACGTCACTATAAACATTGTGAGCTATGTGCAGCACTAACCACGACGACCCCTGTTGTTTTAACATGATCATTTATTGACCATCCAATGATAATATACAATTGTCTGTTGCAAGTTCATTTACTTTATTTTGACTGCTCTTTACTAATAATTTATTTAATCATTTAAAAAGTTCTTCGCTTCAATTTCTTGTTAAAAAAATAATTATGTTTATCTATATTTATTCTAAATGAAAGTTGTGAAATGCTGATCAAATTTTCAATTATGGTAAATGTTTTGTCCTTTACATTTATTTACTGATATTTTTTTAACATATTAGTCCAATATGATCTGGGAAAATGTTAGATAAATTGTTACTCAAAAATGACAGAGTCACCGGAATCTCGTTAAAAGGTTTTTACTTGCAGCAAGGAGTCAATACATGCACAGCGAAAGTACAGGGTTGACTGCTGAAACTGTTACAAACACTTATATTCTCAACAGGGAGGACCTCCACACAGTTTGTTTTATTGTTGGTATTGTCATGTAACACACATTTGTTCGCTCAATACAGTATATATACAAACCGTGAAATAAATCCTAACTTGCTTAATGTTATAATATTCAGTTTCTAATTCTACTATACAGTCACTTTGAGGCTATATTTTTTCGAGTTGTTATACTCTGAGGTGTTTCTAAATAATGTGTACAATCATTAAATAAACAAGTTGGACATGGCATTACATCCATCTGAACTAGGGCAACATTAAATATCAAATAAAATTGAATTCAGACCAGAAGCTATTGCTTCTGTTAATTATAATTCTAAAGGTGAAGTAACACTTGTTGTGCTTGTTAGTTTGATGTGGTTGTAAGGTGCTACCTGACAGCTGGATACCCCTAAATCTTACACACTGGATCTTTAAACACAGCTTGAATGCTTTTGTTTGTTCAAAAGCAAATACCTTGGGAAACAAAAGTGTCACTAGTTTTATTCAACAATGTCAATCCAGTTTTTGTTTCAGTCTCTGTCTGTCTGCTCAAAATTATGTACATATGCAACTAAACTGCAAAGACAATGATTATTTTACAGAGACCGCAACCATATTAGGACTTTCATCTGATTTAACCTGTTTTCTGAATGAAGCAGCTACAGAAAGCACATGACTGACCCATCAGGCCCATGTGCTGTTAAGTTTAGTCAGGAAAAAAACTTTAAGTTAAGGTTAGAGAAACTGTGTGGTTTATTTTAGTGCTATTTGTGCCTCCACAAAACCATAATGTTTAAGAGCATTGTAGTTACAAGACTGAGTGTTAAACTACAAGTTTAGATATATTGCTTCTGTTAAATTTCTGTGAATAATAATATAATTCTAAAGGTGAAGCATTACTGACAGTAATACTTACAGTAGAGCCTGCTACTGTGAAGTCTGTAGCATGTGACTGTTTTCAATCCTTGTACAAATCTTTGGTCTAGGCTGGAAAATAAATGTATGGCAAAAAAAAAAAAAAAAAAATGTTTCCTCTGTTTTTCCTTACATTTAATAAACGGTGTGTACAGAAAGAACTCTAATATTTATAACTTGAACTCTGAATAGAAGTTACAGTACACTGCTCCCTCTTAACATGCCAGTAGCTACGGGGCCTTCCTGATATTAGGACAAAGTCTAGGAACCAGGATCAGTTAAAAAGATATTTTAAAAAAATTAACCTAATGTAACCTAATTAAAAATTAAAATGTAAGTAATGTATTTTTAAAGTCACTTATTTCTAATCGTGCATTAATGAACAATATATTGTTCACAAATTAAACTTAAGTGAGGTCCTTCGACAGCAACACCACCATTTTTTTGGGGGGGGTACATTAACACATGGTTCTATATATAATGACCCTTATAATGACCCTTGCTTCGCTGCTACAGAGTTCAACAGTGACACTGAGGAGGTCTGTCAACTATTCCTCAGCATTTTATTTACACTTGAAGAGTGCTCTGAATCAGATTATAAGATGTTGTTATAGTTGAAGTTATAGTTGTGGTCTTTATGATGCAGTTGCTCTGCTGTCTAAGGACGGGGCAGCTCCTACACACACACACAAACATAACACACAGCAACATTGGGGACACAGCTCCCAGCTGAGGTGAGACATTCAGATGAAAAAGCCTTTTACTGCATTGATTTGTGCAAAAACAATCAGAGAGTAGAAAGGCAGTAAAGGTCTTTAATTATAAAACACATCAAACAAGCATAAACATGAAATGTGAAGTCAGCACTGCTTGTGGTCATCGCATGTATGTGTTAACTATCGTTATGAATACAATAAGAGTTTTCTTTATGCTGTGGAATTCAGTTGGAGTCCATAGCAGCTATTTCACATTTACATAGGAGCAGGTGAACTTTCTTTTCTAAGGTGAACCATCTTGAAATCATTTATAATATACCAGTAAATGCAGGTCAGGTAAGGACAGTATGTACAGCAGCTTCATCAGATGCCTGCTATGAAACAAACAAAAAAGACCTTCAACCTTCATGTCCAACAATCCTGCAGTTCTTGGTTCGAACCCCGGCTCACATGTTAAAGTGTTCTTGAGCAAGACACTGAACCCCAACGTAGTTGCTCCTGCTGACTGTTGGCCAGCTGCATAGCAGCTCCCCCATAGGTGTGTGTGAGTGCAAATGGGTGAATAAGAAGCAGAGTAAAGTGCTTTGAGTGCCAGTAGGTAGAAAAGTGCTATACAGGTGCAAGACCATTTAGTCCAGCTCCTACAGCAAAAAAAATACATAAACATCCATCAAAGTGAATCAGTGATTATCTGATGTATTATGGCCTGTCAGACGTCACTATAAACATTGTGAGCTATGTGAAGCAGTAACCACGACGACCCCTGTTGTTTTAACATGATCATTTATTGACCATCCAATGATAATATACAATTGTCTGTTGCAAGTTTATTTACTTTACTTTGACATTCTAAATGGCAATGCCGCTTAGAATGTATATTTCCAGGCTGCTTCAGATCTTATTTGAGTCAATGTGAGTTGTTCTAATTTTTTCTTTTTTTGCTCGAAATTATGTCATGAATAAATAGTGATAAGTGCCGACTCAAGTGATCGAAAGAAAACACAAAATTATATTTATTAACACTTTCAAACCTTATTTGCAATTAAAGAGTGCAAACAAACAAACGTACACGCACACTCATAGTGCACAGCACCAGTGTGGGAAGACAGATCTCAGCTGAGGTGAAACAATGTCATCTTTGCTAAACTGATCACATGTTTGCAATGTGAGTGAGATCAGGTGGAGTTTGCAGCAGCGATCTCACATGTTCAAGGCAGCAAGTGAACTTTCGTTTCTAAGGTGAATCAACTTATTATTTACAGTATCATAGCAAATGTTTGTGTAGTTGCAGGACAGGTAGTGCAGGTTTGTACAGGAGGTTCATCAGATGCCTGCTATGGCTGATTAAAGCTGTGAAACTAAAACAAAACAAAAGCTTTGCAGTACAGAAATTACAATTCATCATCACTTTTATCTACAGTCCATCCACCTAAAGCTGGATGTTATTAAAAGCTAGATGTGCTACACTTAATGCAGTAACTGTTCAACCAAATGTGCCACAGGTTTCGGTGGACACTGAAACAGTCAGAGTCCCAAACCAGGCAGGACTCAGAGATAGGACGACTGGGCTAACAGTTAAGGGCTACAACTATTACACCTTTATAGTGTAAGACAATACTGAATTAAAATAGTGTCCATTCTCAGGGGCATCTCACAAACAACCCAGCAGTGAGAAACAGACTGTCAAAAAAAGTTAAAACTACCCCTACCTTGAACAGATACAACAAAAACAGTGATGTGCGCATTTACATTGACTAAAATGGGATATTCTTTGAATAAAACTCTTGCAAGTCTCTAATTTTTCCTTCTACTTTTCTCTATGTAAAACATAAAAGTACATTCCCGCTGCCATTTAAAATAAACATATGTAAGGTAGATTATGGCCTAATGTTTCTTAACAAAATCTGATTCAAATCGCTCATTAAATTTAAATAAAATTATTACTAATCCTGAATTAATGGATTATTTCAACCATAAGATAAAGCTGTAAACATGCTAAACCTGACTGAGTACTGTGATGACGCATGACCTGGGGGTGAAACCTTGCACAGCATCTGTCAGAATCTGTAAACACAAAGATGTCATTGCTTTATAAATCAGCTCCTGAACTTAGTACAGCAACAGAAGTAAATTCCATTTGGAATGTCCAGTATTTATCTTCAGGTCATTTCAGAACCTACGTGAGTAAATGTGAGCTGTTCTGACTGGAGGTTTTTGAGATTAAATCATGAGTTTTGAGAGAGAACTCAGCTGAGTAAAAGAACACATTAACATCATCATATATTGTTCAGGAATTAAACTTTACCATGGTACATTAACACTTCCAAGCACTATAAATAGTGTACATTCCTTCCTTATTTTATTTGCACTCAAAGAGATTATCAGATAAAGTTATAGTTTGGTGTTTGTGATGCACTTTCTCTCCTGTCTGCATCTGTCAGTTCTCCCACGGTGATCACATGTCTGAGTTAATCATAGTGAGATTGTCTAATCTCTAACTCCTATAAAAACAATAAAATACAAAGAGTTGTCTGTGTGCTGTGCTAACCGTTTAGCAGGATTTGTCATATAAGCTAATGAGTGAGCAAATTCAGCAAGGCAGCAGGTGAACTGTTGTTTTTAAGGTGAATCAACTTGAAATCATTTACAGTATAGTAGCAAATGCTTGTGTAGTTGCAGGACGGGTAAAGCAGGTCTGTTCAGGAGGTTCATCAGATGCCTGCTATGGCTAATTTAAGCTGTGAAACTAAAACAAAACCAAAGCTTTGTGGAATAGAAATTACAATCCATTATTAAGTAAACACTTAATACGATTTACGAACTTGGACTTCTCAATCAAATCAGCCATTACCACAATTGACCAGAAAAGATGCCAAACATGCTAAAACACTGTAGAAACTGCAATGTTGGTGGAGCCTTCTATTGAATAATAATCTGCTATTTAATTTATTTCAACATAAAATATCGATCAGTTTAAGCAGTTTTAAGCAAAATGCACTAGCGGACTGTTTTGGATGCCATTAATGTCTTAGCTATAAAATTTAAAAAAGAGACATTTCCTCGTAGAAGGTAATGTATTGCTGTATAGAGAGTGATTAGGGCATCATGGTGGTGGAATGGTTATAGTTTTTACCTCACGGCTAGAAGGTTACTGGTTCAGTATCCCTAGCCGGCTGCAGCCTTTCTGTGTGGAGTTTCTTCCCATACTTCAAAAGTGTACATGTTAAAATATTTGGTGAGTCTAAATTTTACTCTAAGTGTGAATGTGAGTGTGAATGTATGTCTTTCTGTGTTGGCCCTGAGATAAACTGGCGACCTGACAAGAGTGTAGGGAATCTCTCCCCCAATGATAGCTGGAATAAACTCCAGCCCCTCGCCACCCTGAACAGGTTGAGTAGTTACAACTAATGTTGAGAGTTTACTCAACTTATTAAAAGAATACATACAATTACCATGCTTCCTACCATGTATTGTGCAAGAATTAAACTTAAGCAAGGTACTTTGGCACTTTTAAATCTAATAGGTAGTGCAAATTCTTTTATTTTATTGATGCATTATCTTAAGTTGTGTTATATAACAGGACCTTTATGCAATGACTCATTGGCTCACAGGTTCAAGACTTGAAAGTCTCTGTTGTCTGAGTCTTTGTCTAACAGCGGGTGGGGCAGCTCTTACACATAAACACACTCACACAAATACATACACACACACTCTTATAACCGCAGTAGGTGAACTTTCATTTTTAAGGTGAATCAACCTAAAATAATAATAGTAATAGTAATAGTAATAATAATAATAATAATAATAATATTATTATTATTATTATTATTATTATTATTATTATTATTATTATTATTATTATTATTATTATTATTATTATTATTATTATTATTTTAGCTGCAGGACAGGTAAGGCAGATATGTACAGGAGGTTCATCAGATACCTGCTCTGGCCGATTAAAAAGGTTTGTGAAACCAAAATAACAAAAGATTATCAAGCAAACACTTTTATTTAAAGCAACTTACTAGTGAGGAATACACACCAGTGCCCAAAGACACTTCCATATACAGCCAAGAGGAACTGAGAGTCAACCCACAGAACCTGTGGTTCATGGACAACTTCTCTACCAACTGAGCCACAACTACAAGTGACCAGAAAACCAATAATATGAAAGTTGCAAAAACACTCTGTAGAGCTGAGGGAAACTGCAGTGTAAGTGACAGTGTTGGTTAATTCTCTGTGGGCTCAATATGATTTACTTTAATCCAATATAAAATATTGATCAGTTTAAGCCGAGGCAACAAATGCACTGTGTGCACAGATTATTTTTTCTGAGATGTATTTATTTCTGTTTTTTAGCATTTTTATTTTTAATTTTCTAGCTATAAAATTGTAAAAGAAACATTTCGTTATACCAGGTCATTTCTGACATTGAGTAAAGACAGTGGGTAAAAGCATGTGTGTGTTTACATGAATTTACTGTTTGTGTTGTCTATGTCAGTGTTGCTGCAGCAGGTTTGCAGTTCTCAACCTTCATGTTCAACCTGTCTTTGCATCCAGCAAATCCAGCAATATTATCATTCCCTCGATAACCAGTACAGCAACAACCAGCACTACAACTATTGCACCTTCATAGTGTGAGAGACTAATAAACTCAAATAATGTACCAACAGTGTTGCTTGAGTAATATTGGTGCTTCCAGTTTGTGGTATTTACTTTTACAATTCAGGTACACAAACATTACATTGTACTGATTTTTTAAATCTTCATACTTTCGGATTTATACTAACCAGCATAGAAATTACAGTATTAGTTTAGATTAGATGAGATTCAAACTTATTGTCATTACACATGTACAAGTACAAGGCAATGAAATGCAGTTTAGTATCTCAACCACAAGTACAATAAGCAGTGCAACATATACAATGTACAGTATTCCAAAGATAGCACTATTATGAACATAACATAAATGTAGAAGTACTGTGGAGAAATATTATACAGACAGGAATACTGTGGACATGATGTACAGATGAATGTGTGTTATTAGACAAATTCTCAACACTTATTTACGAGTCAGTATGTGCAAATTTTGCCATTAGTGCCATGGACATTAAGTATAATGTGTAACAGCATAAACAACAGTTGACAGTGCAGTGTATAAGCTAATGCTTTATATTCAGTACATGAATGAGGACTTGGACCAGTGTGTGAGATGGATACAATTCAATGTTATATAATAGAGAATATATTGTAGGTTAAGACTCATTCAGTTCACAAGCTATCCAGCAGTACAAAAGTTAGAAATACCCCCACCTTGATCAGATGTAACAAAAACAGTGATTTGCAGCTCTACTTTATCTAAAATGGGACATCTACTTAATGAGTACTTACTTACATTTGGTAAGTATATTTTGCTTCGTATGCCTTTCTAGGTAGAAGCAGAATATGAGACTTGCAAGACAGCATTCTTACCCACTACTTTTACCAGTGTAGAACATGTAAAACATCAATGTGCTTCCTGTAAAGCTGTCATTGAAATAAAGAAAACATGCTGAGGTTGGATTAAGGCCTAATTTTGCAGAGAAAAGAGGTGATTAAAAGTCTGTCATTAGATTTGAATTAATTTTTTACTAATCCTGCATTAATTAATTATTTTAACTATAAGATAAAGTTATAAGATGGAAAACATGCTAAAACTGACTAAGTACTCTGACCAGTACTTTTTCCTACACTGTATATTCCTACTGTCATTTAAAGCCACAGAAACATAAGTAGGTGGATTATGGCCAAACATTCGTATCAAAAGAGCTGGTGTCTCTAGAGTTTCTGGCATATACATGCATTTTTCAAACATAAGTCATCAACACCATCATATCTCAGATGACGGTGATCGTATCTAAGCTGGGTTTTTCCATCACAGGTGTCAAACAGGTGAGACAGCAACTGTCTTCACACAGCAGTCTGAGCTTTGTAAGGAGAGTATATCTGCAAGGTACAACCACAGCAACCCCTACTGGTTCAACAAGGTAAGTTTTGTTATCAGGCAGCTGCCAGAGTTCAAACAAAAAGGACAATATTTCTGTTCACTTATTTTGTGATCCTTTATTTCATTTATCCATTTAAAACAAATTAAAGTTTGCGAAATTTGCAAACCTACGAGACTTCAGAATCTGGCTCCTACTAGAAGCCTAGTAAACAGTCCTCGTAAACAGTTTGTCAGCCTCATGGGGACGAAGTAGAAGAAGTAGAAAAAATTATAAAGAGATAGAAAATAAAGAGTAAATTCTAACTTGTTATTTATTTTCAATCCTGCTGTGTTATCTTGGGGCAGCATGGTGGTGGAGTGGTTAAAAGGTTCCTGGTTCAAACCTACCTGCCGTCTGTGGCTTTTCTGTGTGGAGTTTACATGTCTTGGAGCCACAGTCTTAAGACATGTATGTTAGGTCAGTTGGTGAATCTAAATTGAATATGAGTGTAAATGGTTGTCTGTCTGTGTATGTCTGTGTTGGCTCTGGTGACCTGTACAGGGTGTAACCCTCCTGTCGCCCAATGAGTTTGGGATAGACTCCAGCCTCCTACATTTCCCAGAAGGATAAGTGTGTACAGATAAAGGAAGGATGGATTATCATGTTCCTAGAAGCACAGGCCGAGGTGGAGGAGTTGCAGCAATCTTCCATTGTAGCTTATCAATAAACCCTAGACCTAAACATAGTTATAACTCATTTGAAAGCCTTACTCTTAGCCTTTCACACCCAAACTGGAAAACTCAAAAACCACTATTATTTGTTATCGTGTACCGTCCTCCAGTCCCTTATTCAGAGTTTTTGATTGAATTTTCTGATTTTCTATCTGATTTAGTGCTTAGTACAGATAAAGTCATTATAGTGGGTGACTTTAACATTCATGTAGATGCTGACAGTAACTGCCTGAGCACTGCGTTTAATTCATTATTAGATTCAATTGGTTTTTCCCAAAATGTAAATAAACCCACTCACTGTTTTAGTCACACGTTAGACCTTGTCCTTACGTATGGAATTGAAGCGGATAATTTAACCATATTTCCTCACAACTCTCTTCTGTCTGACCATTTTTTAATAACATTTGAATTTCCAATAACACACTATATAGCAGTTAGGGAAAAATTCCACTATAGCAGATGCTTAAGTGAAAAAGCTGTCAACAAATTTAAAGAAATTATTTCTTCATCATTTGCTTTACCATATGTTAATACAATGGAAAGTAGTCTCCTTAATGTTACTCCTGCACAAGTAGATTATCTTGTTGACAATTCTGCAGCCTCACTACGTACAATACTCGATAGTGTTGCCCCTCTAAAAAAGAAGGCAGTAAACCAGCAGAGGCGATCTCCATGTTATAGTTCACAAACACGCAACTTAAAACAGGAAACACGAAAGTTAGAAAGGAAGTGGCGTTCCAGAAAGTTAGAAGAATCTCATTTAGCCTGGAAAAATAGTTTAAAAATGTACAAAAAGCTCTCAGTGATGCCAGAACAGCATATTATTCATCATTAATAGAAGAAAACAAGAACAACCCCCGGTTTCTGTTCAGCACTGTAGCCAGGCTGACTAAGAGCCATAGTTCTGTTGAGCCTACTATTCCCTTTACTTTGAGCAGCAATGACTTCATGACCTTCTTTATGTATAAAATTGTAGCTATTAGAGAACGAATTCACCAGATCCTCCCCCCAAAAATTACAGATAGATCTTCATGTACAGCAGTGCTAGAGTCATCGATAAGGCCCCACTCCCTGTTAGACTGCTTTTTACCCATAGATCTCTCTGAGCTAACTTCAATTATTACCTCATCTAAACCAACAACCTGTCTGCTAGACCCTATTCCAACTAAGCTGCTCAAGGAAGCTTTACCCTTAATAGATACATTCATATTAGATATCATAAATCTATCTTTAGAAACAGGCTATGTACCACAGGCCTATAAGGTAGCTGTAATTAAACCATTACTTAAAAAACCCTGTCTTGATCCAGGTGTTTTAGCCAATTACAGACCAATATCTAATCTCCCCTTTATTTCTAAAATAATTGAAAAAGTAGTCGCAAAACAATTATGTGATCACCTTCATAGGAATAATTTGTATGAAGACTTTCAGTCAGGATTTAGAGTTCATCATAGTACAGAAACAGCACTGGTAAAAGTCACCAACGATCTTCTCATGGCCTCAGATACTGGACTCATCTCTATACTTGTTCTGTTAGATCTTAGTGCTGCATTTGATACCATTGATCATAACATTTTATTACAGAGACTGGAACATGAAATTGGAATTACAGGAACTGCATTAGGTTGGTTTAAATCTTGTCTATCTGATAGATTTCAATTTGTTCATGTTAATGATGAATCCTCCATGCACACAAAGGTTAGCTATGGAGTTCCACAAGGCTCTGTGTTAGGACTTTTTACTTTATATATGTCTCCTTTAGGCAACATTATTAGAAAACACTCCATAAATTTCCAATACCCAGCTATATTTATCTATGGAACCAGATGAAAATAATCAGTTAATAAAGCTTCAAGCATGCCTACAAGACATAAAGGCCTGGATGTCCCACAATTTTTTACTTTTAAACTCAGACAAAACTGAAGTCATAGTATTTGGGCCCAAAAATCTCAGAGATATGATGTCCAACCATATTGTTACACTAGATGGCATAAGCCTGGCCTCCAGTACTACTGCAAGGAACCTTGGAGTTATGTTTGATCAGGATCTGTCCTTTAACTCACATATAAAACAAATCTCTAGAACAGCCTTCTTCCACCTACGGAACATTGCCAAAATTAGGAGCATCCTGTCTCAAAGTGATGCCGAAAAACTGGTCCATGCATTTGTTACCTTTAGGTTGGACTACTGTAATTCCCTACTTTCAGGATGCCCCAGTAACTCCCTAAAGAGCCTGCAATTAATCCAAAATGCTGCAGCAAGAGTGCTGACTGGAACTAGCAAGAGAGATCATATTTCACCTTCACTACCTTCTCTCCATTGGCTTCCAATTAAAAGTAGAATAGAATTTAAAACCCTGCTTCTTACATATAAAGCTCTGAATGGTCAGGCTCCATCATATTTAGAAGACCTCATAGCACCATATAATCCCAGTAGACCACTTCGCTCTCAGAATGCAGGCCTACTTGTGGTTCCCAGAATTTCCAAAAGTAGAATGGGAGGTAGAGCCTTTAGCTATCAAGCTCCTCTCTTGTGGAACCAGCTCCCAGTTCAGATTCGGGAAGCAGACACCCTCTCTACTTTTAAGTCTAGGCTTAAAACCTTCCTTTTTAATAAAGCATATAGTTAGTTATAGTTATGCTGCCATAGGCTTAGACTGCTGGGGGACCCACCCCCCAATGCACTGAGCTCCTTTCCTCCTCTTGACCATCTCTCCTCTCCTCTCATCCCGCAATTGTCACCAATGTATGTCATTAACTCTGTGTGTTCTCTCCCGTAGTTGTCTTTGTCCTCCTCTGTCCCCTTCTCTCTGTCCCTTTCGGCAGGAGTCCCCCGGCTTTGAAGCTGTGTGTCTTCCAGCGTGAAGCTACTGGTCCTACCAATCTGCCCGATGTTTTGTTGTTGCTTTTTGTTGCTCTGTTCTTTTCTCTCTCCCCTTTCCACTCACCCCAACCGGTCGAGGCAGATGGCCGTGCACCCTGAGCCTGGTTCTGCTGGAGGTTTCTTCCGTTAAAGGGAGTTTTTCCTCTCCACTGTTGCCTATGGCTTGCTCCAGGGGGAATTGTTCTCTTTATATATCTTTATAATCTTGACTTTATTCTGTAAAGTGCCCTGAGATGACTTTGTTGTGAATTGGCGCTATATAAATAAAGTTGAATTGAATTGAATTGAATTGAATTGAATTGGATGTTTTATCTTGGTATTTTAAAGGATTTGGTCATTTATTACTATTAAACACCTAGTTCAGTTGGCAAGGCAGTCATTCACAGACGTCAGGGTCAGTGGTTCTGATCCTCGGTCCCGGCAGTATGTCGAAGTGTTTATGGGCGAGACACTCAACCCCCAACAGCCCATTTATATCCCCAGCTGTGCAGTGCTGCTCCAAGCCTGGTAGAAATTGGGGAGGGTTGCGTCAGGAAGGGCATCCAGCGTAAAACTGCCCAAATCAACTAACTGACAATGATCTGCTGTGGCGACCCTGAACTCACAGGATAAGCCGAAAGGACAAAAAAACAAAACAAACAAAAAAACACCTAGATAAAAGTGTTTCTGAAATTTACTTTTTAAATCTGGCTGTCCCTGAGTCACACTGTGGGAGACATCAGCCTTCAGCTTGAATGTTTTACTTGGTTTCTTGTTGAGTAGATATATTAAAATCGCACTTCATTATTTCAATTTTGTTTTTTGGGGAGATCATCTGACTTAAACACACAGTCGCCTAAGAAAGCACTCACACTGCTTTCCGTATTAATTTAATTTAAAAAACATTAGCTATATAGAAGCTATAGTCTGTTTGGAGTTTGCAAAAACGATTGAAACCCAACAAAACATCTAATGAAAACATTTACCATCTAATATATTGGCACCTGAGATGCCAGCTGTGACAAACTTGAAGCTGTAATTTCTAGCAAAGTGCTAACACCAGGTATTTAACCCTTAATAGATCTTATGGACATTTTGTGTCGTTCAGTTTTTGATTTTCAATTTTAAAAGGTTGACTAGTTTAAAGTGAAAGAAAATATTAATAGGACATTTGAAGGTGACATTTTCCGTCATTAGGATAAAATGTGTTAGGATTTTTAAAGGAGGGTTCATAAAAGGGTTTGAATTACTTTTGTCAAGGTCAGTCCTATGGACACATCTCTGTCCTTGCATTGGACAGTTTCCATGTGTAACAAAACAAAGGTTGTTGCAATCACATGAATAAAATAAAAATACAATTTTAATCTTGCTGTCTTCTCTATTTTTGTTGTTACGTCCTTTACATTTCAGACACAGTTGACATATGTTATGCATTTTATTTAACCCGTGGAAAAAATTAATCCAGAACAATTAGGTGAAACACATCTAAAATGATCATAAAACGAATGACTGTAAAAGAAATAAATAAGCCAAAGTACTTTAAAAGACATCCGTTTTATTTCCAGTTGAACAAGCCAGAACAGCATGTCAATAGGAATAATACACAGGTTACGGTTTCAACATAGGATCAATAAATAAAACATTAGTTGTAAACATTTTCATCATGAAGCCATGATATAATAATTATATTAAACTCTTTGTTGGTTTTGTTTGCAGGTTGTGAAACTAACTTGTTGAGCCAGCCAGACAACAAACCTGATGTTAAACCAGCTCACAAAGTCTCTCAGGAGCCAAAGTGCACTGCAGTGCACAGTATGAAGATTATGCTCATTTAGTCTTTATTGAGCTCAGTGGATAATATAACTACATCCCCTCTTTGAAAAATTTAAAACATATTGATGCACTTCAGCTTTTCTGAAAAAATTTCTACTATGGATTACTGATTTTGAATTTAAAGAGTATGCTAAATACAGTTGTTCTACTTCTTTGGTTGATTGTATAGGATCAGCTCTGCTCTGATTGGCTACAAAGTTTTCTAAAACACCAATAAATTAATTTGTGACAATTAAATGCCACTGTAGCTAGAGGCGACCTGGCTGCAGACAAATATGCCAGATTAGTGGATTATCTCATCAGAAGTAGTCAGCATTAGCAAGAAGGTGTTAATCTTGGCAGACAATGAACCTTGAGAGAAAGCTGGTTAGTCTGAGGGTAAAAAACAACTCATGCCCTCTTTTTTTGGTTGACACATTCATTCTCATTGTCAAGAAAAACAGCGAATGGCGTCAGGTTTGTTGAATTTTAGGTAAAACAACCAGTGGTAAAGAGGCAAGTTCACAATGTGGATGATAATAAAAAGTAAAAGCAATGCACCCCATTAATCAACATTGGTAGAAAAGAACAACAACAATAATACAGGCTAACTGCATTTTCCGACAGAGTCAAACAAGTGAGCCAGTACCCTGATAGTTAACACATTCCTAGACAAAAATCCTTTAGAGTCTGAAATGTTTTTAGATGTTGACATTTGAAGTGCACTTGGTTTAATTTATGAATCAGAATCATGTAGAATGACCACTAAAAAGGCAAGACAAGTTCATATCCCCACCACAAATCTTCACTTTTAAAAAATCTCAGATTTAATATCAGATGACACTGTTTCTTTACCTCATGTTTTTTGCAGATATTCACAAAAACAAAAACATTTCAAACCTTTTTGTTTTAGCCAGGCTGCAGTAGAAAACAACAATAATTGTACTAAGTCACTTTCCCTTCATGTGAATTGCACATCATTAGTATAAAATATGAACCTTCCTATTTCCAGCTAAAAAAACAAACCTGCATAAGAATCTTTAGTGTAACTGCCTGTAAAAAAAGTGTTTGGAGAGCTGTCACCAGTGCTTACGAGAAACATCGAGAATAAAGATTTGCTCGGTCTGCTTATAAAGCACTTTTATCCTTTTATTCACCTCTCAATCTAAATTTGATTAATTCAATCAAGGGATATTAGGTAAATTTGGAAGGGAGTACAATTATTTTCTTACCATTAATGAATGCTGGGAGGTGAGATGGGCAACTGAACATCTAAAGGTTGGGTAAGCACCATTCGCAATATCCCCAAAATAGCACCAATCTATACATATCTTAATTTTGTTCATTCCAAAAAGTTAAAACCAAGCAACATAATACACATTTTATGTAATTACAGAACAAAAAGCTGTAAAACACAGCACCAGCAGAGCCTGCTCTACGAAACACAATTTTTGAAAATGTAAAATTAGCCAAGTTGTTTAGAAAGTGCATGCAGTATTACAAACATTTGACAAGGCCACATGTCTCTCATAACCAGTGTGAACATCTCTCCAAGGTGTCACCTAGATTAGTGAACAACTGGATGATTTACTTTATGTTATGCTGCTAAAAATATTTAAGTTAATTAGCATTATAGAATTTTTAGTATATGAAAAAAAGGCAGATCATCTAATGTGATTAAAGTCACCTGAACAAAAAAAACAACAACAGCTTTTTAAAAGGATCCCACGTTCTTGTTTTGACTAACATCTTAATAACACAGTTAATACGTGGTTAAACTGGTAATGCACATAATCCACTGAAGCATGTCATAATTTTTCTTTGTGTATCTGAAACTCATGTTCAGCCCATTTCCAGCACAGAATTCAGAATACACATACATTAAAACACACTGGGATGAAGCTCCTTTTAAATGTAATTTATGTTGATAAATTATAGATTATACATTGACCTTTAGGTGTTTTAGGTGTTTCTATCAAAATGCTGAACCTTAACCCAACTAGCAGTAACAGAGACACGTTAGAAGCACTAATACATTAGGTGTCCAAAAGAATGTAGAGTTTTGAGTTGGGGCTGTTTTTTTTTTGCCTTTGGCATAATAATGTCCATGTGTATAAAAGCCAGCTCCAAAAACAAATGGTTTTCCCTATTTTGTTGTGAAAATATGTGAAAGTACTTGACTAGTCCGCAAAGAGCCCTGACATGGACCGTGAGCCAGATTTCATCTCCTAGCATCAGTGCTGGGCTTCACAATGCTGTTGCCCCTTGCAGCCAGTTTTAGAGATCTGGCAGAAAGACACCCACAAGAGTGTTGACAGTTTTAGCAGCGGATTAATGGTTATAAGATGAGATGTTCAACTATCATCAACTATCACAAGTGGGTGTTCAGGTGTCCACATAATTTGGGCCATTTAATAAATATTAGTACACATTAAAAAATATTAGGAATCATCAAATATCCCTCAAAAGCTTGACCTATTTTGATTTCCTACTAAGCTCCATTAATACAGAAAATGAAATAAAATATCAGCCTTAAACCTTTGTATGAGTGCATCCCAAGTAATCATCTAAAGCTTCACTTGGAGAAAACAGTTTAACTGAATTGCATTGTTAAAAAAATCTAAACATAATTCAGTAACAAACTCATTTTAGAGCAAAGGTAGCCTTCACAATTCCATAACCACAAGACCAGTTTTGATCAGTTTTCTCTAAGGAAGATGACCTACTGGCCCTGACCTTGACCAATAAGTCAAGTCCCCAAAAATCTCTAAAGTAAAGACTGTGCTGGAGTTTGATATGTGGGTCAGTGTTGCTCAGCTTAAACACAGTCCTTTGAATAACAACTCATTTTGTGTTACCACTACAAATGCCCTGGAGTGGCACTAAATGGTTTTAGCTAAGATTTTTCTTTTCACAAAGCTGTGAAAAACAAGGAACAATTTGTTGGTGATCTGACTGGATCCTTATTATTTCCACTATATTTCTACAAAATGCTGACCTGGCTGTATGGACTAAGAGTCATCAATGCTGCCCCTACCTCCTCTCAGACTTACAATGGCAAATAAACACTGTGAATTCCCTGCTGTTTTGCAAGTTTCTCCCACCTTCATTAGTCTTTAGGGAATTTTGTGCACATAGTCCCTGATTCTCACATGTACAGAGAAATATTATACATATTGGGTATTCTCCATTATTAGCATCTCTGGCTTCCCATGATTTTAATGCCTCACAGGCATCTAAATGTTACTGCAAAGGGAAGAAATGAGAATATGTAGTGAGTTTTAAGCCTTAATATAGAGCCGTCAAATCCCGGGGTCCACACAGGGTTAAAACCTCCACATGTGAAAACAATCAAAGAACATTAAACCACAGATTTGAACAAACTGAGGAAACAGGGATGTCAGTCCTCTTCCCTCATGATAGGCAAGATTGGAGACAAATTTTTATGAGGCTGGGGTCTGAAGCCGAGCTTCTGAGGTCTTGGGGGATAAAGTAACACACACTCAATACATGAGTTATTCATTCATTCATTCATTCATCTTATTCACACAGACACACTCATCAGTCATCTCATTCTAGTCTCAGCCTTCCTCTTCCTTCCTCTTCATGTCTCAAGTCCAAAGATTAGACATTGTAGTTAGGCAGAAAATTCACTGTCACATACAAACACATGCATACAACCTTCCTCGCCATCCTTTCCTCATCACCTCTTGCTCGACAAAAGGTCAGACGTCGTAGTCAGGCAAAGCGGAGTATGTGATGCCACCGACAGATGGAGGGCTGGAGTGGAGAGGAAGAAGCCAGCAAAAGACTGAACCTAGAGAAAATAAAATAGATAATACAACTGATAACTTTAATCTGTATATATAAGCAAAATCTTTATAGAAACACATTAGTCTAACATTTACAGTTGTAGTTACGGAGTGAAAGGTACAGATGACAAACGCAAACCCACCTCTTCCAAAGACCTCCCGCAAAAGAGCAAGCTTTGGCTTGCGGGTGTGTGAGGGCTGGTGAGGCTGCCGTGAGAAGGAGGAAGATGAGGATGATGAAGATGCAGAGCCTCTGTCCTTGATCATCAGCCTGTTCCTCATCTGCTCTATGGGAGTCTCATCTGTGATTATGGAGACCAACTGAAACAGACAGAGTTTTGTAACTTTTTTTCCTTGGCCTTTTACTTCTGACGTTGTCGGAGTTTCGAGATCTGTCAGAAGACCTTTCATTAGCAAAGCAAAGTCACTTTATTTAACAGTCTTGAGCAGCTTCATGCTTTCATAAATCCGGAGTCTTGTGGAATAAAGGTACAAAATCCATGTATTTATATCAAAGGGCAGAAAGTTAAAAACTATATATGTATACCTGATCATAGAAGATGACCATGACAAACACGCCAAATAACACCGACTCCACCAGGAGGATAATGTAGTGAGCACTGAAGGAAGAGAGGAGATAAAAAAAAAAAAGTAGAAATAACACAAATGATTTATATAGCTAACTTACTGAATGAGAAATTAAGAAAGAGCAACACAAAAATCTACCTGAATGTTTGTACAATATTACCACTTCATTGTAAATTTTAATGGTGGTATGATGCATATAAGCAAACATATGATTTACATTCAGAGATGTTGACACTAGATGTTTTGGTTATACTTTTATGACACTAGTGCCATTGTTGCATTTAGTAAACAAAAATGTACTGTAGAGTTTACTGAAGTCAACATTTTGTTATGGGTTTGTTGTTTTTGTACTGGCCAGTATAACAGCTTCAGGCTATACAATATAAAATATGTTAACAGTCTGCCCCAACAGAAATACTTTATTAAGACTGAAAAGAAATGTTGGACGCAACATTTGATGTTGTTTTATTAAAACAAGGTCAGTGCCCAGGTATTCCTGACCACACATCGAAGCGTCCCTGGGCAAGAATGAACTCCAAATCACCAATCTCCAGCCATTCAGTGCCGGTCCCAAGCTGGGTAAAATTGCCTACGACTACGTCGGGAGGGCATCCCGTTAAATTGTGCCAAATTAACATGTGGACCAATGATCCACTGTGATGACCCTGAACTTATGGCCCGAAGACAAAAATAAATAAATAAATAAAATACAGATGTCACTTAATAAAAAAACTAGAATAATAAATAAAATGTTGACCTCATGGTGGGTCTAGTGCAAAATGTTGGAGACTAAAGCAAATGTACCCAACTCCAGAGGAATGATGCATCCATTTGTGAGGTGGATGAAGCATCACATTTTTGCCAGAGTAATTGCATGTGAGTAAGCAAATGAAACCCCACTTTCCACATTGTGTCAGCACTCATAATCTCTTTCTCCACCTTTGTGCGGTACTGCATCACTCACACTATCAGGTGTTTGCTGGGCACCTCCTCTCCTTCTTTCTCTGCATCACCTTCTCTCTCACTCCTTATCCTCCACACCCAGGCCGACACCACCAACACCATGGAGTAAAGGCTGGCCATGCCTGTACACACACACACATTCAAAAATAACAATATCCACATCCCTCATCAACATCAACAGTATTAGCTCTAGTTCTACTTGTGGTAACAAAACTCACTTCTAAAGTAGCTTGTAAAGGGAGGACTGCAATACAATTCAAGATTGGATTCTGGTGTTTGCTCTTTCCAGCACTAAGAAAAGATAAGATCAAACTTTATTGATCTCTCAACGGGAAAATTCACTTGTTAAGCATCTCACAGGGATAGTGTAGGGTTCAAAAGGCATTTTATAAAAGTGGAATATACAGTGTATATCCATATCCATTTATAACCGAAACAAACAACCACACAGCCAAGAGAATTTACAGTGATCGAGAATGACCAGAGATATTCAGCTGAACTGTTGAATTGTACGGTCTCAGCGGTGGGAATGAAAGATCTGCAGTAACGCCCCTTCCTACACTGAGGGTGTATTAGTGTATTAAATATGATGTTTTCTGCATGTATTCACCTGTGTAGAAGAGAAACTGGATGAAATACTTCTGGTTCAGCTCCCCAACACAGTTGTTGATCCTGTAACACATATAAGAAAATCTAAAATAGGAAGTTGACTAACAGAATAAAGGGGAAGAGGCAAGTCTGAGAAATGATGACACAGGGGAAAAACAACACAAAAGCTGCCTGGCTTTTTCCTCACCAGGGACAGTGATGGTCCATGCGGCGTATACACCTCTGACATACGCGGCAATGATGTGCTCTGGGAGGTCTATAGGTTTCACAGCGACTGCACACCGTCCAACCTTCACAGCCCTGAAAACAGCAGGCCAACAGGTAAAAATTGAATACAACCTGATGACTATTCAATTGCAAATAAATAAACAAACATCTGATTGTTTGAATGTCACAGAGACTGAGTGGAACATCGTACTGTAAAGAAAAATAAACCTGCTCTTTTACTTTGTAACATTTCTGTCTGGCTTTTAATTTTGAAGCAGCATACCGTGACAACTAAAACTAAAAAGGGGAGAAATCGCAAATATACCTAATCAATCATGGCTTGTTTGGATTTCGGATGTTGTAAATGATTAAATTGTGATTATAGAGAACAAATTTAAGCTGTTGGGATGAGTCTCTGGCTCAGGAGGTAAAGCATTCATCCACGAATCCCAGGGTTGTTGTTTTGATTTCCGGCTTGTGTTGTTTGGATTTTCACATTTAACTATGTATGTATGTATGTATGTATGTATGTATATAAATAACTAACTAACTAACTAACTAACTAAATAAATATAAACTTTGCCCCATTTTAAAATATCTGTCAAATATAAGTGCGTGTCGTCATTGAGACAACACTTTCCAAGCACCTGTCATTAAGCTAATGGGTGCACATTAAGGAGCTCTAAAGCAGATATAAGTACAGTTGTTAAGAAGTAAATACAGAGAAACCCTGTGATAAATACATAGTTGTTAATAATATAGTTATAATCAGAGAGTTGCCACAATCTCCCTGACAATCCCTCTGTTATTATCATCATTTAGCTCTTTTTTTTAACCTCCCAGCATGGTTGATTTCATGACAGCAAAATAGAAGCTTGTGTTCTCCCAATGTAGAAAAATCAGACTGAACAATGGGCAATTAACAAGAAAAAGGTTTTAGACTGAGCAACAGAAAACGATCTGACTCACCCGCTCACTCATACGAGACGACTGTGATCGAAGGTCTGAGAAGTCTATGGCTGTTTCGGGAAGAGGCACCATGCCTGGGCAAGAACACATACAAACACATTAAATATAATAGTTAAACTAAATCCAATCAAAATTTTAGTTTTTTCGTCATTAAACCCTTTGCCGACTCCATGACCTATTAGGCTAAATAGTAAAAACAAACTAGTTTACTGACCAGGATCTGAGAAGACAGCTTTAGCATGGCAGGCCAGCAGCAGAAGCAGAATCAGGTTAAAAACTGATCCATGGAGAGTACACCATATACTGTGAGAGAGTTAGAAAAAGAGACTTAAGACACACAAAAAAAACCGAGCATGTTTATTACACATTCTACCGTATGTACTCTATGGCCTAAACAATGCTTTCTTCATTAGTGATTTCTTGATTCATCATTTTTCATGCCAATTTTTTTTTTAATGGCAATCTAATTTTTAAGATTCCATGGTGACATCTTATATATCTTGTATTTTCCAACGGCCCAATATATATGAACATTTTAAATTATTAGGTCCAGAGGTGGTAGGGTACAAAAACAAATATTTGCAGTACAGTTTAAAATCATTACTTAAGGTGAATTACAAAAGTGCATGCCATAAAATTTAGTAAAAGTACTCAAACAATGTATTTTAAATAGTTCCGAATCAATGTTCAAGTCTAGTCCAGATTCATATGGTATGGAACAATAAATTACAAGAAATCTGAACGCGATCTTTGCCTTTGGGGAAGTACTAAGAACGCTATCTATCACAGAGCTGACTGGCCGCTGAGCCGCACTGTTTTGGATACGATACGACCGTCACGGCTGGTAAACAAAAACAAAAAGCCGCGTGCTACTTTCTGTCAATGATTACAAACACATACACAATTTATAGTTACATTTACGTCAGGCTTAGACAAACAAGACTGGTTGTCTTCAGACCTGTGTGTTGTCAAATGAATGGAGACAGGGCAGGAAAGCAGGCGCCATTTCGTTTGTTTAGCCGTTTAAATGACATAGAAACGCATAGTACTGACCTGCCAGCGTAGGCTGGGATGAGAACATACTGTATAACCACGTAGTCCGCGTAAAACACGCTGAAATAAGTTAAAATCAGACAGATTACGCCGCAGGGGTCTCGCCTACAGCGTAGAAACGCCATCTTCTGCTGGGCTCCGCCCCCTGACCGGCTTCCGTAATATGTCATGTCGAAACCCGATGCTACTTTCCGGGACCGTTGGAAATAAATGAACCAATTATAAAGGGCGAGTCCACACTAAAACTTACATATTTGGTTGTAGGGTTTTAGGACATTGAAAATGCATTTTTATAGCACAATTATTTGAACATGAATGTATCAATTGGGTTAGATTTTTTACAAATTAAAGAGGCCGTATCTTTCTTTGTGTTTACCTGTCAATGTGCAGGATAAATAGACAGAGACGCTGATACTATACAAACACTGGGTGGCAGTAGACAGCGCCATGTATCGAAATGACGCTTCGCTCCTCCCTTGAAGTAGGCAGTAACCTGCTCGTCATCCTCCGCGTTTGCTCAACACTTTTTTTTTTGTTGTTGCTGGTGACTCTCAGGACGTGTCTCTCTGTCTGTAGTTAGCACATATCTTTTCTACTGTTAGTCCTTTCTACGAACAAGCCAGCCTCTCTGTCGGATATACTATACTTCGAATTAGAACTTGTTTTTTTTTTTTTTTTGGAACACATTGTGGGTAAAAGTCGAAGTGGGAAAGCGAGACCCAAAGAAGAAGAAGCACATTAAACTGGAGGAGGAAAAGGGCGTTCATAGTGCGAAGTAACCATGGAGGTTCCTGGTATGCAGGTAAGTGGAAAGGTGGAGGCAGTGCGAGATTTGCAGGCTTTTGCGAGTCAAACTACAGGAGTTTATCAGCAACAAACGGGGTATTGTGCAACTACAAGTCGTTACCTTCACGTTTTAAAGTTATTACCTGACGTGTATGTGAAAATAGAGCCTCTCCATACATTTTGTAAGTCACTGTGTTATAAAGAGATTTTTAAGGGTTGAGTTTATGGTGAACTTTTGAATCATAACTGTGGGTCCGACTACTTGCAGTGTAGTTTTTGTGACTTTTTGTTGATACTCTGGCTCTTCAAACTGTGTTTATATTTACCTTATGGTGTTCATTTTATAGGATCCAAATAATTGGAATTTACTGACATAAAATGTGACGTTTCTACTCCACATTGACTTCATAGCGAGCGTATGGTGTTTCCTAGCATAGCTGTATGCCAGGGTATGAGAGACAGAGAGAGAGAGAGAGAGAGAGGTTGTAGTCCTATTGTATTTTATCTATAATATTTGGGCAGCGAATCAAGTACGTCAAATGTAGTGGATAGTGAGCTAAAGGTGTTTATATCTCCTAACATGACTTAGAATAGCTCTTTCATACTCCAATATGAGTATTGATATTACAATGTGCATGCCACATAATGCATAAGATGTCCAAAAAATATTATTACAGTGGTTTTTATTGGTGTTGATTATACTTCTTAAAGTATTTGTATATTTCCTGATTGATTTCTAAAGTTGTTGCTTACAATTTAGTTTACAGTAACTTTATGTTTGGTATATCTCTTAAGATGTCCCCATAATGTCCACAAAATGACTTGCAAGATGATGGTGATACTCTATACTGAGTTAGTAGTGACATTTTGGCCTTTCAGCCAGTAAAGCTGAGTACACCCCTGTGCAAATCACAAAATTTCATATAAATGTTTGATCATTCAAAATTGTATCATCTTACAATAGCTATTTTCAGACAAATGAAGAGGCCATGACAAACTCAAAACCAGAAAGCCTTTAGGTGCTCCTGAAGATAAAGTCGGTTGACAATTAAGACAAGAAAACATTTTTCAGGCACTCATGGGGCAACTAGGTGTAAAAATATATTGAAAGTCTTTTTTTAGTTTGGCACACTAATTGATAAAATAGTCATTTTGATTGTACCAGATCTTGAATGTAAAAATTATAGCAAGTGATTTTTCATGACGCGCATGCTCTGTGTACTTAAAATAGGTTTTACAATTTACACCATAATCTATGAACACTACAGATTTTATTTTATTTTTTTTACCTTTTGATGTGTAGTGCAACAAGGTATCATATGGTAAGGATGCATCATGCAGGTTTGTAAACCCAGATACTGGATGAAAACTAAAGCCCCTTTCAGACATGAACTGGAATTCAGACATTTTCCAGACTTTTTCTGGGGTGTATCTATGTGTGAATGCAAAAACCCAAGTCTGTTGTCCCTGACATTACCCAGACTTTACCCAGCCAGCTCTCTTGTGCAAAGTTCGGATTACCTCCGGCAGAGCTCATTTTTAAATAGAGGAGCTAATACTCCAGAGGATTCACCATGAGTGAGTGGGCGTGTTGATCATGTCCATTTCATGTGAGTGCTGCAAAATCAGGCAAATACAAACAACCGAAGGTGAAGAACTCCTTAATTCATACGAACACAACAACAATGTCGCAATGGAAGGACAACGAAATTTGTGAACGTTTGTCGGTAAGGGGAGACATGGAAATAATAAAAAAAAAAACAAGGAAGAGCATGATATTCTGTGGTATACGACCAGATTGCAAGGCAAATCACTGTCACTTCCAGATCTTTGTTTTTACAAAGATGTTCTGCCACCTGCTCGAAGCGCCCATAAACCACCCCTTTCCCAGTTACCCGGAGTATTTCTTCACAAGTGAAAACACATCTTGCATGGACTATCTCTCAATGTTGGTTACATGTCTGAAAGGGACTTAGAACCCCCTTTGTCAAGAAGCTTGGCATTAGATGATTTAATTGACATTACTCTACTAGGCTACTCATGCCTCTGCTGTAACAGCATCATCTCTCAGTGTAGTATATAGAGGTTTGTGATAAATATAACACATAATACATGGATGGCTGCCTAAAACATAAATCCACATAGACCTGAGTGTCAGTCAGAACAACATTAGACACAATCAAGATTAATGAACTTATTCAAATACATAACGCTGAACACTTGGAGCCATTATGAGTTCAGATGTTATACATCATCTTAAAATTTAAGGCCTCTCATAATAAAATTAAGCTTGTTAAAGTTGTTTACATTTTTAAAGCAACTCAGGGCTGCATCTTTAATTTAATAAAGGTTGAAAATGTAAAAATTGTTTATAAGCCTTTCTTAATTTTTTTTTAAATCACAGACTCTGTCAGCCATCATCGATCCATCTATCATCTTAACTAATTATCTTGTTCAGGGTCGTGGGGGTTGCTGGAGGCTGTCCATGCTGTCACTGGGTGAGGCAGGCTACAGAAGCTAAACAAGTTCTAATTAATGGAAAAAAATTAGTTGTAGAACATGAGTCAGACAGCGTGTCTTTGTAGTTTAAGAAGTGTTGGGGGCAGTCTCCAATTCGGACATTGTTTTATTTAGTACTAGGTAACTCCACAGACAAGCAACTGGAAGGGAATTGTTCTATATGTAAGTTACATAGGTAACAACAAGAAAGAAGAATAAGACACAAAAAATTAAGTTGTAGGAGAGCAAAGAATTGGAAAAGGGGAGAAAAAAATAAAAATAAAAATTAAATCAATTATTGAATTATTATAAATTATTATATTAAATAAAACAATTATTCCTCTTATGGTTTTATTCGAGGAAAGTCTGGAGACAGACTGACTCTTAACAAGGTGTGTTAGGTGACCTATAAGCCAGTTGTTGTTTGGCCAGCTCTCAGGTGTGTCTACCTGTGGGACTAGCTACCTGGCTGTCAGCTCAGTTGCTCTGTGTGCTTTGTTTACCCCAAGTAGGCGGGGTGGAAGTAGTGTCAGAGGCAACACACACCTAACATACAGCAGGCTCTGTGACATCATACAGGCTTACAGAAATTTCCTTTGTACCTGCCAAGAAGACTGATGATACATAATGTGATGTGTTTTAGTAATGGGGAAACATTCGTGATATTGACACATATATATTTTCCTGGACTCCACTACTGATGATTTTATTACCGATTAGTGTGATTAATTGCAACACAGTGGTAGAGATTTTAGTGCTGCTGCCTCACAGCTAGATGGTCCCAGGTTTGAAACCACCTTCAGCCTTTCCATATAGAGTTTGCATGTTCTCCTGCTTGTGTGGGTTTCCTTCATGTACTCTGGTTTCCTCCCACAGTCCAAAGACATGCATGTTAGGTTATTTGGTTAATAGGTTAATTTTGTGGCATTAAGCCAAACGCATTTGGCTTTTGTATGGTGGCCTTGAAATGTTTGCCTGTTTCCGGAAAGGTTGTTCCTTGAAATGTAGTGTTGTCTGAATTGTTGTTTAGCACCTCAGGGCCACCAGATATTTGTATTGTTGTTCCAGAAAATTGGGCTATTTTTCGGTACCATTTTCGGCTCTGCAAAGTTTTGATTGTCTTTTCTTATTATTTTCACCCAAAAATGAAGTATAGGCTACTTGTGCTGTTACAATGCAGTCTTTGCCTTGAAGAAATTTGACCAAACTTAATAGTTCCATAAAAGAGCAACAGAAAAGTTCAGAGAGGAATATAAAAGCCTCTGTAGTGACATCTTGGACATCATAGTTACACATGTACTTTGGCCCTCTTACTTGGCACCATGCTGTTGTGAAATCCCAACACTTCCCTCCTAATTTTGTAGACCGTTGGTTCCTCACTGAGGCTGTTTACAGGTTTCCACATCCTTTTAGGAAGAAAAATTACCTAATGCAGAAAAAAGAGCCAAATGTTTTTTTTTTTTTTTTTTTAAACTATGCCATCATTACACAGTGTTCCTTTTAAGGTGTTCCACTGGCTCATTTATTTCTAATGCGTATACAGTCGGTTACGAACAAAACCTTTATTGTCAAACTGTAAAATTTACTACCTCTTGACATGTTTTTTTTTAATATCAACTCTGTAGAGAGGGTACCTACCCCCTTCACTAGTGATAAGATAAATTAAAGGTTGAAAATGTAAAAATCAGTTAGTATGCTCAATAACATTTAATAAAGCTAAACCTTAAGTTTATTAAAATTTTACTGAATGATTAAACTATCCATATTTTTTTCTCTATAAATTATTCTCATTCAAGAAGCTGGAACAAGTAAACGGTAGTACAAGTAGTTGATTATCTAAAATGTTCTCAGTTAAGATTCTGCCAAACAGGTAACTGACTAGAAACAATGTTCTTCATTATACAGTGAAGTAAGGGTGGGGCGTCACGTCAACGTTATTGATTACCTAAATACGTCGACTAAGGTAAAGTGTTTCCACGTTGCCTAAATAGGAAGAAAGATGGCTGTATCTGGAATCTGGAATGTTGTGCAGTGTGCACGGTGAGTGTGCTTCCCCGTATACGCGTTGCATTATCACAGGGAATCCACACCATTATTGGCTATAACAGCCGCAAAGTGTTTAACCACCAAGTTAAGTTGTGTGTTACCGACAGGGGCATTGATTGGTTTACAGGCTGAAGGACGAATCCTTGTTGTATATGCTTAGATGTGGGCTTGTTTTCATCCAGAATGCTGGCCGGTTTTAAAATGGGGGTCCTAGTAGAGTTTACTTTTCATATGCAGCCAAAATAAATGGGGAAACAAAGAAAGGTAAGCATTTTTAGTGATGAATGACTGTTTTAAGGCTTTTTCCCTTTGATAACATGGTTTTTAGACTAAAAGCCTGCTATCATTTTATTCTTTGGATTTGTTTGGAGATTGGTGTAAAGTACTTGATCATTCAATAACATTTACCGTCTTGCTAAGTATGAACTCTCATTATATTTTGAGAAACTGTTGTTGCTGTGGTCCTTCAATCTTAAATTGGTTTATATAATTGGAATTTCTAACAAGGTATAGTTTGTCGGGTTTTCTTTGGGATAGACTGGTGCAATTGTAAAATACTTCAGGTGATTAGGTCTTTGTCCGGCATGGGACCCAGTGAATAATAAAGGGCAGGAAAATAAACCATAGATTAATCTAATAAAAAATAATAATTGTTAAGTGCAGCCATACAGTGAAGTCCAATACAGTAAAATAATGGTAAATTCTCTAGTAATTAAATTGATTTTGACTAGAAGATGTTCATCGGGTTCCGTCTAATTAAAAGAGCAGTGTGATTGTGATAATCCAACCGTAGTGTATCACATTGGTGGAGTGTCAAGAAAAACCTGGGAACTATGCTGGTCTTGATAACAGAAATTGATACTTCTATTGAATGATTTTCCATCTGTCTTGTTTGACATTTTTGAGTTGCTTTGCAACTTTGTTCATCATAAATACAAATTTATTTCTTACATTTCAGCACCACACAAGGAAAAAAGCTGTTCTTTCATAGTCACTGTGGTTTCTTAGGTGAGAGAAGCAGAAACCATAATACTTTATCTTTACAAATGATGAGTGCTAATTGATGATATTAGGCGTTGTCCTTTGATAAAGGCTGATGTGAGTTAGCTGATATGATGCAGTTTTATTAGAGTTTTATTGTTTTAACTGATCAAAAATGGGCTGGTCATTTATTGTAAACCCATAGAATTATTCTGAATGATCAGGTATATAAAAAAAACATTTTTATTGACAGTTGGCAAATCATTGTTAGTTCTAACTGGAGAACAAATATAATTTTGTTGAAGTTGTTGGAACTAAATATCAAACAAATCATTTCTTATGGTCACAAACGGTTTTTGCACTGGTATAAGAATCAATGTGCAGAGATAATGCATTTTTGCATTATTAATAAATCTTAAGCAGCACAATGGTGGAGTAGTTTAATGTTGCTGCCACCATCTTCTGAACCACCCAATACCTTACATTACATTATGTTAGAAACACTCATTGTCAATAATAGAGAACTGCAACATTAACTTTTATCCTTTTTAGTTTTTAGGCTTCGATATCTCTTTGGTTGCATCAGTGTTAAGGGATATTGGATATTAACTAAGCTAAATAAAAGAAAAGATTCATATAAGTGTTGGCATAAAAAATGACATCTTCAATACATTTTACATAGATTTTATTTTTATTTATTTTAAGCAAGATGCTGAATCCCTACACACTTTAGGGTTTTTGGATAAGCTCTAACTCCTCTCTATGAAGTTAAACAGAAAAGACAGGACTTCCTGTCTTCTTGGCAAACGTTAACTCTTACAAGGGATCAATTCTTTAGACTCATCATAACTTTCCCACACTTTGTGTTGAACCTTGGCGCAAGATATCACCCTGAGTACAGTACAAGCATACAGTAGGATGCCTCGAACGTGGCAGACACTGTGGGGAAGCCATCTGAAGGCGTGTCCACAGAGATGGGCAACAACAGGGATCAAACAACAGGGAGTGTCTTCCTCTTTTGCACTCTTTAATTTTTATTACAGTCTCCAATTCTCACAGCCAGGCATGCTATTATGACATAATCAGTCTCTGTCAGACCAAAACTAAAAAGACACACCACACTTGTATGTGTATTTCTAGCTAAGAAACTATGAGCAACCACCATCCAACTGTTTGGAAGGTTAGATTAGGGTGGACAAGTCTTTTTTTGGTTTGTTTTTTTCCTGTGGTGTGAATTCAGCGGAATATTTTTACTCTTCTCTGTTGCTTTATTTGGATGCTTTACATTCCAATTTACCTAGACCAGAACTTGTACAGAGGTAACAAGTAGTTTTGAACATAGTTTTAGTGATGTGTCACACTGGGCTATCATGCCAGACCGATGAACAATGTTTAAAATCAGGCAGAGCTGCAAGTCAGTGCAGTCCAGGGTTTCACTCGTGAATCAAATAAAGATACTGACAAAGTAAAAAGTTGGGTTTTGATTAAAGTTAGGGCAAGCTGAATAAGAAAACATTTTGGTACAAAGGGTTAGTTTGCAGTATTTAAGATAAAGAATATGAGAACCTAATGAGAGAAAACAGATATTTGCCTCATGCTTTTGTAGAAAAATAAAATAAAGTTTGGCTGTGGTGGCCTCAATGCATAGCTGCTAAGTATTGGTTATGTAAAAATTTGCTTTTTGTTAAAAATAAGTTGCATGCCAATTGAAACATTACATTAAAGTATCAGAAATTGCAGAATTTTCAAGTTATAAAGCAACTTATTGAGGTTTAGAGAGGCTACTCATATCACAACAACCCATAAAATCTCATGATGCTTATGACATGTAGGATGATTCAGTAGACATGTTTTTGACTTAATAGGAAACAGGAAATGTTACAGAGTGATTTTCACATGATGCTCTTAAAAAGGGCATTTTTTTTAAGATTCTGTTTGTACTTCCTCCTCCAGCAGCTCTCACCTTTGACCTCTAAAACAGAAGTTTTTTTCTTTTTTTCTTTT
This sequence comes from Channa argus, assembly GCF_033026475.1. Taxonomy (NCBI): domain Eukaryota; kingdom Metazoa; phylum Chordata; class Actinopteri; order Anabantiformes; family Channidae; genus Channa; species Channa argus. The sequence goes on from NC_090208.1 coordinate 20,173,336, forward strand.
CCAATTCATTCCTCTCCTAAAACTTAAGAAAATCTCTGAACCCCTGCTGTAATTTGCTTTTTTATGAATGTTTGGATGCCACCCATTAGTGAAAAGATGGACCCCCAAATCCCTCCCCCCACACACACACTAAATCACACATAGTTTCCATAGGCTTGTCCAAGTTTTCCTGGACAGCTAAATGTTTGCATGTTCGACCGACCAGGCTAGAGCTCAGTGATCCTAAAAAACCCCTGCGCAGCCTCTCACTGCTCTTTCCTTAAATGAGGCTCGGACCTGAACCTGCCTCTTATCACTCTGGTTTCTGTTATCACCACCTAAGTTGCACTGTCACTTATGTTTCTTTTTACTGTTAATCCACAATCATCTCTTTCCATTTAAATGGAATGTGAGCTAATTTGAGGGACAATATGTGAAATATTGGTCTATAAGAAATATTAGCACACAGCTTTGGGTTTTAGTTGCCAGAATGCAGCAAAGCGCAGATGTGGTTAGATCAGTCATACAAGTTCCTCTTTTTAATGTTTTTTATTTTTATTTTCTGAGGTCATATTTAAGATGCGTTCCAGCCTTGTCTCACATGTTGTTTGTTGTCCAAGATTCTACAGCTCATAAGTCATTATGTCAAACAAAAAATATATTAAAAATGTGTTTGCTTTTTTGTTTACATTTAGATAATTCGGCTGCCAAGCTACAGAAGTATCTGCTATATTGACTACAGCGGCATACATTTAGGATAACAGAAAATTATTTCAAGCTGTCTGATATATCCTGCCTCTCAGTACTCAGAACAATGTTGTATATTAGGTTTTGTGTGTGTGTGTGTGTGTGTGTGTGTGTGTGTGTTTGTACCTTCATTTCATCTTGTTTAGTTTTATGGTGAGATCTCCTCTTTTTTGCAGGAATGCCTTGATCACATTCACACAGTTTAACACATTCATACCTGGAAACTGCCCACACACACATCAGCATAAGTTTAATTTTAAAGCAAGTAATCCTTTTTAATTGGAACCTGTGCAATAACTAGTTTATAAATATAAAACACAACAGAACAGAAATGTGGATAACATATAAATAACATAAAACATCCTTTATCATAAGACTTTATTAATTAGTCTTCCTGTTACAGCAAAAATCATTTTGGATTGTTCAGAAAGGATAGTAAACAATTATTTAGTGAAGAAAATATTCACCACATTTCAGCACAAACAGAGCATGGTTGCTTTGTTTTGCTGACAGAAAGGATTTTACTCTTTTTGTCCACAGTTTCTGGTTTTAGCTAGTGGTCCTGTTGGCTGTTTTTTTGTTTTGTTTGTTTGTTTGTTTGTTTTTTCAACAAGCTTCTCTTTCTCCTTGTAGTCTCATCTATAGGTATTTATTAATTTTGTACTTCCTGGAAAAGTAACATTAAGCTTTAAGATTATCTGTAAGTAGGATTTATCAGCAAGAGCAGCATAATCTTAACACTCTTTTGACATTGTGTCTTTGGTTAAACATTAACATTAAACACCTCTTTAATTCAGGAAGGAAGGTGTGTTTACATTTATGTAATTCTCCTTGAACGCCTGTAACTGATTAGTTAAAATTAAAATTCCTAGACTGTAGGTCTGACAGTCAGTTATTTAAGAATATTTAACCTGATGTGAAACATTGACTGTATAACATGGTATTTTTAGACCTTTTTGCATTCCTTATTCTTTCTTATCAGACGTGATTGTAACATAACAGCCCAAATGGTAAGTAATGATTGAGCCAGCTTTGAATGTTTAACTTTCTTTTGATTTTTAGCTGTTGTTCTTTATCCAAGCTGCGACAAAAAGGTCAAAGTGTAGCTTTTCAGGTTTACACTCACTGACCACAACATTGTGTAAACCTGTACAATCAAATGCAAACCGATACAGCAGCTCTGTCTTGAATTCTACTTTAACAAGGTTCAATGTTATAGCTTTTCACAGGCTATTATAGCCACCCTCATTCACTTTAACTTGGGTGGCCAAAACTTTAGAACCACCTCTTAATATAATGCACTCCAGTGCGACTCCACCCCCAACTATGACCTCAGTAATAAACACATAGTAAAATTATCACCTTTTTTTGGCAGTTTCAACTTTAAACTAAGAAACTATAACTGTAGGATTCTGAAAATTAAGCTTGAGGCTCACATTTCACTCTTTCCACATCCAAAAATCCACAGGACCACTCTGTAAAATTTTAAATCTTTACTTAGACACATGGGAAATTTGTTCATAAATCATCAAGATCCAGCATCCTCAACAGAACATCAATCGAATCAAACAGAGACATAACATAAGAGGGGGAAAAAAGAGAGAGAGAGGTCAAAAAACACTGTGACTCCACTGTCCTCTAATCTAAAAGATTGTTTCCGTGACCTGTCACCTGACTTCCCCTCCCTCTAGTACTTATTTAGTACAAAATAATATCTTCCTTTTTATAAAGCAATTTGAAATCATTCAAACACATTTCACATCCGGAAAATCAAACAGTGAACTTACTGAATATTGTAAATATTTCCTCCACTTATTTTGAGACTGGGAATTATGTAAATTACAGTTTTACCTATGAACTTAAATTGCTCTGATCAACCAAACATAAACTGCATTTAGGCTCCTACAATAACATTGATTGTATTATATTGTGCAGGTGTACCTAATGAAGGGGCAACTGATTGTATATAATCATTCTTGTAAGTGGAGACTGTGATGTCATTTTAGTGTTTCTACTGTAAACTCAGAACTTAAACATGTTTTAGTCAGTGAAGGATTTGTAATCTTTTATACAGGAAAAGTAGATTTGTGATTTTTCTAAGACTAATATATGATCTGCAAAAATATTGCAGTAAAAATTAAAAATTGGAAATGATGTACTCTGACTCAGTTTATGAAAATTCAGTTACTTGAAATATTTTCCAGTATCACATAAGTATGAATTCACAGGATTTGTCAGAGAAGCAATGGTATATAAATTAACCTATGTTGTGAAAACATCCGCAATGTAGATATTTTTCACTCTGCCTGGCAAACATATCATAATAATAATTTCAGGGCAAACAACCATAGTGTGCATACAACAGAACATAGGACAAGTGCATCTAGAGGCTGGGAATCAGGACGCATGTCTTGGACTCATGTCAACTCAACTTGCATTTTAACATCAGTGAGTTGTGACTTCACTTCGACTTTAGCCCTTTGAATTGAGATGACTTGCTCTGCTTCCTCTGTCCAAACATTAGCATTTATGATATAAAAATATGCACAGTGCACAGTCTAAATGTAATGCCACAGCAACAAGATAGTGGTGCCACAGTTAACATGGTTAATAAGTGTTTTTTTTTTTTTTTTTTAAACACCATTAAAAATCCAAGCACTCGACAACATCAAAAGGATGATAAATATAATACCAGTAAACTGCCTAGTAAATTAAAGCATAATCAAACTTTGTCTGGATGTGAAAAGAACTGATGATAAAAACAGAAGCTCTCAAGAGTCAACTCCATGAAAACAAAAATGTTTGACCTAAACTATACTTTCCCTGAACACAATGTCCTGGAGCCACTAACAAGTCCTAGTCACACTCTGTGGCGTTATTTTCTTAAATGTTCAGATCTTCCTTCAAATGCAAAGTATAGGCTACTTATGACAATACCATAAGAAATACTTGATTTCCAGGATATTTATGGCCATCATGGAGGCAATGGTTGCGACAGACCAAGCCAACCATCGCCGGCACCCAGTGTCACGCTGTGGGGAAGTGCCCATTAGTCTCATTGTACTGTGTGTGTCCTGCACTGGTGTCGCTAGTCAGACTCTCATTAGCGGCTTTTCAGTCGAATTGAAATGCTTATATAGAATTGGTTGGCATCTACCCACTGGCGAGTAAGATAGATATTGTTGGCTGTTCAGCTTCGTAAATCAGTAAATGGGGGCTTGACTTGGTCTTGCCCGGCCTTGGTCTTTGTATTGTCTTGGTCTTTTTCCACATTTTGTTATGCTACAGCCTTATTTCAAAATTGATCAACTTCATAATTTTCATCTAAGTTCTACCAACAATACCCTGTAACGACAACGTTGACCTTTGCTCAAACCAAAAGATAAGCAGTCAGGCAAAAGGAATGTCAAAACCCCAAATTGGTGACATTTGTGTGACTGGTATGTGATGGATGCTAATCACTGCATCTGTCAAAATTTGCAGGTACTTTGCAGGACACTAACCTAACATACTGAAATGTTCCTAGGCTGCAGGAAATACTTTAGTCACTGCTGCTTACAGTGTGGTGGTACCACCATTACTAAAGTGCTGTTAACCAATAATTTCCTGTTCGTGCTCTTTCACATTAAACCATTCAATTTTCATTAACACCAAGTTCTAGTATTTTAAAGCAGCGATGGGAAGTCGACTCTTGTCACTGAGACAACATATAGCAGCTGAGTGACACCATAGGTCTCTTGTATGAATGGTTCAGTAACATTGGCAGAGATTTGTATAATCTGTAAGCAAGTAACTGGAAACAAAACCTTATTTTAGTGCTGATAATCAAAACATTTTATCCATTTGAACTTAAAAAAAGTAGGCTGAGAGAAAAGTGTCTCTCACCTTCTGGGAAAAGCCCTGAGGTGGTTATCAAATGATTACATCATAAGTGATATCTAAACAGAGTGCACATCTGCACTTCATTTCCTAATTGGCTTGAGGTGAATCATGAAGCAGGTTCAATTCACTTCAACTTTACTTATATCGCAAAAGTCATCTCAAGGCACTTTACAGAATACAGTCAAGACTATAAAGATGTATAGAGAGAACCCAACAATTCCCCCTTGAGTGGAGTGGAAGAAAAACTTCCTTTAACGGAAGAAACCTCCAGCAGAACCAGGCTCAGGGTGGGTGGCCATCTGCCTTGACTAGTTTGGGTTAGTGGAAAGTGAAGAGAGAGAAAAGAAAGAGCAACAACAAAACATTGGGCAGGTTGGTGGGACCAGTAGCTGCACACTGGAAAACACAACTTCAAGGCCGGGGACACCTGTAGAAAGGGACAGAGAGAGGGAGACAGAGAAAGACAAAGACAACTACGGGAGAAAACACACAGAGTTAATGTCTTACAGTGGTGACAATTGTGGGGTGAGAGGAGAGGAGGAAAGGAGCTCAGTGCATCGGGGGCTGGGGCTCCAGCAGTCTAAGCCTATAGCAGCATGATAATAACTATACGTTTTATCAAAGAGGAAGGTTTTAAGCCTAGACTTAAAAGTAGAGAGGTTGTCTGCTTTCCGAATCTGAACTGGGAGCTGGTTCCACAGGAGAGGAGCTTAATTGCTAATGGCTCTGCCTCCTATTCTACCTTGGGAAAAGTCTGGGAACCACAAGTAGGCCTGCATTCTGAGATCGAAGTGTTCTACTGGGATGATATGAAGTATGAGATCTTCTATATATGATGGAGCCTGAACATTCAGAGCTTTATATGTAAGAAGCAGGGTTTTAAATTCTATCCTAGATTTTATGGGAAGCCAATGGAGAGAAGCTAGTGAAGGTGAAATGTGATCTCTCATGCTAGTTCCAGTCAGCACTCTAGCTGCAGCATTTTGGATTAATTGCAGGCTCTTAAGGGAGTTACAGGGGCATCCTGAAAGTAGGGAATTACGGTAGTCCAACTTAGAAGTAACATATGCATGGACCAGTTGTTCGGCATCACTTTGAGAAAGGATGCTCCTAATTTTGGCAATGTTCCGTAGGTGGAAGAAGGCTGTTCTAGAGATTTGTTTTAAATATCTCCAATAACTCCAAGATTCCTTGCAGTATTACTGGAGGCCAGACTTATGCCATCTAGAGTAACAATATGGTTGGACAGCATATTTCTGAGATTGTTGGGCCCAAATACTATGACTTTGGTTTGTCTGAGTTTAGAAGTAAATTGTGGGAAATACAGGTCTTTATGTTTTGATTTACCTGATTTGTTTTCATCTGGTTCCATAGATAGATATAGCAGTGTATCACCAGCATAGCAATGGAAATTTATGGAGTGCTTTCTAATAATGTTGCCTAAAGGAGACATATATAAAGTAAAAGTATTGGTCCTAACACAGAGACCTGTGGAACTCAATAGCTAACCTTTGTGTGCATAGAGGATTCATCATTAACATAAACAAATTGAAATCTATTAGACAGATAAGATTTAAACCAACCTAGTGCAGTTCCTTTAATCCCAATTTCATGTTCCAGTCTCTGTGATAAAATGTTGTAATCAATGGCATCAAATGCAGCACTAAGATCTAACTGAACAAGTATAAAGATGAGCCCATGATCTAATGCCAAGAGAAGATCATTGGTGACTTTTACCAGTGCTGTTTCTGTACTATGATGAACTTTAAATCCTGATTGAAAGTCTTCATACAAATTATTCCTGTACAGGTGGTCACATAATTGTTTTGCAACTACTTTTCGAGAATTTTAGAAACTAAGGAGAGATTGGATACTGGTCTGTAATTGGCTAAAACACCTGGGACAAGACAGGGATTTTTAAGTAGTGATTTGATTACAGCTACCTTATAGGCCTGTGGTACATAGCCTGTTTCTAAAGATAGATTGATAATATCTAATACGAACGTATGTACTAAGGGTAAAGCTTCCTTGAGCTGTCTAGATGGAATAGGGTCTAGCAGACAGGTTGGCTTGTATCACAATGGAATTTATACTTTTGCAATGTATCATGAAAATGATTTCACATAAAATCATTCTGCAGCTTTTTTGTTATTAAAAACAGTCTTGAAAAGAGAGTGAAAGAGTATTATGACATAAAATGTTGAGGTTGTAGGTTATGAAATGCACTTTATGCACTTTATCAATTATAATGCTGCCAGAACTACAAAATATAAATTTTAGTAAGGTATACATTGAGGTCACTTTAAATTAAATTCACACTTTTTGCCCTAGAAACAATCTGTTGAGCCATTTGATGCACTGAAGCAAATCATGTTCATGTTGCTCTTTCTGTGTGGTAAAGCTGCCCTGACACTGTTTCTTCGCAGCTGTCTATGAAACTTAAAATGCACATTAAGCACATTTTATATATTTTAAGAGACATAGATTTTCGTGGGTTATATTTTATGGCTGCTTTAATATATTGTTTGACCAGAATTGTAAAGGCCAGGCAAGCTTTTGTTAGGAACTAGGTTACACAGTGATCCCTGTGTCATTGTCCTGAGTTATTTTGTAATATATCTCTTTATTTTCGTTTGTATGCACAGTCTCTTCTCTTGTAGTAATCTGTTTTCTCTTCATCTTTCTGTTCCAAGCATAAAGTATCATTGGACAGTAACCACTGTATTTTGCCGACAGGGTGTGGCTATGTGCATGTGTGTTGTGACTGTTCCTTTTTTTAGTTCAGAGAGGAAATTCAACCAACATCACAGGAATTTCATACACTTCTTTGGGTGTGTTTATTACATTTTCTTTGAAACAAATCTAAGGAGTGAAAGAACAACTCCTGAGCATGTTTCTTTTTCTTTAAACCCCCAAAACAAGTGCTTATTGTGCCAAAGTTGAAACACTAAAATGTTCATAATTGATACTGACAGCAAAGCTGCTTTACTGCACTTATTCACCCTGAGTTGGCTTTGTTATACTGTAAGCAACAACAGAGCTCTGTCGATTAGTCGATAAATTTATTAATAATAATAATAATAATAATAACACAAATATCGATCATTTAGCTGATCAAATGTCAGGACTTCATACTTTATGTTGTCATACATAAGAGTTAACAGATTATTTGTAAGTTTTGGACTGGTAAAAATGTCAACTTGTACAATGGGAAGTTACGAAATTTTATAGACAAATGGGATGTATTGACAAAATATTGAGATCAATCAACAATGGAAATAATCCATTGTTGCAGATCCACATTGATATTTATATAATTGGTTAGTCAACCTTTTCAGCTAAAACTAGCAACATGCAATATTGCAAGTTGTGCAAACCCACTGCATTCTCACCTAACTGTTGCTGTATGATGTTTTTATGATGTTTACACACAGTCATCCAGTTGCTGTTATCTGGAAGTTGAGTAATGACAACTGGACTTCTTTCTTTTCAGGAGATAGAAAGAAGTTCTACCTCTTGTAACGCTGAGCTTCTGCTGCTTTTCTCTTCTACAGCAGCCTTCCTGTGTGCTGCTGTAGGCTGGTCAACAGTGCAAACTGTATAAACCCACTGATTCCTGCGGCTAGTAAGCATACTAGTACATATCTGCACAAGAGCCCATGCATGGGTCGCTCCATGTAACATATTGGAGCCGTAAGTATCTAACTGCGAAGCACCTGCCTGAATGTGATGATATAGGATCACCTGGATAATGGAGTGAAGCATTGCTCTGTTGGTTTAATGGAGCAACATATAGACACAGCCTCGCTATCTTTTCAAATTTCAAAATGATACAAATTGTTGAATATTTCTCAAGGGTAATCATCTTTGGCTAAGTGTAAGTAGCTACAACGTCTGAGAAAGAAGAAGTTGTATATTTGCATATCTTTTATTAAAAATGTACAGCGTTGGAATAACTGCTAACAATTTAATTTGGACTTAAATAATTCTTAAAACAGGATTTAACCATTAACATATAGCACAGTCTTAGGAAGAATGAGTAACGTGATCATAATGGCATCTTTCTTTCATCTCTTTTGTCCATAATAATGTACCTTAAGTCCAGGACTAACTCCTTGTTATGAACTTTGTTGTTGATAGTTTTGGTAACTCCTTGTTTAGTATCACAGTCCTGTCTTTTTTTTCTTGCACCATCATTATAGCACAGCACAAACAAAAAATGTTTTGTTTAAACCCCAGTAGTCACTTTTGAGACGTCAAAGTAATAGTTGTGTTGTGTGATGTTCATTTAAAAGCACAAGAGGAAAAATGTACACTTATGTAGCCTTCACATTGATATTTATTCCTGTAAAATGTCTGCCTTTTTGGGTTTTTACAACCTCAGTGGTTACAGTGTTCAGTTTAGGAAATGACTTTAAAGTCAGTGGGAAGTGTCGGAGATAAGTATGGTGTGTGTGTGTGTGTGTGTGGTTAGGCAGCTGTGTATGTATTCAGTTCCTGTTATCTTTAACTGTCATGCTTGTTTCCTTCTGAGTTTTATGGCTTGCGCTTCTGTGTGTCTGTGGTGACAACATTGCCGTCATATTGCAAAGCCTTGTGTGTACTGAAGATTCACTGGGAATATGTAATGTTTGCGGAGGTAATTTATACAATACTTTTAGTTTCTTAGTTTACTCAATTCTTTCATTAGTTTTAGTTTTTTTTTTTCACTAAATACCTATGGGAACAAAGGGGAGCACATGCATTATAAAGCTTTAGTCTAATAATTGCATTGCATACATTTAGCACTTACTAAAGTGAGGTTATATTTTATTACTATATAATTCCGTTCATAATGTATATAAAAATTACATAGTATCATAAATAAAAATTAAATAGAATTTGGTTACCACTGTCATTAATTCCAGCTAAAGCGATATTTAAGTAGCTTTACTCATAGGATAATATGCCATTATCTATACATGTATACTCTTATTCTTTGAATAAAATACAGTGGCTATATGAATAAATATATGGTTTAATTGGAGATATCTGAATCACTCAAATGTACACGTAATTGACTTTATGTCGTAGTTGGTGCTGCCACCTCACAACTAGAATGTCCCAGGTTCAATTCCCCAGCCAGCTTTGGCCTTTCTGTTTGGCGTTTGTATGTTTTCCCCGTGCTTGCGTTGCTTTCCTCCGGGTACTCCGGTTTCCTTCCACAGTCCAAAGACCTGCAGGTTATTTGCCGACTCTAATTTGCCTATAGGCGTGAATGTGAATGTGTCTGTGTATGTCTCTCTGTGTTGGCCTTTTAGATAGACTGGTGACCTGTCCAGGGTGTACCTTGACCCTCAGCCAATGGCAGCTGGGATAGGCTCTAACACCCCTGCAACCCTGAACAGAAGAAGAAGTTACAGATAATGGATGGATAGATAAAAACTACCATTAAAACATTTTGTTTTTCTTGTCTCCTCTCCTCAGAGTACTCAGATAGATCCAGAGGAGTTGTTCACCAAATTGGATCGAATTGGAAAGGGATCTTTTGGAGAGGTATGTTTTGTGTGTGTGTGTGTGTGTGTGTGTGTGTGTTCATGCTTTCCGTTTTTTTTTTTTCCATTTGTTAAAATGTCTCACAGACAATCTTTGTCTCACTCTGCCCAGACACAGGCTACAGGAAGTAAGTTACTCACAGGTGTAGTGTTTAACAGCTGAAAAAACATGCTGTCAGAGATCCTTGGTATTTCAAACAGTAATCGCAGCATCAGTACTGGGTAAAAACGAGAAGCATGTTGGAACACTGCCATTTGCTAATGATAGTCAGAGTTTAGTGAATCATTGTCTGAACTTGGATTTACACTCTATTTTGTACAAAAAACTTTCCATAGTCACACACTAATTTCTTCTCATATGCAGTAGAATGCTGCACTGTAGAGCTGAGGTGAAAGAGAGCAGCAGCGGCATGAAACTAGATTGAGAAAAAGTATCAGATTGGTGCCGATGTCAAGTATCCAGATCAGACTGGGAAACCTCTATTAATAATCTATTCTCTTTGTATTCTTTTCACCATCCAACTTAATTTCATTATGTATTACTCCTCCTCTTGCAGGTGTTTAAAGGTATCGATAATCGTACTCAGAGTGTTGTTGCCATAAAAACCATTGATCTCGAAGAGGCTGAGGATGAGATCGAGGATATCCAGCAGGAGATCACGGTTCTCAGTCAATGTGACAGCCCCTACATTACCAAGTACTACGGTTCCTACCTGAAGGTACGACAGACTCTCAGTTTTTTTTTATTCTGTTGAGTTGATCTTTGTCGAAAACCTGTAGTCTTTCAAAGGAGCCATTGATGTTTATAACAGTTGTGTACCAAAACAACCATTAGGTGTTTACGGAAATGGACAAAAAAATACAGAATTTGTCCTTTATTTGACTTGCATTTCTTGTAGATTTTGAAAATGAAATGTGTTTTAGGGCAGCAAACTATGGATCATCATGGAGTATCTCGGTGGGGGTTCCGCACTTGACTTGGTAAGTGTTAAATTCCAACAGTTATAGTTTTTTTTATTATTATTTTTGTATTTAGTAACGTAACCTTAATAAATGTACTGAGGAAAAAATTAGGTGCCAAAACAAAATTTAAAAAAACTAACTTTCTATAAATCAAATGGCTGTTTATAGTGTTACCTCTTAAAAAGGACCTGATGTATTCCTGATGTGAATCTTTGGATAGACACCACCTCTATTTGTAGTAAAAAACTTTGAATTTTATCCAAATTTTAGGTCTATTTGTTTTTAGAAAAGGTGTGTGTATATATAAAATATACAGCAGTACTTTAGTACTTCTGATCCTGTGGTGTTCCGGCCAAAGTTTCTCTGTTCAATCTTGTCTTGAATGTGACTAAACAGGGTGTGTTTGCATTGTTTGTGTTCCTACATAGAGCCTTCACCATATCAGTGAGTGTTTAATGTGTGTGTGTGTGTGTGTTAACACAGCTGCGGGCAGGTCCCTTTGATGAGTCTCAGATTGCCACTATGCTAAAGGAGATCCTGAAGGGGCTGGACTACCTGCACTCTGAGAAGAAAATCCACAGAGACATTAAAGGTATGAATGGGTCTCAACAACAGTTCTGCCTGCCTGTCTGTCTGTCATGCTATGACATTGTGTCGATCTGTAGATCAGCTAATTCATTGGGGATTCAACAAACCTTAAGCAAAGGCTGGGAGATCTGGGTTTCTTCTCCCTAAAATGAGTCCAGCCTCTAGAAAACTGTAGACCCTTCACTTCCTACAACTGACTATGAAATCACAATGTTCTCTTATTTTCTAACCCTGTCTTTCTGTCAGAACTGTGTAGTATCTGTGTGAAGATACCTAAGCCATTCTGCTTTTAGTCATAGTAGCTATATTCAACTTGACTTTCCCTACACTGCAATGAAGGAGGTAACCCTAACCCTACATTTAGGGTTGTATAATTTCTGACTTTACTTCCCCTGAGTTTCTGTAGTAGTAGTGTCAAAATAGACACTGGTATACCACATTTCTGAAACACAAAAAAAAAACAAGAATGAATAGACTGAGAGCAAGATGACAGCTCATCTGTATATCCAGATACAGTGTTTGCTGGATGTGTATCTGTACCTCCTCCTGTGGTTATACATGTATGCAAAATACTGTTAAATCTATTTTAATATACTCTTTGATATCAAAGGATTATGTTCTTCCTTATTGTACAGCTTATAACATTATACAGTAATATTAAAGGGCGTATTTACCAATTTTCACCTTGCTTTGTAAGGCTCTAGCTCAGGGAACACATGCATATCAGCCATATGCATATGTTGTTCTTAAACATCCCTCTGCCTTCCTTATATTAAAATGTATGTCTGCTTCTGTGATGTTATTTGGTCATTTGAAATATTTTGGTGCAGGAAAGACAGATGGTTAATAGCATCTATTTATATGTACTCATTCAGTAGAACCTTAGGAAGCAAGTGTAAAATTAGCGGTCACTGTTTACACACTAGTTACTTGACTAGTAATACACAGGTGTATTATTTAGCTTCTATTTTAGTTTAATTATCTTTATAGTTAGGGAATTTGAAATTAAACACTGCAGATTTGAGCAAAGTAAAGACGCTGAGCTTTAATTCATGAAGTTAGACAAAAGTGTAGAACTAATTATTCAGGAATTACAGCCATTTTCATACTAACAGCCCCATTTTTGGTGGCTCCTAACTAATTGAACAAATGGCTGACAAGCAGTTGTATGGCCAGGTGTAGGCTGTTCCCTCCTTACTCCATGACTAGTCAAGCAGATAAAAGGCCTGGAGGTGGTTCTGAGTTCTACATTTGCATTTGGTAGCTGTTCACTGCAACCCTGAACATGAGGTCCATAGAAGTGTCTATGCAAATGAAGGGGTGAAAAACCCACCAGAGAGAGAGCAAAAGTGTTGGCCGTGGCCAATACAACAGCTTGAAACATTCTTACAATGAAGGAATTAGGTGGGAGCTCAACAACAACAAAATGGCTCAGAAGACCACGCAAGACAACTAAAGTGGATGACCACAGAATTCTGTCCTTGGTGAAGAGGAATCCTCTCACAACATGAAGCCAGGTCAAGAAATATCTTGAGGAGGTAGAAGTGTCCAGCGTCAAAGTCGACCATCAAAGTCGAATTTATTAAATAAGATACCTAGGATTCACAAGGTGCAAAACATCTTGTAACAAAATTAGGAAAAGTATGGAGAAGAAAAGCAACATCTCATGACCAGAAGCATCACCAGATCATCTGTCAAACATGGAGGCAGTCTTACGGCATGAGCTTTTTTTGTTTGTTTGTTTTTGCATTCAAATCCCCATTGTTCAACCAGGAAGTACATGCGACAACAAAAAGTTCAATCAAAGTCAGTCTTAATAATTATTATAATTACATCAGAATCCGTATTAATACTGACAATTTTCTTTAGCTGCCAACGTCCTGCTGTCAGAGCATGGTCAAGTGAAGCTGGCAGATTTCGGGGTGGCCGGTCAGCTGACAGACACGCAGATCAAAAGGGAAACCTTCGTGGGAACGCCATTCTGGATGGCCCCAGAGGTCATCCAGCAGTCGGCCTACGATTCCAAGGTCAGACATTTTTAATAGAAGATAACTGTTCTTAGGATACTGAAGCTATCATGATCTTGTTACCTGTTTAAGTGTATTGTTTAATTTGTGTGCCTGATGTTATATTATATTTATGCTGCCATTCTGACTAGATCCCTGTTAAGCCATTGAGGCAAATTTGTGATCCAGAAACTATGAAACAATACTTTACTGATAGGATATTGTCCTGTTTGTGTGCTGCTCTCTTTTTGCACCATATGTGGTGCTGTGTGTTCTTCCCAAACAGTTCTACCTTTGTTTCATCTCTTCACAAGACATGTTCCTCGTAGTGCTGTGGAGTGTCAAGGTGGTCTTTGGCAAATTTCAAGCATGCTGCCATGTTGTTTTTGGAGAGCAACAGTTTCTTCCGTGGTTTCCTGCTGTGGGTACCTTGCATGTTCAGTGTTTTGCTTATGGCTGACTCACGAAGAGAGATGTTAACCAGCTCTAATAATAACCGTGGTCACAGTACCAAATCATCTTTATAGACAATATGTCTAACTGTGGACTGATGAATAACCAAAGACTTTGATAATACTTTGTAACCCTTTCCAACGACATGCAAATCTACAAGTCTTTATTGTAGGTTGTCTGAGCTTTGTTTTGCAAGACATGGCTCATGTCAGCTGATGCTGCTTGTGTACGCTGACACTGAGTATTTTTATATGTCAAGCTAGTTCTAAACCACATCTCCATTCCCATTTCATTAGCTGGATTCCAGGTTTGCTACCACCTGATTCCATTTGACGTTAAGTGAAATCAGAGTTTCTGGTGATGCTGTTACTTTTTATGTTTACTGGGTTCAACAAAAAGATGAAAGATCATGCTGTGTTTAATCAGTTTAGAGTGGTTTGTTGATATTCTTGACTCTGAAGATCAAATCACACTTACGCAGAAATTTTGTAAACTGCCATTTCTTTTTCTTGCAACTGTGTGCTCAGCTAGTTTTTGTTGCCCCTGTCCTTGATGTATTAATCGAGTAATGTTTTTAGCTCTTTTGGTCATAGCTGCTTTATTTAGCAGTGTTTGTACACTTCCTTGCATTTGTATATGGACAGCGAGGCGAAAAAAATACACTTGTAAATATAATGTTATTCAGTAAAAAGCAAGTTTACCTATAGTAAAATTTATTTTTACAGGACTATTGTCTTAAATTGCATTAGATTGTTGTACCTAATAAAATGACCAGTTAGTGTACGTTCACTATTTGAGCAGTTAAATATTTGCATAACTGATTTAACAGTTCTCTCAAACCCACTCCTACACAAAAAGAATACATACCCTTTTTTTCTATCGTTATGACATAGATGATATTTTTAGTCCTGTTTGTCAAAGTCTGTGCACTGTTTTTGCGTATTCCCATAGCAACTTTAGCCACATGGTTTTGTTGTTTCTTGCTCTGGGGTCATTTGTAAAGTTCTCATGAAATTAATTGCCTCTGATTGAAACACTCCTTCTATTGTAATGTATGGATACAGAAATAATTATTTTCTTACATCAACCCTGACTATCCTCATAATGACAGGAGTGTCCACTTATTTTTATTTTACAGGGGATTCCCTCATCTTTGTCAGTATCTCCAAACAAAAATACCCATTTGCCACAACAAATGACTTGATTTTAAAATGCACATAAGTCAAACAGCTCAATAGATGTAGCTGCAGCTGCTACCATCAAACACAAACACAAGCAGAAATAAAATGCTGGGTTGAGTAGTTGGACGTGATAGCTAATACCTAAGTAAACAAATGACTTAATGAAATTATACAATAAGTTGACGTCTGCTGGGCTGCCTGATGTCTTTGTGTCAGTACATGTCTGACAAAGATGTGAGTGGTTAAATGTGTTTTGGGTGTGTATATATTGTCTCTTGATGTAGTTGGATTCATGTCACAGTGTCTGTGTGTGCACATCAGATTTGTGTGTATTTTTCAAGGGATGTCTGTGTGTATATAACCATATCGACTAAGGCGTTTTGGGGCAAGAAAAGGAGTTAAGGTGCTGTGCAACGGCGTGTCAGCACGTCTGCTACATGCTGCCATATGGTTGGTGTGCAACAGTAATGGAGCTGGTGATGTTAACAGTCAAACAGTGACAGAGTATTCCGTTGTAATGTGACCGTGAACAGCTCTGCTGCATGTTGTATGACCTGTGTGTGTGTGTGTGTGTGGGAGTGTGTGGGAGTGTGAAAGAGAGATCATGTTGTCTCCTTACCTGGGACACATGGTGACTGGAGCAAGTTGAGAAGACATGACATTCAAACTGTGTGCATTTGTGTGGGACATATGGTTAGTGGGTGTGACCACCATCAGGCTAACAATAAGTCAGCCTCACGACTAAGATCTAAACCACCTGACTGTATACAGTAAATAACACAAAGGTGTGTAAACTCTATTCCTACTACTTAGTGAAACAGGCAAACAAGCTTTGCAACAAAGTTGAGAGAAAACCTATGAAAAACCTCAAACCTAGCGTATAGTGTATTCATAAAAACATTGTTTAGAGTCATTTATCAAGTAAACAAGCGTTTGTATTTTGACGTGAGAGTCTCCCAGAACCCATAGATATTGAGACATATTTTAGTTAATTTTAGTTTACACAGTTTTAAGTTAAAATGCTGTGTCAGAAACCTGTATGTTTTGTCAAGTCAGGATCAAGTTCAGTTTAAAAGTACACAAAGTCAGTACAATGACTCTCTGGGCTGTCATGAGACAGACCTTTACCATTTCATCACAACATAACTACCACAACATATATCCTCCGTTTCGGATTTTTAGTACAATTCACTTGACTAAATTGCACAATGTACAGTGTATTAATAGCATTATTATTGTTTTATTTAATTTTTTGCTTTATTGATATCTTGTTACTTTGTACTAATACAGTATATAAACAACTACTGCAACACAAACTTTAAGTATTTATGTTGGATAGTTTCACTTTGAAGAAACCACAGTCTTCGGTAGGTTATAGAGTCTAGTTTATTTGTTAATTTTTTTATTAACTAGCTTTAATCATTTTGGATTCACTGCATTTACCTGCTAGGATAAATTGCATATATAAAATAAAATGTCTATATCCCTGTCATGATGGTGGGATTGGATTGGACTTCACAGAAATTGTAAAAACATTTCATGGGACAGCCTACAAAACAGGAAACATGAATTCTATCAGGAATTAATCACTATTAACTCCTCCTTTACATGATCATGTACACCCTCAACATTTGCTATATCATATTCAATCTTAAAAAAAAGAGTATGGCTATTAAATTTGAATACCAAATGATCATGTCCAATCTTGTCACATTTTTATTTTTTATCCAGGCTGACATTTGGTCGTTGGGCATCACCGCCATTGAGCTTGCCAAGGGTGAGCCTCCAAACTCCGACATGCATCCGATGCGAGTGCTGTTCCACATCCCTAAATCTCCTCCTCCTACACTGTCTGGAGATTTCTCCAAGAGCTTCAAAGAGTTCACTGAGGCCTGCCTCAACAAGGACCCTACCTTTGTAAGACACATACACAAAATCAGCCATACCACTAAAACACAGCACATAACTAGTGTCACATCTATGGGTCACATAGGACAGTTTGTGCTCAAACTTTAAAACAAATTCTGATTGCAGGTCTTTTATTCATTGATTTACATTGTATTATTTTCATTTTGTATGTTCTGGACACTTTTTCTATCACTGGTTGTGTTCTTGTACTTGGGGCTCTTTTTTTAAAGGGTTTTCCAGGGTTAAGTACATCTTAAAAAAAAAAAAACAACCTTCTAAAATCTTCCAAAATCTTAGTAGAATTGAAAACATTTACAAATATATAGATTTTATATATATTAATGGATTTTATACACTCTTTGTGTTTTGGTGTGATTCATTTTAATCCAGCTTTTCTTTAGTGTGTAATTGTGGTTGCATCTTGCTGCCCCCTGGTGGATTAAATTGTAATTGTTGAGAACCTCCCTTTCTTCCTTTTCTGAGGTTTTCTCTCACTTGTTTTCTTCATGCAGCGCCCCACAGCGAAGGAGCTCCTCAAACACAAGTTCATTGTCAAACACTGTAAGAAGACGTCTTACCTTAGTGAGTTGATTGACAGGTACCGGAGGTGGAAGGACGAGGGACACAGTGACAGCAGCTCTGATGATTCTGACAGGTAATTTGATTGTAAATTATATAGTTATCTATATTATTAGAGTTGAACAATAGCAGATATGAAAGGTCTCAGGCGTTCTTGTAGTCAGTATGCTGATATTAAACCTGAGACTTTAAGTGTTCCTGCTTTTGAGCTTTAAGCAGGCATCAGGAACAGACTGTGGTATTGCTGATTTTCAGTTTAAACAAGAACAAACACACTAGAAGATCAGATGTCACATTTTTATGACTCAACATTGCTATATAGGCATTTCCAAAGAGCTCACTGTGTGTGTGTGTGTGTGTGTGTGTGTGTGTGTGTATGAAGTGAGTCCAGTAACAAGGAGAACAGTGAGTCTCCTGAGTGGACCTTCACCACAGTCCGTAAGAAGAAGAAAGAGGACAGGAAGGTTCTCAATGGAACGGTCAGTACCAAGTTTGCTTAAAGTAATAATATCAGTGCATGACATGCATGTAGTGGACTGAAAGAGGAAAAAATACTCACTGTTGTCAATATGTGGAAGTTGCAGTTTTTGAGTTATTTGCGTGTTAGGGAAAAGATCATAAACCATTTTTTCCATTTTGTAGTCTGAAGTAAAAGTACTGTAGCATTTGGATATTTTACTTACATTTCACACAATAATGTAAATTTGGCATGAAGTTCAGGGATGTAATTGGTTTGTGCTCGTCAGCTGTATACATCTATCTGCACTCATCTGAAAACTGTTTTTCTCTCTTTTCTCCTCATCTTCCACAACCTAATGTGTAACAGGCTCAGGATCAGCTGAGTAAATCTGCCAGTCTGAACACAGTCATCTCACCTGTCTTTATTGAGGTTAGTTTACACACATATAACAAGCCATAATAAAGTAAAGTATTTAATTAAATGAAATAATAACAGCTAATGAGTGTGCGGTATTAAAATAATTTGGTTTAAAGTCTGCTGTCTTTTACAGTAAAGTAAGTCCATATAAATATAAAATGTTTTATAATATAGAGCAAAACAAAATTATTTTATAAATTATACAGAAAACAGAACAGGTATTGCACAAACTATTTTAGCGTAGCTTTTTTTGTAAAGGACTAGGTCAACACATTTCACCTGTTCCTGAATCACAGGAAGTCGCAGTGAGTATATGGTTAGAAGGTTATGTTATGGTTGGAAGAAATATCTTCTTAGCATCTTATTATGTGCCTCATAATAATATCTCAATTGCTCAGTCTGTACCAAAAAATCTGTTTACCAGCATTTGTTTATGAGAATTATATGAAATGTAATAAATTAATGAGTGAGGTTGTGAGTGCTGGTATTGGGTTTGTTCTTCCAGTGAGCCTAGTTGTTTACTCCTGTTTGCAGTCTGAGCGAACTAGAAGCTGTAGCTTCGTATTTACTGCACAGTTATAAGCATGTAACAATCTTTTTGACTAGAAAACAAATAAGTATATAACTTCAATAGTCAGTTTTTCCAATAAAATCGAGAAACAGGGTTTTAAACATTTCAATTTCTAAAATATTGAGGTAAAGAGTCTTAAGAAAACACTAGCTCTCAATAAACCTGTTTTTTTTTTTTTTAAAGTTTAATTTTATTGTTATTTAATCTACCTACACAAGTAAATGCTAAGTGCCATTTTCCATCTTTCCCTACAACACCAAGATTATAATACTGGGGGGTAGTGACCCTAAAAAAAATTGAGCTAAGAAATACTTAAACATGGTGATAAAATCAATTAATGTGTACTGTTGTTAAAACAGTACTGAGAACAGTACCTTGGTGTCCTGAAACAAACTCTGATGTTTATCAGAAACCTTTTTAATGTCTCCTCCTGTAGTTAAAGGAGCAGCACAAGGAGCACTCTGAGCAAAGACTGGCCATCGAGGAGCTGGAGCGCAACATTCGATTGGCTGAAGACGTTTGTCCAGGTATCACGGACAGGATGGTCATGCATATAATTGCCAGGTACCAGAAGTACGTTCACCATTTTCCAAAATGGTCTTTTTTTCCCCCCCTATTTTCTTTCATCTTTCCTCTCACTTTTTTCTTTTTTGCCAAGTTATTACAGTTCATGACCCTCTTAACTTTTATAGAAGGTGCCTATAAAAGGCACCTAGAAATATAAAAATATTCATATTACGTTGTGTCCCTGTAAAAAATGTTTTTTTTAAAACACAATTTTTTTTAGTATATAATGTTCTTATATAAGTACTTAATTTTCATTGTGTGCACTATTAACAAAGAAAGCCGTGGAAAAGGTCAGCTTATTGCAACATAGGATAATTTAAAGTCAGTTTATTACAATAGAAAAGCAGGAAATGTTGTAATTATCCACATTTAGGAAGCTACATAGTTTCCTTCATATTTGGTTGGTAAATGACCTAATAAAACTATCAGCTGATCCATTAGTTCTGCAATACTAGCTGGTTTCCAGGTGTGGGAAGATAATGAAACGTTGTGACAGTAAGATGCCAACACAAAGCCTGCGGCTCTTTAGGAGGTTAATCCAGCCAAGCACTTAGTGTTGATATAGACAAATCCTCTGTGTCTCTTTGACATGATTTGTTTACCAAATATCCTGCCTCTTCCTGATTTTCTCTTGCTGTCTCTCAGGTTCACAACCAAATGAAGGACAAATCCCAACAACGGACATGTGAAATGAAGAGAGACTGTGTCTCCATATGGTGACGCTGCTGGATGATTGAAAACAGAGGAGATTTGCTGTGCAACTTCTCCTCACTGTACACACACCTCACTCACACACACACACACACACACACACACACACACACACACACACACACACACACACACACACACACACACACACACACACTACTAATGTAAAATATACATTATATGTTATATATTTTTCACTGCTGCTGGTTAAAGACCTTTTTTCTTCCCAATCTGTATTTGTAAGATGGCAACATATTGGAATCAACTTGTCCAAGTGTTAGAAAGTAGAGTTGCAGTTGGTTTTCATTTCTCCTTTTTAGGGCCATGAACTCGATCTCTTTCATTTTTTTTGTAGCCAAACTAAAGCAGACCATTTCATCAAACTTAAGCATGGAAATACGTTATGTTTTCTAATCTTTCTAAACTTCCCTCAAGAACCATCATGTGCCTTAATTCTTCATGAAATTAGTAATTTTTCTAAACGAAGACAGATGTGCTTTTGTCAAACTGCACACTGAAAAAACAAAAAACAAAGCAGATTCTTGTCCAACAGCAGCGATATGGTTTGTGTCATGACTTGCCTTTACTTTGTAGATGTATATGATTGTTCAGTAGCACTTGAGACAGATTATATGCCAATATTACCTTTTTCTTTTGTTGTCTTCAGTAATGCTTTTCAACTACTGTTCCCTGATCTCATTTGAGAAATATATCCATCAACGTGTTTCAGAGTTATATTTTGTCATTTTTAGCTCCAAATGAGCATTGTTTCAGTACAGCACATCAGCAGAACAATGTAATTGTGTCAATATCAGTCATCTAATGACATGGTAAAAATGGAGAACCCGTGACATTTTCACAAGTAAAGTTTTGTTTGTTTCATTGCTTTCTGGAATGTTCAGCTGTCAACATGTGTCAAAATGTTGATGTGTCAGGTTTTTGAAATCTAACATTGGAGCATAGGTTAGCATAGATTCTTGAGCATGAAGGGAGCAGTAATAATAAAGGTATTGCTGATAGTTTGTACCAAAGACACTATAACATAACTTTGTATATTTTGTCTTTTTATATCATAAGGGATACGATAATGCTTGTTAAGGGGGGGGAATGAAAGATGTAAGATTTTGCAGATATGTACTTTTTTTTGTAGCGGGACTTAAGAGTTTTATGAATAAATATTTAAGTTTGATTGAGAAACTTTGTTTCGCCGATTTCGTTCCTCATCATTTTTCTGACTAGCAAGATGATAAGGTATGACCTTTATTATTTGAACCTCGAAATCTTGTTACTTTTATCACAGCCTAAAGTGCCTAACTACACAGATCTTGATTGCTTGAGTGAAATAAGCTTTGTGTAAGCTCATTCAATAATATGAAAAAATTATACTGGATACATTTAATATGGTAATTTTGATGCATTGTCAATCGTCTTTTTTATACATTCTTGTGTAATCTTTTATTCACAAATTGTTGTACAGGCAAAGTCTTGCAGTTAACGTTTTTCTACAGAGTTCACAAGAACCAGCCATTCACAATATTAAAATACTTTACCCAATTAGATAAACTGGAAACATATTAAGAGTTTTCAAATCTTACAAATGGATCACACTGACAAAACATTAAAAATAAATTAAATTATGTTACTTAGTGTCGCATATTGGCCAAACTGTGCTTATTATTTAAGATAATGAATGATTTATTATAAATACAATTGTATTTTAATAACTTTGGCTGTTGTTTTTTTTTTTTTAATGATCACTCATGGAAGTAATTGCTGGTATCGCAGAATGTAGAAACATACATAAAAATACTTAAAACAAGAAATTGATAATCACACACATCAACCATTTATCCAGGTTGATGTCGAGGTACTAACCTATTCTCAGCCAACCATAATGTTGCACGTGATCCCTCATTTCATAAGAAAACTGCAGATGTGCACCGCTACATGTAGTATGGTTCACATCAAAGTTGAAACAGAAATTGATCTGAAAACTGACAATTTTACCATTTGTCTTAATTTTCAACTTTGACTAACCAGGAATTTGACCACCTTTCTTTCACAACATTGCCATGTTCTGAGATCTCCGATATTACATTTTGGTGATTTATAAGTGGTAAACCCAATAGCAAAAGCAAAGAATAGGTTTAACCTGACTTTGATAGTTTATGTTGCCTAAAGTTTCTGGTGAATTTGCTTCATACAGTAGGTGACTTTTCCTTAGATTTCACTCAGTGAAGCAATTGAACCTTAAATAAAAACTTTGTCCCTGAGGCTACATGGAGATTAAATCTGTTCCCTACCAACACACTGCTTTAAATTATGCTGCAATGCTTTGAGTATCAATAAAAATTGTATTTCTTTGTAGTGTAGCAACAGCAACCCGTATAACTACAACTGACGCATGTACAGATTGTTTTTTTTTTCTATTGATGGTCAACAAGAAAATCTACATTGATATTATTCACTGGTTTTAATACTCCAGTTTTTCAGGTTTTACTCATAACATGTCTGTTAAACAGAAGTAGGTCTTAGTTTCAAGCTGAATATTTGCTAAAACAATGCAAAAACAATACATTTCATTTACCAGTGAAACTCGAAAACAACACACTTCTCACACAGTACAATCAATACCATCACATTTACCAAAATTTCCTGTCCTACAGTACGTGGTCTATGGGTTGTTTTTAGCCCCCTTGTGATCATGTAATAAACTGTTTTCACTTGTAAAATGTGTCAATCTACAGTGTAACCTCAGTAACCTTTGCATGATCTTTCATCTTGTCTCCTGTTTTTTCTGTCTCTTCTTTGTCTTTCAACTCGAGGTTTGCTTTCTCCTTTGCTTCTCTATCCTCTTCCTCTTCCTCCTCTTCTTCTTCCTCTTCATCTAGTTGGAGGCTCCCAGAGGAAAATCTCATCCTGGCAAGTCCTGTGGACCGCACCACCCTTCCAAGTTGAGGTGGTTGGCAGTAATATGGGTAGAAAACCTCTGGGTCTGAGTCACTGTAGGTTCCAGTGGTGCCCCCTATCATGCATAGCGAAGTGGGGCGTTCAGGAAGAGGGGAGGAGTTTAGTGGAAGGTAGGTGGGTCTAGAAGGGCGTGTCAGGTGGGGGTAGTAACCAAGAGGCCGAAACTCAGAAGCTGGGTTAAAGGTGGGGTTTGAATTCCTTGAGAGGTGGAACTTGACATCTGGTTGGCTTGCTACACGCCGAGGGAGCCCTGGGAGGAAGTTGGAGTCATCACTGTAATGCCCTGCCTCTGTCTGTCCAACATTTAAGAACCTAGCTCCGTTTCTTCCTTGCTGGTAAACCCTGCCGAGTCCCAGCCCTCCTGATCCAGTGGGCCGGAGGTTTCTCCTGATTGGCGAATGAGATGGCGAATCGTGGCTTAGGGGGTGGAAGAATGTCCGCGATACACCATCCATTGTCACATATTCACGCCTTCTGGACTGCGGGAAACGCTCTAGTGAGGAAACTGCAACGTAATCCGTCAAGTAGGGGTGTCGGTTAAGCGGCGAAGAACCAGTTAATGGGAATGTTGGAAGGATAGGGTGATACTGGTAGGCAGGACTGTTTGGGTATAGAAGAACCAACTGCTGTGCAGCATCTGGGTGTGGCTGAGGATTGGGTCGACGTCGTGACCGGTTGCCATAAACACCAGCTAGTCTTTGGGCTTGTCGCTGCACACCGATGCGTCCACTCCCAATGTCCTCTATCACAGATGTTGAAGCTGACCTTGTCTTTGGCGAGGGTGTTGATTGGTGGAGAGATGGGGAGTGGGTTGTGGTTTGAGCAAGAGGGTGGTACCTCCTGGTGACCTCAACAGCTGACTGGCTTCGTTTACCTCCTCCTTCCTCAATTTCAATTTCGTCTAATCCTGGATGATGTGGGTTCAACTCATCCTCACTGTGGACCGCCAAGGCACGACCCGACCGAGGGAACGCGTTAGAATGCTCGTACAGCTGCGAAGATAAGAGACAAGTTAGACATATCTTTTTTTCTTGTTAGGTCAGCTTTATATTCAATTTACTAAACATAAGAGCAAGAAAAGCTGCGAATACGCAAGAAGCACCATCACTTTTTTGACATTTTTCCTTTTAAAATCACTTAAAGAAATAATAAAATATCAAAATTGCAGATTAATTCTTAGTTGGGTGACAAATCAATATCTCAAGTAATTGATATTGCACTTTACTATGATATGCACATAAATGGGTTTGGAATCTTTGAATGACTTTGAATTTCTATTACTTGTTTGGAGACGTCCGTGAGGAGGTCAGGAGAAGATCTGCACTGTCTGGGATCAAAGTCTGACTGACAGTAAGTCCTGGAAAACAGAAAAGAACATATGATATACATCATGCAGACAAATAGTTTGTTCTGTTAAGACACCTACAGACTTTGATTTCAGCAGTCTGTTGAAAGCCACAACGACATGGACGTGTGTAAAACATCTACTTTAATGGATTTAGAGTGTACAATGATGCCATTTACTGAATCATAGGCTACTTTGCAAGTCAGTAACTACCACAGGTGTGTCGTTCATGTGCTCCACTAGTATTAAATAATGAAGCTGATAATCGAGTCCCTGCAGTAGTGGTGTTTCTGTGTATGGAAACACATTTCAAGGAGGAAGAAAAAGCTTGAGGTAAGCAAAACTGGCATTCCAGATTAGACTGTTTTCCCTAGACACAACTGGGCCAACTTTTCCTCCTCCTCGGGTTAATACCCAGTAAGTAGTTTTTGTTTCATCTCCATCTGATCTGATATTTGCATCATTTCATGCTGCAATTCTGTTGTATCCTAATGTTAGTAGATTTTGGTTGTTGCATCAGTGAAAGTCGTCCGCTGTAGTGCAAATTTCTGTTTGGTCGTAAGACCAACGCAGCGGCTGTCTTGAATCACTGTGAAATTTAGGTCCAAAGTTTTAGAGTCATTACCAAAGATATCACCACATTTAATGATTTCACATCTGGTACTGCCCTAAATTGGTTATCAGAGATCTCTTGTATCTTGTACAATAAGTGTCGAATGATTCAACTATACAGTAAATTCAATCAAAATAACACTTTGATGGTTCTCGAAGAACAAGTGCATTTACTGGTATTATTGTCTTCCTCCTGGTGTAAATTGAAGCGTCAGTATCAATGAATTCTTTGACCCAGAGATCTGAGATGACTGGCATGTAAAACTTTTACTCACCTCTCAAAGCGTGAAGGCTTCTTTTCCACTGAACCCATACACTCCAGCAGCTGTTTCTGTGTCCGTCCACTGCCACACAAAACAAAACAATGGGGTTTTTTCGCAGAGAATATTTTGACACACTCATAACTACAGTATTTAGTCAACTAGAGCATTGCAGATATAAACTTTAAGTGTGTTGTGTATGGGTTACCTGTATCTAAAGCTCGAGCCCTTACAGGACAGCAGTGTTTTCTCTATAACCTTTGGTTCCTCAGCCAGTCTGAAGAAGGCATGGTACTCTACACACATCTTCCAGAACGACTTACACACGTCGCGGCTGGCCATGGAGAACTCCAGTGTGTCCTTACACAATGGCTGCATGGATCAGACGGCACTTAGATTAAAATAAATGTATGCAAACATGAAAAGATGATGCTGTCCAGTCACTGGCAAACACTGCCTTGTCAGGTCCTCACCCCAACTTTGTCATGTAGCTTGATGAGGAAATTTTTGCGTTTGAAGCTCAGTTTGCGGATTTTTGCCCAGCTGAATGTGTTGATTTTGGTATTTCCCTGGAAAACGCAGAAGAAATAAAGAAACTGACTGACTATGTCATACATGTCCATAGATGAGTGTGCTGGAGACCATTAGTGACCAACCTGAAAGACTAGCACTCCAGAGTGTGTGACAGCCAGGTTTATTCTCATTCCCTCTCCATCATGGGCTGGGTGAGGCCTGATTCCGTACATGTCCAACTTCCTCGCCACCTCTAGCAGGTGGATGTCAGAGTCTGCTGGAGACACACCTCTGCAGACACAGTGTAATGTATGAGAGGCTGTACGGAATAAACACGTACCTAATATCATAGACCTAATATGGATCTGAAAATACTTCAGCGCTGCTCTGATTGAAGAAAAAAACGGTTTGAATGGAGACAAAGAACCTTTTCTGTTAACAGTTAAGTACTCAAATGCTGAACTTGAGTAAAAATTAAGGTACTTAGCCTCAGTATTTTTATTAATTTCATTAATTAAGAAATTATTATGGATTAACCACGTCAGAACATAAATGTATCTACTGTATGATACAGTCTGAAGCATGTATTTCTGGGGCTCAAAGTCTTGCAGTCAATGAAGTGTATTCAGAGCATTTTTTCTGTCTCTGTGTACTCTGTGTACCTGTGCTTTTTGTGGAACTTGATGATCTTGTGGTCTATATATTCCTGGTTTGGTACGTACTGCTTCATCTCTAAATGCTGACAGTCCAGCTCGTCGTCATAGTCCCCTAGCTCTGCTGTAACACACACAAACACACACAAACCAACATGGTACTTTCACTTGAATACAGTGACATACCAGCAAAGTCACCAGTGTTACCAGAGTTAATTTGCTGTGTGATTTACCATTTGAGGATACTATAAGCATTACATCAGGGAATTGTTATCGTCTTTAAAAGACATGTTCAACAGTTTGTCATTATAATGCGAAACCTTTCATTTTTACATCAAACTTTTCACACTATAAGTAGATATTTGAGACATATCAAATATTTCTCTGATGTGGGAGAAATCATTTTATCAATTTTTATAGAAACTTCTCATTACGACAACACATTACTTTACTATAAGCATAGACATTGCAACCTAAAGATATATATTGGGTGATATGTAAAGAAGTATTATCGATGTACATATAGTAAGAGCGTCTTTTCTAAATGAGAAGATGTTCATTTTTATTAGATTCAATATCTTTAGCTTGTATAAGCCTATTAATCAATATTGTGATGTTTTGTAGATTGTCTGTATAAAGTCTACTGTTCAGTAAAAATAGACTTTCCTCCTTATTCACATAAAGGTTAACATTATTTTCACATACTATAGGTTGTATTTTGATTCATAAAGGATACGTGTTTTGATAATGTGACAAGTGATATGTGAAGAAAAACAATAAATTGGAAAAAAATTTAAACAATCAGTATCATGGCTGCCACTGAACATTCACAGTTTTACACAAACAAACTAGACATTTTGAAGGTGTCCTGTCTTGCATGCTTATGCTTACACTGCAATATATGGGAGACCAGCAGGGCGGCGCTGTTGTCATTACAGGTCAGACTGCCATTAGACAAGTCCTGCTTAATCTGTAAGGCAAAATGATACCTACACACACACACACACACACACAATGGCTTATTTTTCATACTAAATAAAATAATATGTTATAAGGCAAAAAACAGTGATGCCATCCATCATTTGTGAAGTTTTGTAATTCAGTTTCAAAAAATATTAAACTATGTCAGAATATGATCCACAAACATTGTAAGTTGGATATCAAAATAGATTATAAGGCCCTGTAGACACACTATGTACTATATGTACTGTTAAAGAAATACATAAACACACACATACAGGGTAACACTGTTACCTGGTGAGGCCTCTCTTAAGTTGGCCTGGGTCTGGTGGGAAGAATTTGACTAAAAACCTGAAGAACAGGTCATTGGTGTCTGACAGAGAGGATTGTAAATGTTTAGAGAGAGGAGGAGACAGACAGGAAATGAAAACCATTAACTAGAAGTGAGTTTAGTTTTTATATGACTATATGATATAAATTATCCAAACACCTTCACATAATACGTTTCAAAAGACTGGGAATGTTGATGACTGCAGGGCTGGTTCAGGCAAATTAAGTAAGAAGTTTACATTCGAGGAACATGCATGACAAGTTTTATTAAAAGGAAAAAATACTCTGTTTAACTATTACTTACACCACCCAAATTCAAAAAAAGTTATGACAATGTGTAAAATGTAAATAAAAACAGAATGCATTAATACCCAATTAATCTTATATTTTATACATCAATAGAACATAAACAACATAAATCGGACTTGAGCATCTCTGGATCAGCTTTAGCCTGGCTTTGGTCTTACCTATAGGGACAAACCTTCAAGGTATTCTGGCAGGGGCATGTTTCTCACTCTCATAGCGGCACACCTCTCTACCACCTCTCTACCAGTGTGCTGCAGGGTTCAGTTCTTGGTCCTCTTCTGTTTTCTGTCTATACTACATCCCTGGGTTCTATGTCCCCGACATCTCTACTTAAATGAGTAAGAGACATCTTCAGCTCAACCTCTCCAAGACCGAAGTCCTTGTCTTCCCAGCCAGACCTTTGACACAACATCTGCATCTACATTGGCTCTACAGTGATTGTCCCCACTACGTTGCCCAGAAATCTGTGGCTCATCATCGACGAATCGATATAATATAATAATAATTATAATAATTAATAATTATAATAATTAATATGTAATAATTATTATAATAATCCCTCCCGTCCACTGCAGTCTGCCACTGAACGACATCTAGTGGTCAGAGCACCATACAGAAGACACCAAGCAAAACTCTTCAGCCCAATGATCCCACGATGATGGAAAGAACTACCAAACTCTGTACGCTCAGCAAACTCATTCTCAATATTAAAAAAACTGCTGATAACAGAACTCTTCCACACCTTCTTATGCATTCAGCTGGGCGTTCATTTAAATCTATTAATACAATTTAAAAATAAATAAAATAAAAAATCCTCCTTTCTGGTCTTTCTTGCACTTGCATCTCATGAAATGTAAACACTTTTCTGAGAGGCAGAGAATATCGAATGTAAAGATGGGCAGAGGTTCATCAATCTGTGACAAACTGCGTCTAAAAATTTTGGAACAATTTCACAAAAAATGTTCCTTAACATAAAATTGTAAATACTATGAAGTTGCCAACATCTACAATATATAATATCATCAAAAAATTCAGAATATCAGGAGGAATCTCTGTGTTTAAGAGACAAGGGCAAACGTCTGGAATGCACGTGATCTAATTAAAACCATTAAAAATTGCATTAAAAACAGGCATGATTTTCTACTTGACATTACTGCATGGGCTCAGGAACACTTCCAGAAGTCACTGTCTGAAAAACGTTTGCTGTGCGATACACAGTTAAAGTTATATCATGCAAAGAAGAAGCCATATGTGAACACAATCCAGAAACGCTGCCGTGTTCTCTGGGCCAAAGCTAATTTAAGATGAGACAAAATTGAAAACAGTTCTGTGGTCAGATTTTAAATTCTTTTTGAAAACCATGGACAATATTTCCTTTGGACTAAAGAGGAGAGGTATTATCCAGCTTCATATCAGCAGACAGTTCAAAAGCCTGCATCTCTGATGGTATGGGGCAGGTTACACATCTGGAAAGACACCATCAATGCTGAAAAGTACATAGAGGTTTTACAGCAACATATACTCCAATCCAGACAATATTTTTCAGGGAAGGCCTTGCATATCTCAGCAAGACAATGTTAAACCACATACTGCATCCATCTCAACAGGATGGCTTCACAGGAAGCCCAGGTGCTTAACTGGCCTATCTGCAGTCCAGACCTTTCAACAATAGAAAAAATTTGACGCATAATGAAAAGAAATCCTGCAACAAAGGCTCAGGGGCTGTTGAGCAGCTAAAATCCTGCATCGGACAAGAATGGAACAATGTACCTCTCCTAGACTCCATTAGCTGGTATCATCACTTACCAGATGTTTACAGACAGTTGTTAAAAGAAGAGGTGATGCTACACAATTGTAAACATCAACCTGTTTCAACATTTTTGAGACGTGTTGCTGCCATCAAATTCAAAATGAGCTAATATTTTCCATGAAATGGTAAAATATCTCAGTTTCAACATTTGATGTTGTTTATGTTCTATTGTGAATAAAATATGGGTTGATGAGATTTGCAAATCATTCCATTTTGTTTTTATTTATGTTTTACACATGTCCCAACTTTTTATGAATTGGATTTGTACTTAGAAATTGTAACTGTTAAAACTATTTCTCAACTGTGTAGCAGAAAGCATTACGATAAAGTTAGGATAACTAGGTTACCTCTTGCTGAAAAAATGTCTAAAATGTCAGGCAAGTTATGGAGTCATAACAGTCTATTTTCTGTGAAATCTATTTATGGACCATGATAATTCTCCACAAACGTAAGTCAGACCGAATGTGCAAATACGGAAATTGTCTTGCGTTCAGATTAGAGAGTTAAGAATCCAAAAAGAAAAACTACAAATTTTGATTTGCCTCATCCTTTCTTTAGCCTCCTCACAGTTTGAAAACCTCTGATTAAGACTGACATCTGAATCATATGACTTCACACCACATTTTAGAATTGCTGATTTACACACATTATGTGACTCACATTTGATCTGTTTGGCCAGTGGCTTTAACAACTCCAACCATACCTGCAACAGAAACATGTTACATGAACAAGAAAAAAATCTGTGTTTGAAAAAAGTATCTATACTTTTTTATTTGTTTGTTTTTGTGTTACATACATAGCTGCCACTGTGATGTCTAAATTCCAGTCCAAAGTACTCTTTCTCCAGCAGTTTCAGATGACCACACACTTTGTTGAAGAAATCACCACCTAAAACCTTTTGCTGAAAGAAAGAAATAGTTGATGCAGGGATGGAAAAGTAAGAGGGATAATGGGATTTGTTAATTCAAACTCCTAAAACTTGAGGTCAGAAATACTCAGGGGGCCCCAGATTAGCTGGTATCGCTAATTTAAATTTTTTTCTAGAAATGTTCAGTGTCTTGCCCAGAGACACTTCGACATATAGCCAGGACCGGGTCCGTGGAATACTGCCTTACCAACTGAGCTACAGCCAGATATACAGTATATCCTAAGGTATATGCAAAAGCAAAAACAGTTTCAAATAATTGCAAATAAAACTGTTGCTCCACCAGGCTGTCCTCCATTAAAATATGAGTCTATATGTTATTTGTCCCAGCAGGTTATTACAACCAAAACCAGTCAAGCCTAGTGTAAAACAATGTGTATTTTAACCATGACCAATATGACAATGTGAACCCTGTGTGTATTACTGTAACCATGATGACGATAGTCCTGTAGAATTAAGGGCTTTCTTATGTGAAAGTCAAACCACAAACCACAAACCACTTTTTATTCACTTATTACTTACGATCTACTGTTTGTGTGTGTCACCTAACTTAAATCATGATTTCCCCAAATTTCTGCCAAGTTTTTAAAGATTGTTTGCCCTTTGACTAAATGTACAAACTAAATCCATGTATTATTGTTATCCATGTATTTTTAATACATCGTACCTATAACCGATTATACCAAAACAAAAAATTGACAAGGTTATAAATATGTATTTGACAGAAACAGTAAAGGTGAAACGTCATTAAATAGGGACAGTGAGACATTAACTGTGAAGCTCAGAAGCAGTGTATTAGAGCAGTTCAAACAGGAATTTATGTCCCTGACTCATCTTGTAATTATGGTCTTTAGTGAAAACACACAGTGATTCTTCCCCTTAGATGACCTGCCGTATTCTATTTATTCTAGCATCTCATGTCTGTTCTATTCTTGCTCTTTATCTCCTCCTCCTCTCTTTTCTGTCTTTCTTATTTTTCCTCTTTATCTCCTACACGATGTACTTTATTGCGATTTCTTCTTCGTTTTATTTCGTCCCCTGGCCTTTGTATCTATCGACAATGTGATAGATTGGGCACAGACATAGTGGCTGTTTTGTCCCTATGTTTGGTCATTTTCTGGGTCTTTGCAGCTGCTGTCATTGTGTTGTGGTTTAGATGGTTTGCAGTAATAATACCAGTTGCTTCAAACTGAGGTACTTTCTTAAGAGCCCCATTACCCCGAGGTTTTGCGGGCTTCTGCACATGATGTGTCACGTTAAGCATTTGCTGTGAAGACAAAGTATGGTCTGATTCAGTACCATAAAATCCAATGGGAATCTGACCCAAACACATAAGGGATTTTCTTCCCCTATTTAATGTTTCCTCCTCAAACTCCTTATCTCCTTTCCTTCTTTCCTTTGCCCTTTCATTCTCATCTCTTTAGTTAACAGTTGCTCCCTTAGTGTCTGCAGCCACACAAAGTTTTACATGTGTCTGGTGTTTAGCACCCTGGCGGGGGTCATTGGACGTCCCTCATTAACTTGTCATGTGGGAGGGAGAAGGAAAAGAGAGAGAGAGAGGAAGAGGAGGAACAGAGCAGTCAGATGTAACCGATTATAAGGAGAACATGGGCCAAACCTGTGATTAGTGGAAACAAACAGTCGCCCCTCAGAACAACAGAGCAGTTAGAGAGTAAAACTGAGCAGAATACAACTTTACTGCTCACTCTGCTGACAACTGTCACTTAATGATGGGCAAATAAAATTTTAAAAGTCAGAATTATATGTACAACTTACATCTGTGCAGCCTGCGTAGACAGCTGAACTAATTTAAAAAGGCTGTAAAGCATATTCCTATTAAACTATCCATTCCTCTATATAATCTTCATCCATTCATTCATCTTTTTCTTTTACCCCACATCTCATCTGATGATCAGTTGGGGTTGGAGATCAGTTTTGCCCTCAAAGTCTGAAGATCAGGGTCAGAAGACGCGCACACACACACACGCACACACACACACACACACACATAGAAGCAGTGTGGAATTTTCTAACTCACATTTATTATGTCTCCTATTTACCAGGCCAACTTTATCATTATGTTTATTTTTGTCCTAATCCATCTATTTATTTATTCTTATTCTTAATTGAATTTATTGTTTTTTTTCCTTTCTTGTTTCATCTCAACCTCTCCTCTTCTTTACAAGATGCTACTAATGCCCCTGAGGCTTCAGGAAAACTGACTGAGAAAGCATGGACAAGGAAAATGGAACTACTTTGCTAACACAATACTGCAAGACAGAAACCCCACACACACATATTGAGAGTCTCTTTTTAGATTGCATTACTGCCTTGCAGGCAACGTCACCATGTTGAAAAAAACAGCCTGTCACTCTACTTTTCCTGACCTGGATAGTAGCGCACATGGCAGTTCATAGACAGCAGAGTGTTTATGTTTCACTTTCAGCTGTTTCCACATCACACAGCTGTTTGACAGCTGGAAAATATCTGCAAATGTTTCGATGTTAGGAACTCATCTGTTCAATTCAATCTATATTAAGATATTCTCATGTTTATTCAAGTTTATTATACATCCACCTCTTGTGATTTTTTTCCCTTTCTCTTGCCTTATTTTGGAAAGATACAGTACAGAGGTGGACACAAAAACAGCACGTTTCCTGTACAATTTAAGGGAATTCTGTCCAAATATAACTATATGAACCTGTTGTGTTGGTTTACAAGATCCCCAAACATAGATTGATTAGAACTGATAGAAGTCTAAAAGCCTGAAGGTTTTTTGTTTTTGTGTTTTTCTGTAAAACAAAAATTAGGTTAATGAAAACAAAAGATTTTGAAACTTAACGGCCTAAAATTTAATATGTAGTGTAGAAACAAAGAAACAAAGAAAAAGCATGAACACTAGGGTAATTTAAACTTGAAAAACTGTTCAGACACTTGAAAAACCTTAAACCGATTAATAACTTAATAAAAGAGTAGCCAATTAATTTTCTGTGGCTTGAAAAACCGATTAAGCTAATATTAGCTCTTACACTATACAATTTTTATAATCAAGGCTGCAGGTTCCCCATCATGCGTAGGTTGAAAAGCACAGAGAAAATCCCTGGAAAATTATATTTATAGCTATGCTAACTATGCAGTTTTTGCATGTTACTCTAAATTGCCCATCTCTGAGCAGCCCTGTTTTTTGACTCACAGGATATCACAGGCCTGTTTTGAGCATTAAGCCATAAGTGGATGGATGAGTGGAGCAGCAGTCAAGAAGTATGAGACACGAGTATGTATGATGTTTATGAAGCAGACAAACACTCACAAATCCCCAAGCGAACAGAATCATGCTCAGTGCTCATGCTTTAAATGATGGAGAGCTTGTAAATGGTTTCACATTAATGGTCCTTATTTAAGACGTAAGTTACCAACTGTGGCTGGAGAAATGATGAATGAGTCGAAGTTGGGGTGGATCACCGCTGTACAAAACACTGTATTTAAATATCTTAACTTTTTAGAACGGATATGCTCAACCTCACTAAAAATGCCGTCTTGCATGAAGTTAAAAACACTAAAGACATCCAGTCTGAGCTGAACAAGACGATCATGAAGACAAATCAGTATAAACAAAGACGATGAAGCCATTGCTGCTTCAGAAACAGTGAATAGTTTGATCAATTACAGCCCTTTAAAACATAGCAGTACCTGAAACAACGTAAATATAAATGGAATTAAATGTATTTTTACCAACTATTATTTGATTTGTTGACCAACTTTACCTCCACCTCGAATGTGCGCTCGCTGTCGTCGAGGAAGATCACGCGCAGCCGGAGCTTCGTCTCCTTGGCGACCCGGGACTTGACCGTGAGACTCCCGCTCCGCCGCTTCCGGTCCCCCATCTCTGTGTGTCTCTCAGGTGGAACAACAGTAACCATCCATTACATCTATCACACTGAAGATAAATCCTCAAGCCGTAGCAGTAGGCTTAGAACGCTCGTTTACGCGCTTCTCCTCCTCCTCAGCGCCACCATCTTCATCCTCATCTCCTCCGCTCCACCGAGGATCCGTGGCTGGCGCCTGAGCGCGAGCTCTCCAAATGCGTAATGACAGACTGACGTTGTTTCCAGACACTGAAACGCAGCTGAACGCTGATACTGCTGCTAATAACTAAGTAGACCAGATTTACTCAAATTACTTTACTTAAATATAATGTTGAAGTACTTTATTATTTCCATTCTATCTGCTCTTTTAGTTAGAATATAATGTATATTTACACCGGTAGACAAACCCTGGAGCATTCCGCTCCCCAAATTGAATCAGTAATAGCTCCAGAACTGTAACAGGGTAACTCAAAATAAGTTACCACTGTACTGCACTGTGGCAGAATAAGCAGCTGAGGGCACACAGCTTTGTGTTCAGCCCCAAGTCACAAAGAAAAACTGGATAAATGAAAGTGAATCAACAAATAAATCAGTCCTACAGAGGTGCAAACACAATTGCATTGATCATTGATTGAAAGCAGTCGTTTTATATGTACCAAACATATTGTTGTGGAATAAGGGAAATATTTTACAGTTATGTTTCAAATGTGACTGTTCCTCACATTTCAAATGTTGCTATTTTGACCTTTCAAACATGGTGGAACATGCAATTTAAACTTCTCATAATGGCATCGTCCAGTTCTGTTTAAATTTCTAATGCTGGAGTGGACGGGGTTAAACAACCATGCAG
This sequence comes from Channa argus, assembly GCF_033026475.1. Classification (NCBI taxonomy): domain Eukaryota; kingdom Metazoa; phylum Chordata; class Actinopteri; order Anabantiformes; family Channidae; genus Channa; species Channa argus. Next base: position 20,209,282 of record NC_090208.1, read on the forward strand.
TTAGCAATTATATCTGTACCAGCTACTAACTAGCTTCTGCTATTATTATTATTATTAAAAAATCCATAATATGTAAGTGTTAATAGAAATATTGTACAGGTTTTCATCAGGTTCAGTAATTTTTCTTCAAACTAACAGATATAGGTGTAAAGTCAAATGTGATTTGTAGTTTTTTAAAACTGACATATTACAAGGACAGAGGGTTGTGTACACTCAATGTGTGTGTGTGTCTGTGTGTGTGTGTGTGGTCCATGTGATCCATGTGAATAATATGAATTTCACAGTGGCTGGACACTTTTAGAGAACTGACCTGTCCTAAAGTAGGCTAGTAGTGCAATGCCTTGACTTGCCTCCAGCACGGACTGAGCACTAAGTGGATGTGTGTGTGTGTGTCTGTGTGTGTGTGTGTGTGCGTGTGTGTGGCACACATGTAAAATGTGGCCCTTAAAAAGAATTGGAGTCTATGTAACTAGAACTCTAAAAAACAGCTGCGCCTTGTGACTGAAAAACCTTTCGACATGTACTCAAGGTGCAGCTGTTTGAGAAGGATCATGACGCTTTTGAGGTTGGTTTAATGGCTGAAGACCTAGTGAAGGATCGTCTCTGCGAAAGGTCTGAGATCTCTTGGAGAACCTCGGTTTCCAGCCTTCCTGGAAGAAGGGAGAGACAAAGCCCATGCCTCCTTTCTTGGTCATGTGGACATGAAAAGTAAAATGGTTAAATCTATAAATAAGACACAGTTTCAGTTGATAACTAAAAAAAAAAAACCTGTGTTCCCTCAGCAGATCTGGAGAGGGAGGAAAAAGACAGATGCACATTGAGGCTGCTATGAAAACCATCAAGGAGCAGCTGGAGATACAGACAGTGTGAAATGGCAGCAAGAAAAATTGTCTATTGTGGATGAACTAAAGATACAAAAAGACACCAGTGCCACCCAGCTTGCCTTTGTGAGTGCACGTGAAGACACACTGATAAAGAACTGTCTCCAAATGCACCAGGAGAAAACATCTCTATTTGAGGAGACTAAAGAGTCTAGAGTGCTCTTTATGGCCAGACTGATGAGCAACAACATGCCAACTACCGACTTAAGGCTGCTCTGTGGAAAGCTGAGCAGCAGTTGGAGACGCACTGCTCTGACTAAATAGTGGACAGTAAATGAGTTTAGATGAGAATTGCTATGAAATCTTAGATTCATAACAAATTAACAGAATCTTTCTTTTGTTTGTAACTATAAATTACATTGACGATAGTAAGAAATTGTTTGTCACAGTACATTTGAAAGCCAAATTGTTTTTCCGACCAATATGAAGTCTAATAAAACAAATTATCAGAGCATTTAACAAATGCAAAAGCTAAAGGGACAATGGTAAAATACTAGTGAGAAGAGACCGTAGATCAGCATAGCAGATTGTTTTTTTACTACCATAATCAAACCACTAGATGGAGATAAAGACCTGAGGGTAACCAAATCCACCGAAAGAACAGGCTCAAGTAACACACAAACACACACACACAAACACACTCAAACACTTGTCCTGTAAACATGAGCAGTTGTTTCAGTAGTGTAATACGAACCTGCCTCTTTCAGTCTTCACTCACCATCTGCCACACAAAGACACACAAACACAGGCGTTTGTATGGCCATCAAGGTGAGGACATTCACTGTCATACTGCAGCCCCTAGCCTGACCCTAACCCTAAACCTAACCCTGACCCCGACAATCCCAACTTAATTCTGAACCCTAAAACCAAGTCTCAACCCTCAAACAGAAGAATGAGACCCTTATCAAAATATCCCCACATCAGTGGTAGAAAATCCAAACCAGTCCTCACTCTGCTGTTCACACCCCTCCAACACACACACACACACACACACACACACACACACACACACACACACACACACACACACACACACACACACACACACACACACACACACACACAATTTCATCTTTCCATCCCTTGTCTTCAGTTACCTCTCCTTCTGTCTCTCTTCATCTGTCTCACTTTCTCACTCACCTACTCTCTCTGTCTCTCTCTTTCTCTCTCTCTCTCTCACACACACACACACACACACACAACCTGCCTGACAGAGTAGCATCTGGCATCTTTATGTTGTTGTCTCCCTCCTGAGACACACTCAAACACACACTGACAGCTTTCTCACTCACATAATTTTTCCACCGCAGCAGCAGTGCATCGTCCTCTTAACTCTGCATGTTCACCGTGTTCACATTTTAACCAACTGGCAACTGATAAATCTGTATCACAGAGAACCAGCAGTTCGCTTTTTCAACAAATAGTTATTGTAAAATAAAATATAAAAGATTCAGGATTGTCAATTTAAAAAAAATGTATTTATGTAGCCTACCTATGTGCACTATGTTTGATTTGACTGTCTTCATAATAAATTTTTTATTTTGATTTAACAAATGTGAAGGGTAAAGGTGCAGTCAAACCAATTGATGGACACCATAAATGTGGGACAGTTCCAGAAAGAAACATACAGTGCATGTCCCAAACACTGATAGACATTGGAAATAGTTTCAAATGTTAGATGTGCTGAACGTTAACTTGTGACATACAGTGTGGATGAAGTGCAGATGGCGTTGGGAAGTCCAACACATGTGAGTCTGTAAATCCAACAGATACAAAAATTAAGATGAGATGCAGCATGAGGAAAGGAGGAGATAGGATGTGGAAAAAGAAAGGAATCTGCTCTCTCTTTTTCTCACACACGGTAGCTGGTAGTGATGAAAGATACACTGGAAAAAGCTAAAGAATTTTACACATGCAAACAATTAACCAAAGTATGGACAGTCAAGTAGCAGAATGTGTGTGAGTGTGTGTTTGAGGGAGAGACAATAAGAGGAACAATGACAGGAAACTACTTAAAGTGTTGGTTGTCTTTTTGTAGCAAAACACCTTGTTATTGTCCCAACTTGTGCACAGTGTTTTTGAATAAGAGTAAAATGACGTGGTGCTAAACATTAGATGCTCTGATTAATCAGAACCTTACTTGTGCAATACAGGTCACATTCTCCTCCTGCAGATCCCAGCCTGGGCGCATTCGTTGGAAGTTCATTGAAAGATCTTTTTTTCTAACTTGAAAAAATAATGACCCTCTTTCAAAATGTTTATAAAGAAGTTAATATTGTGATTTCATCTTTTTCCCTCACAGATGATGGATGACCTTAACCGTCTGAGTTGTTTCCTGTTGCTGTTGGGGACTGAACAGGACTGAGCGAACCCAAGTCATTAGGCCAAACTGATTTTTACACATATCTCTGATTGTGTCACACGCCTGTGGCAGCAGTCAGACTGAACATTTAAGGCATGGAAAAGGTAAAAAAGAAAATCTATATATACACATCAGGAGCAGCACAGTGTTTCCTGCCTGGTTAATGGGAGATAATGGAGGCCTGATTGTAATGTGCAGCAGCACAAAGCTGATGTGGGAAAACTGAGAAAGCTGATGACAAGAGATCCTATCTGCTGGGAAAGAACGGCCTAATGCGTTTTACTTTTTTTCTCCCTTTCTCTTTTAGTATCTTTATCTTTCTGTTGCTTTCATTCATTCTCAGGTTTCTCCTCATTCCCTCATCTGTGTTTCCCTTGTAGCTCCTTTCATTCCATCCTTCTCGTTATATGTGCTATTTCTTTTCTTTTTAAATGGATACCATTATTTTTGTTTACTCTGTCATCTAAATCCTTTCTTTTTCCTACTTTACCTGTTTCTTTCTTCATTATCCTCATCCATTACTTCTTCTCATCCACTCTTTTCCTCAATCCCCTTCTCTACGTCATCTCCTTTATCATGCCTGCCTCTTCCTTTTTTCTCACTTTGCAGCCTTCCTCCCTCTTATATCTCCTCTCCTCCTATACTTATCTTGGCTCCTTCTTTCTGCTATTCTTTCTCTCCCTCTCTTTTCTCTGCATCCCTCTGTCGCTGCAGTACTGAGGAATGCAGAGGAGCCTCGATGCTTAATTACCTGCTTCATCCTCTTACAGTGCGACTGTATCACATGCTGCCATCTACCTCAAGAGGCTTACGAACACACACAGAAACACACACACATACACACACACACACACACAAAACACGCAGATTCAGTTTTAATGTGACAAACTACGTAGCCTTGCTATCTCCTCATGTCCAGAAGCTTTGTCATGAACTGCATTTTTGTCTAAAGTCAGAACATGGTCAGATCTTTATCTAAGTTATAATAATGAACAAACAACAGAAGAACAAAAATCTATTTTAAGTAATGCGACATAAATCATGTATTGTTTCAACATCTGTCCAATATTCATAGGTTGGAAAAAGTATGAGAACCTTTAACTACATTTCTACTGTATATGACAAAATGCCTGATTGTGTTTTTAATGAGGAAACATTTTAATGAACTTAGCAGTATTTTGTTAAGGTTAGGGTAACAAAAATATTACTTTATTAATATTTATTCGTCTTTGTCGCATAAGCGTAACGGCACACAAACCCATACCACATGACCCAACCCTGATCTTTGGTGTCACAGCCTCAGACTCAGAGTAACATTTGGGCCTGAGAAAGCAGAAATGAACAAGGAAAAAAGGATAAAAGGAGGTGAAGAGGAAAATAAAAGGGAGGAAATGGAGAACTTAAATGAAGGCACTTGATCACACACACATACACAAAGTCCTCTTTTATCTTGTGCAACAGGCAGGGTTAGGAAATGAGACGAGTGCTTTTTGTATGAGAGGGCAGAGCAGAAAAAGGGATTTGTCTCCAAATGCAGCTGCAGCAACAGGCTCCCTGAATGTGTGTGTGAGTGTGTGTGTGTCTTACTAAATGAGATATTGAAACAGAGACATCCTTGCGTCTGTTCTTGACTGATGAGAGCTGAAAATAGGATTTGTCTTTGAAACAGAAGAGGACGACTGTAAGCCAGTTAAGACGACTGAAGAGCCCATTTCACACTGGGTAAATGGAAGTCAGTGAAAAGGGTTTGTTGAAGGGTTTTGCTTTGACAACAACAAAGATTAAAAGGTAGCGATTTTAACAATGCAGTTTTTCCAGCAGAGCTTGTATGATTGTTGAACACATTGACAGAAGAGGCCAACTGTCTGTCAGCTCTGACTCCCTCTCTGCTTGTCTCCATAGCTGTTAGAAGGCATCCTTACGGCCTCACTGTTGGCCATTACATTGATCACATTTATGACTTTCAATTAGTTCTGAGAACATTATCATAGTAAGATTTCTACTGCTTTCCACTGTTGTCAACAGTTGCGTTTGATCACTAACAATGACAACATTTGGAAAATCTGATTTGATAATATTTTTGTTTTAGTGGTTGATGACATGCAGTGAATTCCGCAAGTTCAATTCCATTGTTGTACTTTAAATTTCAGTACTTCATTTTGCAAAGCTTTGGGTATCATCCTAGCAGGGCGTATAAACCAAGTACACAGGTAGTGTAAGTGCAAGTAAAGGCTAAATATACTTACATGTTTTGTATACTTGTCAGTAATTTGCTTGTTTGTTTATCTCAGATAAGTACATGTACAAGTACATGAAGATTTACAGGTTTTTACGCTAGACACTCTTCCTGAGGCATATGGTCTCAAGTCCCCCCCAAAAATGGAGCATACTAATACTTTAGGCACTGGCCAATGTTCTTTTTGCTGTGCCCTTTCTGAGTGATGGTAAACCTGCAACAGATTTCAGTAATGTGCGGTGGACAGAAATCATTTAGAGCGAGCTGGAGAAAAGACAGAAAATGACATTAATTGAGGAGGTTCAACCTTTTTCATTCATTTTTTGGGCAGAAAACAGGATTTGCCTTTCACACAGCAGAGAGCAGCTATAAGCCAGTTAGGAGTTTAGAGCAGCCTATTTCACACCAAGAAAATAGAGCTGCATTCCTGAATGAATAGGAAGATAAAAAAAAAAACTAATTACAGCTGCATAACACTTGATTTAATTCACATATTGCTACCAAGATTATTCTTTTTCTGGTACATAAAAGACACTTTAGAAATAACACCAAAGACTAATCTGTGGACGAGTCATAAGCCAGTTAGAGGAATCAAACTGATAATTTCACACTAAGAATGAGACTTCTTTAAAACGTTCAGCTTTGACACGTGGAACAATGTCAGATTTCACAGAAAGTGATGTGAAGCTTATTGTTACTTGTTTGCATGTTACAGACTTTGAACGTTAAAATTTTCGGACACGTGTGCTGAGTATAACCCATGTACTGGCTTCTGACCAAAGAACTAGTGCCAATGATGACCAACTGCTGGGTCGGTCACATGTCCTCTGATCTGGTTTCCAAATAATTCAATTTTAGACTAATCTGTCCAAATAACATTATTCCAGAATTCCTAGTCTTTCTGGCAAACTTCCGTCTGGCCTTCATGCGTTTCTTAGAGAGCAACGTTTTCCTTCTTGCACACCTCCCATGAATGTTAAACTCTTGTAGCACTTTCACATCAACAGTAGCAAGAGCCTGCTGTAGTTCCCATGATGACATTTTAAGGTTTGTGGTGACTTCTTTGAGCATCTTGCGGTCTGCTTTCTGGGTCAACCTACTTCAAATGCCAGACCTGGGCCTGTTTTGAATGTCCTCCCTTGTAGACTCCATACAGTGGAATGGAGGATTTCAAATTCTTCTGAGATCTTTTTAAATCCTTTACCAGACTCATAAGCTGCAGCAGTAATTTTTTCTGAAGGCCTCAGACAGCTCTACCAATCTTACCATGATGTTCAGTCTCACTTCAACAGTCAGAAGAACACCAAACTAAACGTCTGTGCTTGTGTGTGATTTTAGCCATTTTAAGGGCTAATGTGTGGGGATGTCCTAATTTATTCCTCACAAGAAATTACATTTTTTTTAAAATTGCATTCTACAAAAAGTTTTAAAAGGTATTTTCTTCAGTTTTAATTGTTATGTTATATTACTTGAATTTCTCAACATTGTTAAAATTGATATTAGATATCCATATGTCCAATTATGTACAAAAAAAAACACAGGCTTTCATAGGGTGTCCTATTTTTTTCACATGACTGCACTAGCTACACTACAACCAAAGGAAGCAAGTTGAAAATAAGTGAAGGCCTCTTTAATGTATACAACAAGACTGAATAAAATAGCAGGTTATTGGTTGCGTCACCCCAATCACACTGTCACACCGCGACACGCTTTGTGTTTAGACTAGAGGTAGATACTCAAACTGAGAGGAGTTAGTACCCAAGGGTTTGGTCGGGTTTGGACAGACTAAATTAATCTATGTATCTATTTCTTCTTTTTTTTAATTTAAACTGCTGTTAAACATTAAAATAATGAGCCAATAGTGGCTGTGCTGACTGCTGAAGCCTCATAATAGGTTCAGAATAACTTTAGAAAAACATTTTTGCACAAACAAGGAACTGTGCAGTTTGTCCCCCATTAAACAGGGGGAACAATCACAGCAAAGAAGAGTAGTTCACGCTATTGTTTAGTTTAATTTTAGGAAGTTCTTATTTTTAAGTGAAGGTAGTAACAGGCTCCCTATACAGTGTGCTTCTTTATGTTGTGGGGATCTGGGAAAACAAACAAAGCTGTGATTTTATGGTTTGGTTACACCTGAAAGAAGTACTGCAAAATACATAAGAGTTTCTTCCGGAAATGCAGTTCTACAGGTTTGGTAACATTATGGATTGTGGCTGGAGTATGACCAAAGACCCACGCTGTCACATTTGTAGTTTCTTCCTGAAAGCCGTTTTTGTTTTCTATAAGCTTCCACAACTTCTGTAGTGGATTTGTTTGCTGCGGACACACATACAGTGCACAATATACTCAAATAATTGAGTCCATAAACTGATTAAAACAGTCACACTTAATTTGCAAGTCTTTAAAATGATTTGACTTGACCTCAAATTGATACGGTTAAAGAAAATCCAACATTCAAGCTTTATGTGTGTGTGTGTTAAGGATGGTGTTAAAAGGATTGGAGTAGATCTCATTATTACAGTGGAAGGGTTTAATCATAGTTTTCTAGATGGTGTTTTCCACTTGGTTAGCTCTCTGTCTCTCTCTCTCTCTCATCTTACAAATTAGATGTTAGCTAAAAGACTTGGCTGCCTCCTTTTTTCTCTGATGTGTTCATTCTCAGCTTTTCCACTAATGTTTTATTCCTCTTTCTTTTTCTTGTATAGTAAATCTGTGTTCATTTCACTTTTTAAATATTCTTTTCCTTCCTGTGTATGTTGGGATGCATCACATGAACCCTTAAATTACTGATAAGGGAAAAATTATATTACACTTAATTCATGTTTCACAGAGGATCCTGGACATTTTTGTGGAAAATATAAAGATGAGAAAAGCTCTGGGTTGATAGAAAATCTTAACAAAATTGTTTTCACTTACACCTAGACTTAAGCTAAGAGTTCTGAGCAAGGAGTGGATTAGAGAATACATTTTTACCTGGGTTTTGTCACATACAGAATGACCTACCTTTCAAGTTCAAAAGTTTTAACTGGAACACCACTGATGTCAGAATCCAGACTTGGATCTCACCAACCCCAACCTCAAAATCCAAGATTTGTTCTGTGCATTAACAGTGTGACAACTGTAGTAATATACATAATAATTCTGTCATTGTCCCATTAAAACAGTCACATCATACTTCTACCTGTGGACATGTTTCTGTGGCATTTGTAGTGAAGTGCATTGCTATATACACACTGAACTGGTATTGTTATTGTAATCTCATCAACTGGAATACAGTTAACTCGGGTGTGACGTACTTCCCAGGTCCGACTTCCAAACTTCTGAGGTTGATGAAACGCATTATGAACACTGTGAGGGGTTGGACAAATGACTGTGCCAAAGGTGGTAGTCAGCTGTTGGGTAGCCTACAGTAACCAGGACTGGAGCTGCACCACTTGGCAATGAAGCAAAAAGAGCACATGAGTGCAAAAATGCAAATGAAATTTGATACTGCACTGCAGTCTTGGTAATTACTGTACATTGAAGTTTTCAACAACATTGTCTATAATTTCATTTTTGGCAGAACACACATTCTTCAAAAAAACAGTAGTGCACTTTCTCCATGACACATGAAGGTCATAATTTTTATTTTTCATGGTATTCATCCATCCTTCCTCTCCTCTATTCACCTCTGTCCATCTTGCCCTGTCGCTCCTCTACACAGTAGCATGTGTGTGTCTGTGTATGTGTGTGTTCATGTGCGTGTGTCTGACAGAGAGAGAAAATCTGTTGGCTACTATATTAAATACAAATGTGTGTGTGTGTGTGTGTTCTTAAACTTGCTGCATAGTCAGGTACTATTTTAATTCCAGAGTGAGGACAATTTAACAGGTCATCACAACTGGTTTGGGTTAAAAGTTGGGTTGTTGTTTATGTGATAGTATTTGCTTCAGTAGGTGCAACCAGCAGGCATTTCAAGTGAAGGAATTCCCCTGATTTTTCCTTCCGATCGTCCATCTATCCATGTCTAATCATTCACACACACAAACACACACTTTCCAGGAATTTGATAGTTAGATTGGATGAGTGGAGGAAAAGCATGAGTGCAAGGAGGTGGAATATGTGAGTCGTGTTAACTGGCAGCTCTTTAGAGGAGAAACCTTTAACGGTCTGTTTTACATTCGTCATCGATTTCATCAAGCTTCATCCTTTAGCCTCTATAGTCAGCCTCACATTTATAACTGCTCTTTGTCACATGTTAATAAATCACCGACCAGTTTAGAAAGTGACATTAGGTCATTAATTTGTTCACAGCAAGACAAAACTGGTGGATCTTTCAAAGTATCGGACAATCTACTGCTCAGTTTCTCACATTGGAAATACTAAACATAGGTTTGTCCTTTTCAGTTTGTAAAGTTGGGAAATGATAAAACAGGTCATTCTAACACAGACATTCTGAGGTAAAAAGCAGGACATAATGTTTGCTGTTAGCGAACAGCTGAGTTTTTATACATTCAGCAGTTTTGATCAGGAGTTGGGTTAGTTTCTGCTTGATAAATGTAAGGCTGTGAAATTCACTATGAGCCAAAAGAGAACTCCAGATTTAAATGATAAATCTCTGTACGTTTGTCACTGCCAGCCGTTTACTGCAAACACTTTTGTCAGGTTTGGGCATGAGAACAATTTCATTTGCAGAAATAGTAGTTGATAGTGAGTGAATAATCAGGCTGTGACAGCTTTTTTTAGAGTAGATGTTTCATTACTTCTGTTTCAAGGATGCCTTCGCTGATATTTGACTTGCTTCCTTTGGTTCTTGTGTGAGTAGCACTTATAAACTAATTTCCTGTTGAGATCCCTCTGACTTCCCCACATTAAAATATCTTCTAGAGATGACATCACTTGGAGGAACCCTTTAGTTCAGGTTATGTTTTCTTGTTTGTGATCATGGTCATCATCTGAACTCCTAATGATGAAAAACTCCTCTGGGTGATGTCATGTGGAGGTGTTTTCAGCTAGAAGCAGTAAATTATTTTATTGTAGAGAAGTCAGAGGAAAGTTCAAAAGCATTCATGTACATTTTGAGACTAAAGCCATAGAGAGCAAGTTGAACATTGGAGAAGTTGGTCTTTTAGCTTTTGGATTTTTCAATATCAGTCTAGAAAACAAAGCATAATTACTATAATACAGTTTAAACAACAACAAAAAAACTTTAAGTGTTCACATTTTCTCATGAGCCTGTTTCACATGAACTCTGGACAATGTCAGGAGTAATCAGCCTCGGACATTGTCCGAAATTGCATTTCATACATGTATCACACAGCAGCAGATCGTATGAGTCAGAAACATCCCCATGCGAAAAACTATCACTTGACTGCCTCAACATTCGAGTGATAAACTTTGTCAATAGACCCATTTGCTCACTTTAAATCCTTCCGCCAATTCAGAATAAGGCAGTGTGCTGCATGCACAGTTTCACACACGTAATAAGGACTTCACACTAGAGGCCTCACAGGATAAAGTCCGGATAATGTCTGGAGGATCTCACTCATACAATTGCGTTCTCACTCACAAAGTCAGGAGAATATCAGGATTCCTGTGCCCATGTGAAAGAGGCTTTTAATCTTTATTTACTAACTCATAGATATGTTAATTACTCCAATGGGTACCATATCAAACAAGTAACATTAACTTACATAACATTACATTTTTGTTTTATATTTTCACGGTACTAACGTATATGAGAGGTGGATATACTGCACTATTATAATAAAATATATATAATAAACAGGGGGTTAATTCACTCAAACATAATCAAATACAAGTGTTTTCATAAAGCACATTTTGTTAGTTTTTTATAAAACCTAAGAAAAAGGTTATAGTAATTTGACCATCAACTGGTAAATCTCTGAAATTTGATTGAAGTCAACATCAAGAATACAATTTCAAGACAAACCTTTAGGTATTTAGCTTTATTCGGCATTGTCACTTTTAACTGTGTGTGATTATTAAAGATGCAAAGTTTGTGTGTTTGTGTGTGTGTCTGTGTGTGTGTCTTGCGTTTCACCAAGCATCTTAATGATGCTGCTGCTGATTCAGCAAAACATTTTACAGAGTGAAGAGGCTGAAAAATAGAGAGTCAGGGAGAGAGGGGGAGGATGTAGAGGGTAGAGGGTTTAGAAAGAAAAGATGGACTGCATATGAAAAATGAGACAAAGGATAAGAGACGAAAACAATGACGAAGATGATGCAAGAAAAATTACAGTGAAAAGAAAAATGTCATGAGAGATGGTGTGTTTTTGCGGCAAAGCAGTGCGCTGCTCACTTTTTGCCTTTTGCACGTCCTGTATGCATAGTTGCACACACTCCCGCTGTGTATGTATGTGCATCAGTGTTGGTGATACGTACATGCCTGTGTGTGTGTGTGTGTGTGTGTGTAAACAATAGAGTTGATTAGGCGTTGCGTGGCAGTGACAGCGCTGAGGGGAGATGATTAATGATTCTCTGTTTAATGTGATTAGTCCATTAATACCTCCTGTGATGGCTCAGACTGGCTAACACTTGGGAAAGGTCAGCACATGCACACACACATACACACATACATGCACACGCTATAATGCATCATTAAGGAGGTCAAAGAAAGGAGTGAAATTTTCTCTTTGAGAGTCAATAGTGTTTTCAGTTTAATGCGATTTCAGCTGTAGATTTAGTGACTACTTAAGCAACAACAAGGAGCTGAAGCCAGTGTGGAACTGTCTTGTGATGCAACACCACTCATGCCCACTTGAGATCTAATATACCAAAATTTTGTTCTCAATAAATCGTATCGTCTGTAAAACGTGACATCTTATTCCTATGTGCCATAGAGCTCCATCAAAAAACATACGGAACACATTCATCAATCACTGTTGCACTGGGAGACATGTTCCTGCATTGCCAAAACCTGACACACTATTTTGATTCCATCCCACATACTGACCTGCACCAGGGCATCAAATGTGTACTAATCTGCACCTGAAAATAATAATAAATGCAGTAAATACTGCTGTTTGCGTACAACTTGCTAAAAGTAAAAGTGCCCAGGTGGACATCGCAGACCCTTTAAGAATTTTGGGACCTGTTTTGTAAAGACTTATAGATTTTCAAATTGAAAGATATTTTGCAGTCTGCTCCAAATGACCAATGCCACTTGATTTTCTTAGTCTTTCTTACAATGTCAAACCTGCAGTGTTTGGTAAGCTACTTCAAGTATAGATTTGCAAGCTGGTAACAACTTCACACTGAAAGAACATTGAACTATTTACTATCATACTAAAAATAATACGAGCAGAAGTCATCTACTATTTATAGCAATGTGTAAGGAAATCAGAGCAGTCTGTCCACCAGTCACAACCGCTGCACACTTTAGTCAATGTTACTCCAGTTTTCTGTTTAAACAGGCTTACTCCCACACAGAACTTAATATTTGGACAGCAGCCATTTAGAGAAATGGACCATAAAACTTTTCACACTGCAAGACAGCCAAGCAAGATTTCTGGTGGCCAGAAACCCAAATGGTCGATCAGTCGGATCAGTCAGTTTTTCAGGTGGTAATCAGGAGGCTAACACTGCACGTCAGGCAGCAACACAGTACAAAGTAGGAATCTAAACATTAATATCTAGTCAAATATTTTTGACAGGTGAGCTGAAAATCCAGGTTACTACAAAAACTCCTGAGACCTAAACATGTCCTAAATAAAACAATTTCTGTAGTTTCAGTAGATGGAGATTAATATCTGAAGTCTGGAACAGGACCACACCTCATACACTCCCACTTCTGGCCTATTGCCTATAAACATGCTCCTGCTGTGATCGTCTGAGCGTACCCCACCAACCTGCTCCTGTTTGTTTGTTTCTCTCCATTCTATTGTCTCAACAGGGGCAAGGGGGTCTTCTGTGCATGAAGCAATCCCAGGGCCTGCCCAAAGAGTCCCCCAGGTCACAGTTGTGCTGGCCCATGGTTCCATTCTGCAGCCGTCACCCCTGTGGTTCCTCCCCCCAGTCTTTATCCCATTCGGTAATCCATCACAGTTCCTATTCAGCAGAGGCTACTAATTCATTTTATCCTCAGTAAACTCATCCTTCGTCTCAGATATGAGATTGTGGTTCTTGCACAGGAATTAACTAAAAAAGCAAGCTACCTCAAAAAGTGAATAGTACTATTGTTTTTGCAGGTATATGTAGTTCACCACTCCCCACCACTGGAAACATGGCCACATGGGTGTCACTGCAGTAATTACAGAGTTTGACAATTTCTTAAACAAAATTTTTTTGTGGCAAAAAGGGACGTCCTGCTTTTGGGACATGATTAAAAATAATTATGCTTGATGAGAGTTTTAGGTGGCCCTGGATCAAACATTGTGAGATACAATCTCTCATATATGTGAGTACAGTCAGTGTGGATTCATCATTTTGTCAAATATTTTTTATACGTGTTGATTCATGACCCCTTTGGAATGCTCAAAAGTCAATTTGTAGCTCATTAAACATGTGTGTCTCAGTATGTGGATTTTTTTCATCATTGTATACCATTGTTTTGTCCTGTGTCCAGTCTTCATGCTATGCTAAGCTAATAAGTTGATGTAGCTTTTTTAGTTTAGGGCATTTGTTGTTTGCTGGCTGCATGCTACGTTACCTCTCAGTCTTGACTGATGTGAACATTAAATTACTTGACTGTGTGTACAGGTTGGAAGACGAACTGCTCCTTTAACCTGCTTTTGTCTTTGTTCAGTTCAGATCAGTTGGTGCGTTTGGTCTGAGTTCACATTCTTCCATTAACGCCCAGGTAAAATTCCAGATTCAATCCCAACACGTAAGCCTCTGTGTGTGTGTGTGTGTGTGTGTGTGTGAGTGAGAATACCCCTTGAAAATCAAATGTTTCTTCTTCTTTCTGGCAGCTTTAAGGGGGAAACACTGGCCACTGTGCCAGTTTCTCTCTATGGAGATCAATCTGTTTACCACCAAAGACACACAGCCAGGATAATGGAGAGAGAAAATCACTAAAGGTTCAAACTGATTTTATTTGTCCATGTGTGTGTTAGACTGGTCAAAGTGATTATGTGTGTTTCTTTTTTGTTTTTTTTGTTTTTTTCTGTTTCTTGCAGATTTTTGTCTGTTAAATAAATCAATGGTGAAACTAATCAATAGTCAACAATGAATTGATCATATTTTCATGTTTTACTACAATCCTATTATGTGTGTGTGTGTGTGTGTGTGTGTGTAGATGGTGTGTGAGTGTTAATCTATCCACTATAGTTAATATGTTGTTCTCATACTCTATTGGCTACAGTCGACAGAAGATGATTGATCTTCTCATCATTTTTCCCTCCAACACTGTTCGTTGACTGTGTGTGTGTGTGTGTGTGTGTGTGTGTGTGAGAGAGAGAGAGAGAGAGAGAAAGAAAGAAAAAGTAAGAGATCTGCAAGTGTACATATCTTCGAGTCATGTTTTTTCTATGAAACCAAGTACACTGAGGGGTTTTTTTAGTCCCTTTTTGTGTGTTTTCTGTAAAAGTCAATGGAAGCATTATAAAATACACAAATCATCATTTGCACAACACTCTCACTCACCACAGACAGTTTGCAGCTACTTAATTTGCAGCTACAGTGCTTTGCAGAAGTATTCATACTCATTGAAATATTTCCACATTATGTCACATTACAACCACAAATGTAAATGTATTTTATTGGTATTTCATTTGATAGACCAACACAAAGTGGTACATAATTGTGAAGTGAAAGGAAAATGATTAATGTTTTTCAAAAATGTAAAGTGTAGTGTGCATTTGTATTCAACCCCCTTTACTCTGATACCACTAACTAAAATCCAGTGGAACCAACTGCCTTCAGAAGTCACCTAATTAGTAAATAGAGTCCATAAATACACCTGTTCTGTGAAGGACTCAGAGGTTAGTTAGAGAATATTAGTGAACACACAGCATTCATAGTCTAAGGAACACACCAGATAGGTCAGGGATAAAGTTGTGGCCAAAGCTTTGAACATCTCACAGAGCACTGTACAATCTATCATCAGAAAATGGAAAGAGTGTGGCACAACTGCAAACCTTCTCAAACATGGCCGTCCACTTAAACTGACAGGCTGGGCAAAGAGAGCACTAATTAAAGAAGCAGCCAACAGGCTCATGGTAACTCTGGAGGAGCTGCAGACATCCACAGCTCAGGTGGGAGAATCTGTCCACAGGACAACTATTAGTCATGCACTCCACTGATCTGGCCTTTATGCAAGAGTGGCAAGAAGAAAGCCATTGTTGAAAGAAAGCCATAAGTCCCCACAAGCCATGTGGAGGACACAGCAAACATGTGGAAGAAGGTGCAACCAGGTGAGAAGGTGAGACCAAATAGAAACCTAACACTGCACATCACCCTGAACACACCATCCCCACCGTGAAACATGGTGGTGGCAGCTTCATGTTGTTGGGATGCTTTTCTTCAGCAGGAACAGGGAAGCTGGTCAGAGTTGATGGGACGATGGCAAGCTTGCAGCTGTTACTGCAGCAAAAGGTGGTTCTACATAGTATTGATTTGGGGGCTCAATACAAATGCACGCCACACTTTTCAGATATTTAGTTGTAAAAAGTTTTGAAAACCATTTATCATTCTCTTTCACTTCACAATTATGTGCCACATTCTGTTGGTCTATCACATCAAATCCCAACAAAATACATTTACAGTTGTGATTGTAATGTGACAAAATGTGGAAAAATTTCAAGGGGTATAAATATTTTTTTAAACTGCATTTGAGAGTATGTCTGAAAAGACATTGCGAACACAGCTGTTGTCAACACCCTGATTTATTCTCGTAACAGTGATTTCCTATAGCTGCCATCAGGACCGCTAACGATATAACACGCTGAATCAGATGAAAAGCTACCCACCGAGGTCCAACTGGTGCCATTGGTTGGGGACAGACTGCAAAAAGTAGGGCAACCAATACCCGTCACCGGCCATAGAAAGAAAGTTGTCTACCTGTTGTGAGCACAGTGGATCTTGCTAGAGCTTGATAAAACCAATTAAACAAATGAGACAAACAACATGAACACTTGATTTGTTAATTCATTTACTAAGGAAAACGATCCAGTCGGTGAAGATTCTCAGTTATCCAGGTTTGGTTATCTGAAGATTGAATATTTTCTTTCTTCTTGGTTGGAAACATTTCGCTACTAATCCAAGTAGCCCTAGTTTTACACCTGGGCTGAATATGCTTGTTAGGTGGCCCGTTGGGGCTACTCTGGAGTTCTGGAGGTCTGGTAGGATAGCAAAAACATTTCCAACCACGAAGAAGAACAAAGTCCAGTTGAGATGATAGAATCTTTGGAAATCCAGAAATTAACCTATTTAAAATCATGTTGTTGTTTTTTTATTATAATTTGGCATTGTTCAGTTTGGTTTCTGGTAAACAGAGGAGTTTCCCATGGGGCTGTGCCAATTCCAGTGGTGCAACATGCTTTTTCTTTTATATTTTTGTTGTTGTCTTTTTAGAACAAACCTTTATCTACTACTACATCACACCTCTATTGCCACATCCTAAATTGTCTGACCTGCTGTAGTCATGCATATCTACAATGTCCTGGTTTGTAAAAATGAGTGGAAACACAAGAAAACTGTGGCGTTAAAGTCTCAAAACAGTATGTGAACATTTGGGTTATGTCCCAGGATATGGGTTGTTAGACTGTTCTGCTGCAAGAACCTATTACTCCACTATATGAACTGTGGTAGGATAGTGACAGTGTGGGCTCTATTAACCGTAAGCATCTATCTCCATTCCTCTTTTTCCATTTTCTTTTAGATGCTCTTGGCTTAATTAGGGCAAGTAAAAGTCAATTTAAACATCTTCTTAACAAAAGTGGGATGTTTTTTTCCTGTTACAGACATACTTCCTGATCCCAGCTGATAGGCCAAGCATATTTAAACCTTACACTCAACTGCTGCAGGTTTAACCTTCCAGCCAGCTTTTCTTTATTGAGTTTGCCTTCAGTGAGGCCTTGCAGGGTCTCAGGAAAGCCTTGGCAGCCTAACAGAGCCAACAACTCACTCCAGCAATTCAACAATGTTGTTAGGACTCCATCATTTTCCACCTTTGTTGCGTCCCAACCCCTTTTCTCAGAAACAACTGCACCTCAGAGTCATTGCCACATGAACATGTCCAAGTTTCTTGGCCATAAAGATGTCACTTATTCCTCACCTCTTTTAGATTTGATTGCTTAAAACCCCTTCAAAGCAGATCAATCACCAAAGCCTGACTGGGAAATTAAAGTGGAAACGCCTTGCGCAACTGCTTTCAAGTTGGCAACTGCCAAAGTTTTTCGGCTAACGAAGCTGTTATCTATATGAGAAAAGTTAAGCTATACGTTGAAATGCATATCTGAGGCGATCACAATTTCAAAGAGTCACTGGCGCTTATCCAATCACCCAGCAGTCAGTCTCTCTCCCTCCTGCTTCCTCCCTCTTGCTCTCTTTTTTTCATTTTATCTATACCTCTCACAAATTCCCTCGATCCCACTTCCCTGCTTTTCTTCGTCGTCTTCTCTGTTTCAGCTCCTTCTCTCTGAATTAGATCCATGTTTTGCTATCACTCCCCTTCAAATCTCTCCCTCTCTTTATCGCTGTTAAAAAGTGTTGATCCCTTTCTCGCTCTAGAAACCTTGGCATCAAGCTTGGCAACACACACACACATATACACACAGGCATTTTAATTAGTACATAGATTTAAATTGCGATGCCTGTGTGGTGAAGTGATATACACTCCCGCTAGTTAAAAGTCTTTTTTATTGCTTAATCAATGTTGAAATTAATATGATTTAACTCCCGACCCCTCGTTACACATATACATGTACACCCACCCCACACACACAAGCACACACACATACACATGTCTGCTGGGTTATTAATTATAACACTAATTAACCTACGACTAATGATTTGGCCTCTGAGTGTGCATGTGCATGTGTGTGCATATGTGTGTATGAGAGAGAAACAGAAATTATTTGAGGGCTTGCATTTAAATTTGTGGGGTGTGTGTGTGTGTGTGTGTGCTTCGTGTAAATATATGTTAATTTGATTCCCAGATATGATGGATTATAGGGGCTTACGATAACGACAGTGAAACTTCTCTTCAAAGCACTGGGTTTGTTTCCGTAATTCTGTTTGGCACCCGGATCAATAAAGTTTTCTGAGTCAAATTTAAAACTGAGCCCTCATCCAAATGCTTTCATTCGTCCTCTGCCATTTTACTGTCCCTGTTGATTTTCTTTTTTAACATTTATTTATGGTTAGAGGAAATGAAAACTGCAGCACCACCTGGGGACCCCCAAGCATAACCATTTTAAACGACAAGAAATTGTAGTTTTGATTTATGCGACTGAAGTTATTTTTCACTCTGATTTTTTTGTTTGATGTTCACTTCTTAACAGGTTCATGATTGAGTCTTTTACCAACTCCATTTTTCATTGCAATTAAAGGATCGAGCTGTGCTCTAGAGTATTTCAATAGCAGCATGAAATTATATATTAACCACATCGGCTTTTGACTTTTCAGAGGTGAAGCATTTTCCAGCTGAATTACAAACCGTCAACGCATCAAGAAATTTGTTAAATGTAGTTAGATTTTTACCTTTATCTCAGATACAGTTATAAGTTGTACAGTACAAAACAACACAAATATTTCAGTATACACTGAAATATATGTTACTAGTTGTTATAGAAAAAAATGTATACAGTAGGTTGAAAAATGAGCAAATTGTATAAACATTCAGCCATTTGTTCAGGGAACTCTGTGCAGACTCATTGTGCTCATAAATCACATATGGCCTTAAAAACTCAATGAAGTAGAAAATACATTGATGAACTTTATCTTGTGTTAGTTAGCAAGTCTTAAAACTCAAAGATCCATAACTGATCCTTAAACTCTAAAAGAAAACTAAAGAGGTTCCAGTGTTTTGAGCTGAATGCTAACAGCCTTCAAACATCCTGAGAGAACGTGAACGTGCTTACGTGCTTACGTAATGATCAGGTCTGACTGTAGGAATGCTAATTACCCCTAAAACCAAGGGCACACAGATGGTTTATGGTTGTTTACTAATCGAGGAATTATGCTTCAATGATTTGCTAATTTGAACAGCCAATCAGAGAGGTCGCCGTCACCCACCTCACAACGTACTGAATCAGCGCAAAAGTGGCTGACGAGGTCCCAACAAGTGCTAGTCGCTGGCACTCACAGCAATAACTACAATAACAAGAGCGACAGACGGACGGCCCAACATAGGCTGACAGTCAACAGTCAGTTTGGTGTGTCACGGCCCTTAGCTGGATTTCACCTCCTGTTTGTGTTTGTACCACAGAGAGTTGAAGCTAATTTAAATGACATTGATTTGTTCCTCTCTCATTGACTTGCATCAAGTCTTCTTTTTGTTCTTCCTTTTTGTTTAACTTTTTAATATTGGTTTTCTCCTCTTTTCATCCTTCCTGTCTTTCCTTCCCAACTTTCTCCCTTCCTTCCGATGCTACCTTGTTTCTATTCATCCTCCCTTTCCACACCTCCTCTGTCCTTTGCCTTAAGATGAGGACTATTGATTTTACACATCTTGTTGTAATTGTGTAAAATGCACACACTCACTCACCATCTCTCCTTCTCTGTTTCACACACACACACACACACACAGAGATGCAGTGAGACAGCCAGGCTGACAATAGGTGGCTGTCACAGTGATTGATGGCACTGATTATATGTTAATAATGAAATAAACATTAAAAAACACATTCAATAAAGCTTTTCATTAAACGACCACACTATCTATCTATCTATCTATCTATCTATCTATCTATCTATCTATCTATCTATCTATCTATCTATCTATCTATCTATCTATCTATCTATCTATCTATCTATCTATCTATCTATCTATCTATCTATCTATCTATCTATCTATCTATCTATCTATCTATCCAGGATGCAAGAAGGATGGAGAGGAATTGAGAAGAAAGAATGATGGTCAAGTAAGAAATATGTCTTTAAAAAATTTGAGGGATCTAGAAAGAAAGATGTTACATTATTGTTAAAAAACTTCACATTTGTAGATAATCAGATATAATAATAGTCAGACTTAATGTTGCTAGTTGATTTCCGTTAGAGTGAAGTGTTTATTTTGCCCCCAACAGATCTGAGGAGCGTGATCCATTCTTCCAATGTCATTTTAAAGCATGGAAGCTTCAGTAGTCTACGTCTGTCTGTCAGCTCCTTAAATAAAGTGAAGACAAAGTGTTTTAACCCAAACCATGAAACCAGCCAAGTGGATTATGTACAGAAAGGTGACCCGCCTTTATGTTTCTGTTACTATAATGAGTGTGATGCAAAGAGTCTAAATTATTGAATTGCTTTAAATGTACAAATTATAAGAGGTACACCAGGATTGAATAAGATGTTGTTTGTACATATCTACATTCTTACATAAAACTAAGATTGTGGCCCTGAGAAAGACAGGCGACCTTTCCAGAAAGTACCCAATGACAGCTGGAATTGGCTCCAGCCCCAGTGACCCTGAACACATGGAGTTAAATGGATGGATGGATTTCAAGTGAACAATTTCAATACTGTAAATCTCATAATGATGATGATCAATAAAATATGTAAGATTATGCTATTCGCTGTCAGTCAGTTTTTGATGGTAACTTGGTAAAGGAATAGTTTGTACATTACCTTGAATACGCACTAAACCAGCAGGGGGGTTGACTTTCACATCAGCAGTTTAAAAAAAGTTGAAAAAGTTTTAAGAGGAGAGAGAAAGAGAGTATTTGGGTAAAAACAGAAAGCAGGACACAACAGTAACCGACGGCAACCATCATCAATCAGAGTTTGAAGACATTGCTGCTGGCAAAGACGACAGGAACAGAGAGGGAGAGAGGGGGTAGCATCAGGATGAAGAGATGTAAATGCTAAAAGAGAACGAGTTAAATATAAAAGAAGAGGGAGTGAGAGATTGGTGATGTTTTTAGCCTTTTTTTAGTGAGGATGGCAGGAATAGAAAAGAGAGAGCGAGGAAAGAGAGATGACAAGAGAGTGACATAGGAAGAGAATAAGAGAAATGGGGAGAGAGAGTTGTTTTTGGCCTCTTTAGCTGTTTTAAAAGAAGAATTAGGACAAAGACTATTCACCTTGAGACCTGTTCTCTCTCTCTTAATCTCCTTTTGTCTGTTTCATTGTCTCTTGCTCTCCGCTTCCATCTTTCTCTTCACTCAGTACCCAGTCAGACCAGTTAGTGACTTTGTGAAATTAATTTGTAAATATTTATAAAAGGGTGCAGGAAGTTTGGTGAACATAGTGACTTGTTATGGGACTTGTGGGAGTTACAGATAGGATGCCTTCACTGATTTTGAACTTGCTTCTTCTGGTTCTAGTTTGGGTGGTACATGTACATAAATGACATTAAACTTCCCTTTGAATGTATAAATAAATATCTCTCTACATCTGGCTGAAAAATGCCTCCTTGAAACTCAACTTCAGTTCAGATTATGTTGTCTTGCTAATCACACTATGAAGTTTGTGATCATAGTCAACCTGCTTTTCCAGAATTCTCCAAGATGCCATCATCTGAACTCCTAATGATGAAAAACTCCTCTGTGTGATGTCATCTGGAGCAGTTTTTCACCTACAGTAGAAGCAGGGAAATACTTTAATATAGTGAATTCAAAGGGAGGTTTAAAAGCATTAATGTACATCATAAACATAAGCCATAGAAAAAAACAGAAAAATTGGTGAAGTTGCCCTTTAAGTTAAGAATTCAATGACATGCTAATACTTCCACAGTACGAGGTGTTTCTGTTAGTCAGTCTACCCTCATTGCCAGTGATGGCGATTGTAAACATGAGTTCAGATATAAATGTCTTATCAAAAAAGGACCAGTAAAAGTAGAAGTACTGATTCAATTTCTTTAATTAAGTAAAAGTAAAATAGTATAGGCTCTGAAATGGAACTAAAATATAAAAGTAAAAAGTACATTCTACGAGGTGTTTTTCTGTAGAGGTAACACATCACATTATCAATTTATTTATTTATATTTTGTCCTTTCGGCTTATCCCGTGAGTTCAGGGTCGCCACAACGGATCAATGTCCGCATGTTGATTTGCCCTTCCTGACGCAACCCTCCCCAATTTCTACCGGGCTTAGACCGGCACTGCACAGCTGGGGAGGGGAATGGGCTGTTAGGGGTTCAGTGTCTTGCCCAGGGACACATCACATAATCAATATTATTATCAATATTATCAACACATATTATTAAACTTCAAATAATAATTTTAAAAACCTAAATGCTAACCATAAAGCACATTAACTTTGCTCCAAAAAATAGATTTCCACATCATTACCCAAGCTGGAAAGGATCCTTTTTTGCCTTTTCACAATCACTTTCATTATCCATTTAAAATGTTTATTCTATTTTACATCTGTTTTATGGCAGTATATAGGCATGAATTATTTTAAAGAATTAATTTAAAAAAAATTTATTTGTACATGAAATGTCACAAGATGCTGAAGCAAAATGAGGAGGGCAGCTTTTAACAAGCCCCCCCTCGTCCACAACCTAGAGCTGCCCTTGGTTGTATGCATGCAGATACTCATACAGACCTGTTTGTAACCAGCTGCCTGTCACTGTCAATCACTGAGAACTGTGGAGAACAAAGTCTTCAAGTAAGTTGGAAGCAAACAAACTGGCCTTTAACCAGTAAAGATAGAAAAGCTACAATTAGCATCCTGACTAATGTTAACATTCTGATGGTCAGGGGATTCCCTCTGGACTGCAAAGGCTGCGGCTCAGTTCTTTTAATGATTTTTTTCATCTATACTACATCTCTGGCTTCTATCACCTACTCACAACAAGGCTTTTCCTATCACTGTTATGCTGATGACACACAACTCTTCATGTCCTTTCAACTGGATAATGTCACTGTCTCATTATTGTCTGATTCTCTAACATCTCTGCTTAAATAAGAGAGAGATATCTTAAATCAACCTCTCTAAGACATAAGATCTAGTCTTACCCTCCAGACCTTCAGATTGGTCAACTCAACAGCACCTGCCCAACTGAATTCTCTCATCCCACTTCACTCTACTAATGATCAGCATCTGGTGGTCCCTTCACCACACAGCAAAAGACCCCAAGCAAAACTCTTCAGCTCAGTGGTCCCATGATGTTGGAACACGCTACCAAACTCTGCAAACCTGCATCTCATGAAACAGAAACATTTCTTCTCATAGCATTTTTTTGTGCTTTAATAATTTCTCCTTGACTTTGAGAGATTTTTGCTTGCCTTGTTCCTCACTTGTGAGTTGGTCTGGATAAAAGTGTAAATGTAAAACTTTTCTAAGTTGTTCTGTGTCTATTTGTAGATGCCTTATTCATCAATTGTAGCCATGTTGTGTCCCTATGTAACAATTTCATATCTCTTCACCCACCTATCATCTTAACAACTTAACCTGTTCAGGGTCGCAGAGGGGCTGGAGCCTATCCCAGCTGTCACTGGGCATCACCACTCCACCACTGTGCTGCCAATTTCATCTTTCTGCAGACAGTTGTTTCTTTGTAGCCAATTAACTTTTCATTGTTGTCATTGGTTCTCTGTGTACTGATTTTGTGTCTCTTTGTTTTATTTTGTATCTCCTTTATAAGCCTTTTGTGTCACACTCTGACTGCGTTGTGCCTCTTTGTTGTCTTTTTGTAGTTGTTTTGCATCTTCGTGTAGCTGTTTTATGTCTTTGTAGTTTCTTTACCTTTGTGTGATTTTGTAATCAATCAATTGTTTTAATTTCCAAGAAGAAATATTAACAGTCATATGAGAAACGATGCTCTGGACCCTGGGCTCTAAGGCCTAGGCCTATGCCATTCAATAGTCCCTCCGTCCCTCAATGATATAGAGGGTGGTGGACAAAGCGTAGGGGAGTGGCTTTACAAATTTGTATTTTTATTTATTTTTTTGCTCTTTCGGCTTCTCCTGTGAGTTCAGGGTCGCCACAGTGGATCATTTGTCCGCATGTTGATTTGTTTTGGGGTTTTTTTACGCCAGATGCCCTTTCTGACGCAACTCTCCCCAATTATTCTGGCTTTACGAGTAAGGAAAATAGGTAGTGGTAACTGTCAGCTGATGATGGACCATCCACTGTTTTCTCGTGACTGACTGCAGACCGTGCTCCAGCTCTGTGGAACAGTTTATACTCCAGCAAATCAGCTTATGTAAAATAAATGGTGCAACACAGCTTAAGCGTACTCAATTGACGAATCTCTTAGTTTCCTCAAAGGTCAGCATTGTTAGATGGTGCAAATTTGTGTGTGAAGCTACACCATAGACTCTACATAAACCTCAATCTAGATATACTTTGGGAGTTAGGTTAATCATACTGTTTAAACATCAGAATTGTTTCTATTACAAACACTTTCTTCTTTCTGTATATATTCTTTCTTAAGTCTTCACTTTCTCTCTATCCCTCCATCATTGCTCTTTTTCTTATCTCCTTGTCTTTATCCCCTATTCATTTCTCTCTTCCTCCTCCTTTCAATGTCTGTCTCTCTCTCCCCCATCCTCCTCTCAACTCTGTTCTTTCTGGATGAGCAGGTTTTATGAGCGAAGTGATAAAGAGAAGGAGGGATGAAGGGCAGAGAGGAAGGAGAGGTGGAGGACAGAGGGGGACAGAGGGAAAAAGATGAGAGAGAGAGAGAGAGAGAGAGAGAGAGAGAGAGAGAGAGAGAGAGAGAGAGAGAGATGGGGACAGAAAAAAGTGGAAACACGAATGAGCTTGGCCTTTATTACACCAGACTGGATATTGCCCAAGAACATTTTTATGGCATAAAAAAAGTCTGTCCCTTTTCTGTCTCAAGGTTTATTTCTGATTTGAAACTCTGAAACTGATTTGTAAAAATAAAAACACACGCTACAGGAAAGCATGCATAAAGCCATCATCTGAAAAGAGTTTGCATTGATTCTTCTTGACAATATTTCCTAAATGAAATAAAGACTTGAAGAAAAGGTGAAGAGCATTCATTACTAAGCCTTAGTCTCTTTTATAAAGCCAATTTATTATTTCAAATTATCTAAAGAAAATGTGGGGTTTGTCTCTTGACCTCAGTATTGTCAGCATTATTATTGGAAACAGCCTCTAAAAGTTACTTGGATTAAAACTGTCTGGGTAATATGAAGAATATACTGTATCACAGTATGTGTAATTTAATATAACTGTATTATATGTTAAAATAAACAAATATATGTTGATACAGTAAACTTGTAAACTACAGTGAACTTGACATGAAATGTATCTGAGAAACCTCTGTAGATAGAATAAGATAATGTTTTTTAGGCACTTCAGTAAATAAAGCAATGTAACAATTTTGAGGCAAATTTCTATTGTCTTGTTCTATGTACAATTACAATGAAGTCATATAATGTTTCTTTTTCCTACTTTGCTTGCTAACTCAATGATAAAAGTAGAACATAATACCAGCGATCACAGGAATTGTTGGCTTAAACCTTAAACTTAAATCTAACTTCAAAGAAAGAAAATATCTACTGAAAATATTTTTTTAGTAGTTTAGGTAAAAAACAAGTCCTTTCATTGAATGACACAAGTCTTTGGAAGATGCATTTTTGTAAAACACATAGACTCATTTAATAATGTGTTGCAGGCCACATATTATTATTATGCCATTATTTGTCAGTGCTTTACAAAACAAATCACTGCAATGTATAGATTATGTGAGCTTTAGGCAAACAATAAAAACTTAAATAAAACCAAAATGTACTTGATCATAGGGAGAATTGTCTCGGTTGCTCATTATTCAAAAACATGCCAGGCAGGGACACAAATGTAAACAGTGCAAGAAGATCCTGTTCTGTTCT
The DNA here is from genome assembly GCF_033026475.1 of Channa argus. Lineage (NCBI taxonomy): Eukaryota > Metazoa > Chordata > Actinopteri > Anabantiformes > Channidae > Channa > Channa argus. The sequence goes on from NC_090208.1 coordinate 20,235,670, forward strand.
GGTGCATATTCCTATTGGGTAGAAAATACTATAAAACATGGAGCAACGGCACAATTAGCATTTGTTCATAATCATGGTGATTATCTGGAAATTAACCAAGCTGATGTTTTATCAGAAGCTGAATGTAAGTAGGAAAAACACAACATGAAAATGTTGACATGCTTTCAACTAGCTGTTTAGTTAAAACATGCTATTTTGGGCCAAATCAAGCTGGATCATGTTCTCACCACAAAAGAATTCCTCCAGATTTCGTTCAATACAAAGACTTCATCCAGTAAATGGATGTGGGAAGATGGAACTTGACACTAAGATGGTTAGGGTTAGGCAAGAAGGTAAGTTTTACTTATAAACCTTTAGAAGATAATATATCTGCACTGCTTGAGTCTGAATCATCCACAACTTTAACAGCACCTCTCCACATATAAAAACGTTGCGCATACAGTATTTTTACTATTAAAATATTCGAATGAAGTTACATATTGTAACTTTAGTGCCAGGGAAAGTACTCTCATCATGGTTAAAGTTACAATCATGTGGTTAAACATGAAGAGGTTGAAAGAATCACTCTAATGAGATGATCAGTTGTTAAATGTATATACACTGTTCCAGTCTACAGATACAGCAGTCACGTGTGTCAAGTTTTGAAAAGCACCTAACCATAACTAGGCCAGAGGTTAGTCTGGAATGTTTATATGGCTAATGGCCTTGAGTAGTGGCTTTTTCTAACCTAAGCCACTTGACCTTGTTGCCTGATGCTTAACAATTTTGTCTTATAGTCCATCATCTATTCATCATCATCATCATTTTTTTCTGCAACTTGGTGCCCTTTTAGGTTAGTGACTCATTAAGCCACACAGACCTTGTCCATCTGTAGTCTTGACTAGAGACATTACACTAGTTTTGGTCTCACATATTGACATTGCATAAAAATATGCATATAATATATTGTATATGGATTGTAAGTTAATGCATATACACAAAAAAATCTGCAAGGATACAAAATCAGAACAAATCATGGTCATGTTAGCCTGGAACAATGTAAATACATTTACCAACTGATCATCTCATTAAAGTGAATCTTTCAACCTCTTCTTTTATGATACTTCGCTGGGAGGAGCATCATTATTCAACAAACTAATTACATTATATTGATACCGCACCATTCAATATTGTCAAAATCATTTTCCACCTCATGTGAGCGTAAAACAAGAGGAAAATTTTTATTGAATATTTGGCGTGTCCGTTGAGTTGTAATCTAGCTGAAAAAAAAGTATGTATTCCTTGTATGGAAACGAAGCGTCACTGTCAATCTGTCTGGCCCAGAGATGCTCATACTGCAGTTTGACACTTGGTAATTGTGTTGTTGAATTAGATTATTAAAGAACACAACTTGAGCCGCCGTAGTCAACATCATCGCCGGAGGTACCACCGAGGATGATGGGCAAAGACACACACATACACAAACACGCATCATCTCAGAATTACTGTACTGTATACCACCAAGAACACAAACTTGCTTGCATGCACGCAATGTCATCTACTACTCGCACACACACACACACTAACACACACACACACACACGCGTGCTGTAATGAAAGCTGGGGGCTGTTCTGTGTGTGAGATGGATGGTCTGACTTTAAGCTTGTATAAATAAAAGCTAAATAAATCCTGATGGCCTCAAGTGATGGTTCAGATACAGCAGCAGTGTGTGTGTGTGTGTGTGTGTGTGTGTGTGCGTGTGATGTTTGTATACAGAAACACTTTGGACAATAACTGAAGTTACTGTGTGTGTATGAGACAAGAGTTTGAAAAGACACACACACACACACACACACACACACACACACATACACACACACACACACAAACATACACATACACAAAGCCTGCAGCTCTTTCTCATTCATGTTTTTCTCCCAAAGTGAAATTAAAAAAAGAACATCATAAAAAGGCAGTACACCAATGTCACCCAACACTGGAGTCTAAAATATTCTCCATCTTTCACCCTGCCTCTTTATCTCCTGCCCTCTTTTCTTCATTGCAAGACTTTATTTTGTCTTTTTGATCCCTTTTAATCAATCATTTCACTTTCTCCTTGTCTTTACTGAAATCCATTGTGGGTCTGTGAAAACAGTCTTTTACAATAAATGACCCATCATCGCTGCAGTGCCTCCCTCGTGAGCTTACCTCTGCTTTTGCTTCTGAAGAAAGGCATCACTTGCGATTGCATTTTTGTATGGAATGTAATGACTGAATAGACCATGTTTTACTGCAACATATTTTCTGAATAACATGTTGCACTTATAGTATTAAAGTCCCATTATGCAAGATTTGATGTTTTTGCTACTTGACTTTTACCAATGTCTTGTGTTTACAAGCTGAAGCTGTTACTGAAACAGGCAAAGAAAGTGTCAGAGGCCAAACATCATTACAGCATTTGATACAAACTTGGATTTTACTTACTGTGAAGTGATGGTGACACTATACAGCAAGCTAAACAAGTCAGCTATATAACAACCAACACAAGAGCATCCCAGTGTCCTTATGAGTAATTTAGAAAGTTACTACATTTGCCAAGCAAGCCAGTTGATAGGTTAGTACTTACTGGTCTTCCGTCCACATTTAGCTCTCAGCAACAGTTGTAAGCCAGTCCAACATGTACTCCTGCTTTATCAATGTCTCTTTTTCTCATCCTCGCTTCCTCCATGTAGCCCTCTCGGGTGTCTTTGCCACCTCTGCCATGTTGAGCCATAAGAAGAATACTGAACTTTCTTGGTGAAGTGACATGTCCGACTCATTGTAGTTGTGTGTGACGTGTGACGTGAGATGTTAAGCAGTTCTCTCAAGAGGTCTTCAGGAGTGCACTGGTAACTGAGATGTCATTTGCAGTTTAAGATTAGCTGGGATGATCTGCTGGCCTCTTAAGGAGTCCAAGCACAATTTTCTGTGTTTATGTAATCCAACATTCCATTGAAAAAACTAACAAAAACAAAACAAAACAAAGGTTTAAAATACATTGATCTGCAATTTTAGAAAACTAAATTTAATATTTCTATTTCTTTTTTTTTTATGGACGAACAGTCTTGTGAGTGATCTAGGTGCTTTTGTGATGCTGTCATATCCTCTGTTGGCCTTATATTTTTCATCACATTAATATTTATTTATTGGGAGGAATTTCTGTACATCTTGCAAAAAAAACTAGCAGCATAAATTGTAAATGTGACTTTCTGATCATTCTGTAAAAAAGTGTTTCAATAAAGGACCAACATGGATGTTTTCCAGGTAAAGACAGCCTCAGCAGGTACTAATTACACTTTGGAATATGTTTTGTAAAATGCTGTTGAAACAATAGTTTCATGTGACCTAAATGCTTATTTTGGTCTTCAGTGTTTTGCACTGCTTTCTTGTGTTTTTGTCTTTGTTTATGATCATAATCAGAAACATCAGGAAAAATCTCCCAAATGTTCTGTCAGATGTTCTGTGATTTTAAAGCTGTACAAAATGTAGTGGGAAATTTAAAAGCATTAATGTACATTTAGACCCTAAACTAAACCTATGGAGAGCAAGTTGAAAACTGGTGAAGTCACCCTTTAACTGTGGATTCTGTCTATTAACCTACATTAAAAATGTTATTGTCTATTGTTCACATCAAAAAATTCTAGGTAACTTTTGTCGACCATACATCATTGTCATGTGACACTGTACATCCTCGGGCCACCTTGGGAGTTTCTCTTCACTGATGAATGACATTAGTTCTCCTCCCTGCTGTCACTCCTGGTTCTAAGAATCATTCAGTTGTTGCTTGACTTGACTGAAGATGTTTCATCTGTGATTGGGAAGCCTTCATCACTTCTGACTAACTGGCTTAGAATGACAGTTAAGTCATTGACACCTTTATTGTCACCTGTGACTTGATGTTCCACCCTTGCATTTATGAGTGTCGGTAGTCAAAGTGTGAAACCTACTTGGGAGAGATGGAAGAACTGCATTGTTAATCAGGGATAGTTTGTTGCTTAGGCCAAATCCTCTGTCAACTGAGTGCAGTTCCAGTTTGAGGTAAATTGTCTCTTTTACTCCTCTTATTGGTTTGCTCTGTCTAGAATGTCGACATCACTGTCTTCAAAGGAGTAGCCCTTTCAGTACTGCAGTCTTGTCTTGAGGAGCTGGATCTCCTGTGTTGTGGCATGAGCGTGTGCTCTGTGCTTTCCTAGCTGCAGACCATATTCACACAGCAGCATGTCTTGCTGCCTGTCAAAAACCTTAGCCTGTGGTGATGCTTTTCAGAATCTTGACTGAAAGTCCAAACCCAACCTCCGAATCAGCAGCAGTAAGGCTGGGGGATGCTCACAAGGTGGGACATCAAATTCACACTCTCTATACTGGAACACATTGTTGACACAGTTAATTTATTGTCACAAAAAATAAAGAAAAGCTGCAAATCCTCAAAGGCAACTTTTGGTATTTTCCCTTAAAAATCAGTCTAACAATGAATTATCAAGATATTTACAGTGTGTTCTGTTTACTGACTAGTTGTTGTGTGATGCTAAGTCAAACCATGTTGAATGATTTGTCTTATTGAATGTGTTGCAGCTCCACAGAAAATAATCGGTACTGACACCTAAATATGACAAGTGGCATGAGAAATAACCCCCATAACAGCAAAATGGCCTTTAGTGTCAAACATTGGACTCTTCCTCTCTCATGGGATGAACAACATTTTGCAGACATGTTTTTCCACTTTTGTCCTCTGTCCCTCTCTCTTGCCACCTCATCCTTCCCCCTGTCCTTTCACTTTTCTTCCTCTCCTCACATGTCCCTCCCAACCTCATCTTTCTATCCCCTTCCTCCCTCGCAGACTTTGCTCCTCTTCCTCCCCTCGTCACTCTCTTCATCCTAAAGTCCAACTCCAAGTTCATACCGGTCATTATAACCCCACTGAGAGATATTCACCTCCACTAAGAGCTCATATCTCTCTGTCTCCCTCTTTGTCTTTCTTTCTGAGTCCAGCTTCAGTTTGATCATTATTAGTCCTGAGAGACAAATTATTGCCCATGTGTCTCTTTGTCTCTTTACCTCTCTATTCTTTTAACCTCTTTTTTCTTACCTTTTAATGTTTTCCTCACTGCCCCACCTTGTCTTCTTGACCCCGTCTTCCTTCCTCACCACCTGAGTTTTTGAACTTTTTCCTCAATTCTTATTTCAGACTGACAGATGTTACGGACAGTCCACCAACTGTTCCAGACACTTATACTAGACGTTTGTTTCATACGTTTTTCACATTTTTCAGTCAAATACAACAAACCAACGAAATGATGATGCTGTTCGCTGGACGTACCTGATGTTTCTCTTGTTGCTCTTTTTCTCTGAATCTTTACTGTGAACAATGGGTTTGTGGAAAAACGTGAAGAAATTATTTTTTTTGTTGTTGTACCTTGTTTTTTTTTGTTGTTGTACCTTGTACCAGTTTCACAATTAAATCAGAAGTAGTCCAGTTTTATCAACCTGATATACTGACCTCGCCCACTAGCGAGCCTAGTGGAGGCCCCAGGCAAAGAAGCCGATCAAGGTCCAGCAAACCAAAAGTGTCCAGCTGTCATACAACAGTTAGAACTGTCCACATGACAGAGTTAGCATCTCAAAGTCCTTTATGAGAGGGCTTAAAAATGTCCTAAAATTTTCAGAAACTTCAGTTATTTGGCGGATTTTCTGACTTCAGTTGAAGGTTATGGCCCAATTTATCATGTCAACACTACAGGCTGTAGATATGCAAACATTTCTGACCCTTGATGCACAGGACATTCATGTCAATACTTTTTTTCCTTTGTCATTATAACCAATCATTAGCATGGTTTCATTTTAATTTTCAAATTTCTTCTAATTATTATTTCAGTGGTTTTCACATTCAGTATACAATAATGACACTGGTGTCAAATATTTTCATGTCTGTAGCAAATTAAATCTTGATTTCCTTTGTCTCTGTCTTGTCCTTTCTTGCACTCAGTGTGTGTCTGTTTCTGCTTTCGCTTTCATTCAGTCAGGGTTTCTTAGCGTAATGAGATTACATGGGATTATAAAACCCTGTCTGTCTGTAATCCACACCACTCAATCCCATTTCACTGCTTAAACACACACACACACTATAATTAATTCTCTCTTGCGCTACCCGGTGATCTTGTTTCGTATTCTTTTTTAGTCTTTTTTCTTTTAATCTTTGTCTTGTCCATTTGTAATAGAACTGATCACCAACTTTAATTCTTCTTTTCCACCTTTGTTTCTTGACTACTGACGATACACTTGCATTTCTTTCCCTTTCAGAGTGGTTTGTCTTTTTTCCATCCATCGACTCATCTTTCTAATCTTCCTTCCTTTGCTTTTTTAAATTACCCCGCTTCCGTCCTCTCTTTCTTTTTCCTTTCTTAACTCCTCCCTCCCTCCTTTCAACCACTCCCCCACCTGCAGGCTGATGCTGCTCACTTGTTCACAGAGCAGCGGTCAGTGTGTGGTCTGATTGGTGTCTCGCCGCCAGAGCTCGCATGTGAGCCACAGCTAGACACACAAATGTACAGGGGCACACGCACGCGCTCAGAGATTAGGGATTGTGAAGCTCGAGTAAGAAAAAAATAAAGGAAAATAAAAACTTCCCGTTAGCGAATGAAATAGCTCGTGAGAAAGTTTATGAAACTGCAAAACGACAGATCTGACCGATAGCCTCCACACACACGCGCGCGCACACACACGCGTATACACACACACACACACACACACAAACACACACACTCACACACACACACACACACACACACACACACACACATCAATTAAGTCCTCCCCCTCTTTCCTCGCCAATCACGTCCTCAGTCCCACCAGGAGTTTTTCGTGATTGGCTCAACAAGTCGTCAGTCATGTATGAAGGAGGCGGGGACAGGACGAGGGCTGACCTGGAGTCTGATCCATTCGCTTTTACGCACAGATCGGACAGTCCGTTTCTACGCACGGATAACAAGACAAGAGAGCTTCGTCTGGATGGAAAGAGAAGCGAGAAGAGGAAAACTGAGAAAAGAGAAGAAGAGGGAAAAGTGAGAGGAAGACGAACAGAAAGACCTGAAACTCACAAGTGTTTTCCGAACTGGAAAGACAGAGTAGAAAGTGTGTGTGAGTGTGAAGTCGAGCGACAGAAGGAGAGGGTGTGTGTCCACCTTCACCACTCTCCACTTCTTATACCACCATCACCTCCATGTCGCTTCCCGGCTCTCCTCCGCTCCTCTCGCCAGGCTCCGGTGCCCCAACTCCGGCCGCGCTCTACCGCTCGGGTCCGGACGCGCTTCACACCTCCGTCGCCTCCACTGGCACCTCCAGCCCGGCGCACACTAACTCCAACTCACACTCTCACTCCCACTCCCACTCCCACTCCCACTCCCTGTCCCCCTCTCCGCGGCTTACCAACAGCATGCTCAGCGCTTTCCTGCCCGGACCAGGGGGCGCACTGTCCGGCATGGGCAACGGCGGCGCCGCCTCGCTCGTGTCCGGAGCTACTGCCGCTCTGGGTCCCCTCGGTGGGCTCGGCTCGCTCACCACTGCAGGTCTGACCCCCGGCTCCCCAGGTCTGGCGCAGACTTCGTCCAACCCGGGTTTGTGCAGCGAATGCAAGCTGGTGGAGGTGCACGGCGTGAAGGTGGCCAGCTTCTGCGTGGACGGCCAAGAGCTCATCTGCCTCCCGCAGGTGTTCGACCTCTTCCTGAAGCACCTGGTGGGCGGGCTGCACACCGTCTACACCAAGCTGAAGCGTCTGGACATCACGCCGGTGGTTTGCACCGTGGAGCAGGTGCGCGTCCTGCGGGGGCTCGGCGCCATCCAACCCGGCGTGAACCGCTGCAAGCTCATTTCCAGAAAGGACTTCGAGACGCTATACCAGGACTGCACCAGCGCCAGGTCGGTGAATAGTTTCAATCACTTTCAGTCTTTTTAAGAACTAATTCTCCAACTCTCTGCAGTCCATAAACTGGACGCTGTGGAGTAAATCTGCGTCCCAGTCATTTTCTCAACAACTTCATGGTGTGTTTGTAGCGGGAAAAAACTTTACAAACCTCTAACTTTTACTTAACTTTCTTTTTCAGCAAATATGTTGGCTGTTACTAAGGTTTTGGTTTATTTTAAACTCTTCTTTCAATATCCATCCATCACCCCAGTGTTAGTGATGTCATATCTTCTTTAATATCACTAAAGGCAGTTGACTGTGATGGTGAAGAAGTAATTTATACTCAGAGTGCTATAATAATTCTTCTTACTGTAATCTAAACACTTCCGGTTAAATGTCAAATATTTTTAATATTTGTGCGTGAGCAGAACTATAATATTCCTTTGCAGTGACCAAATGATCATTAATGACCTTATGGCTTGTTAACAACGCTGTAAACCTGTGAATATCTCCTGGGACCCTCATTCTATGCAACAAAAATGTAGTATATATAAATATTGCTTTAATGGCTCTCAACAAAATGACCGTTTGTAAGAGAGATAAACACCCATGCAAACATTTATTGCACACTCATTAACTTTTTTGTTTAATGGTTATATTCCTGATAATGACTTCCTGTTATGTTATCAGCACTGCTCCTCCTTTCACTTGTGTGTCAAAACTGATGCTTTTTCTCTATCGATTTCTAAGAAGAAAATGAGTGTGTGTGTCAAATTGAAGTCTTGGTGAACTGAAAGCACACTTGCAGCACACAACCTGCAGATTTGTGTTGTTATTGAAAAGCTTCTCATACTCATAAGCCAAAAATGTCTGAGCTGGTTTGTGTGAGAGTTTGCTCATTTTAGCATTAACATTGAGCGTGTGTGATGGGAAAATGCAGCATTAATGCATATATTTGTAAACAGACACTGTACAGTGTGTGTATTCACCTACTGTATGGCTACTTGTCATCTGCTTGTTCACACTGTTTCCTTTTTACTGGCTGCTTAGACCTTTCAAATTAAAACTCCGAAGTGTTTACTCTTGTACCTTTTACCCATAGTGTGTGGTTTTAAAGTAAGCCGTACTTTTAGATAAAAACATTTAAAGGTTTAATTCTGATTTTATGAATACGTTTGCACTAAAATTACAGTAGTGCAGGTAAAGCTGGCAGTGACCCAAAACCTGTCCATTTCCTAAAAAAGCTCTGGGGGAAAAAAAAACTTTTAATTTGCACTGAAATGTTTCTAATTTCCTAAATGTTCCAGCTAACTTTTTAATTTCCTGCATGTGAAAAAGCTTAGCCTCAAAGACCCAGTTGAGTAACGGTGTAGGTGATTTGTTAAACATGTTTCCCACCTCTGTAATAAAAGTATTTAGTTTCTTTGAATGATCTGAAAGTACAGATAACGAACCTTTGTGTAACAGTTAGAGTTAGTATGGTTGAAGTATATTTCAGTTAGATGCACAAAATCAAAAAGAAACATGTGGCATAAATCATAACACGTTTGAGTAAGCTTTGATGTCGGATAAGATGGAATTGGATTATTTTATTCAATTTTTGCATAAAATTCGGGTATTTCTGTCATTAAGTTGATTTCATTGGGAGTTTCCAGACAGAAGAATGAAAAGAGACAATGATGCAATTTTTCTCACTTTTTCTTTCTCTTAAAATTCTTTAGTTTTGCTTATTGATGTTTTCCTCCTCCTTCCTGTTTAAAGTACAATTGACCAAATTTGATACCTTGAGTCAAATCTGAAAACATATGATTCACATATTTTAAGATTCAGTGTAACTTATACTTTCTGGAAATATTATTATTTACAAGCATTGTTAGTAAGAATTAATACAATAATCAAAATTTCCAGTGAAAACACTGCAAACAGGAACTGCTGATAGCTAATTCAGCATTCGTTTAATGGTGCAAAATAGTTGATGGAGTGGGAATAGTTGTCTATTTGTGTCTGTACGACACGTCCACTTTAAACAAATTCACTCAGTTTAACACAGTAGTTGCTGCGTCTCCCTGAGAAACATTAACAAAACTAGACAGGAGGAACATGTTTAGCTTCATTCAAGTGCTCTGAATTATTTCTGGAAACTGCTTTTTAAAAAGTCCTGGAGTTTTCCCATCAGAACTGCAGTGGGAACACTGGATGTCAACTCAAGCTTTTGCCGTGGTTATTTTTGTGTTGCTGAAAGATGAAAAGTGTTGGAAAAACAGTTTTAGGAGGAGGTTGTTCTGTATCAGCTAATTATTAACAGTGTATTGTGTTGCTGTGGAGTCACTGGATAGTTGGGGACTGACCTCTGGTTTTAGCTGACCACACACACACACACACACACACACACACACACACACACACACACACACACACACACACACACACACACACACACACACTAACTAGTCTATCGTTCATTAAGCATGAAATGTTTGCTCCTCTCCCTGTTTTTTCGAAAAGCAGGATCCTTCCTTTCACTCTCTTTCTCTTCTTTTGGATTCTTCTCTCGTTTTCACATGTATCACTCATTCTTTCCTTCTTCTTCCACCTCACCCCCAATCTGCCTCTTCCCCTATACACACTCACACACACACACACACACACACACACACACACACACACACACACACACACACACACACACAGTCCATAGTGTATTTCGGTCTCTTCTTCTTTATCCACATCTTTCACCTCTCCTCTGTCTCTCCATCTCGATCACCCTGTCTTCTTTCTCTCTCTCTTTCACTCACTCTCTCACACACAAACACACACAGCGGTACATGTCAGGGGTAATAATGGATCATGTGAATGCGCATGGAACAACACGGCTGGAGAGCTATTGTTGTTGAACGCTCAGTGAACAAACACTCGTCTCTCTCCAATCATATTGACATTCCTCTAATGCCTCTCTCTCTTTATCTCTCTGTTTCTCTCTCTTCACCCCCCCCTCTCTTTCTCTTTTAACATTGTTCTCTGGCAAAAAAAGTAAAAATTAAATGCTCAATAAAAGGACTCCCACTGGGCTTTTACATACTTTATCTTCATGGTAACTGAGTTTTTGTTACTGTGTGTTATGGACCACTTGCATTTACCTGCTCTTCTAGTGTTGATTTTAGTTAATGTTACAGTATAACTCAACTTAAAGTTCAATTAAAAGTGCTCTTTATGTGCAGTGAAAAAAAATATTTTATTGATTTTATTGAAAACTGAGCAAAGTTGAATCTAATTCCAACACATCCTGCTAAATATGTTAAATTAAAGCTTAAAGGAAAAACGTCCTGATTTCACTGGACACCTGTCCTTCAAAGTTAAAAAAGTTCAAAGTTATTCTTCACTTTTGCATAAAACAAAAAAAGTTCATTAATATTTTTTACATTTGGATTTCTTAATGTAGACCATGTAGACCTAAACAATAACCTGTAGAATTGAAAAATTAAAAAGAAATAAAATGAAAATCTGCATTATATTACTTTTGCATAAATGTGATTGTGATTAAATTAAAAGTGTTTATCTCCACACAGATTAAAGCAGTGTGTCCTGCAGATGATTATTATCAAACTGTTGAGCTGTTTAGGTCTAAGCACAAGAGACACGAGTGTATTAGGTTTAGATTCAGTTTAGCGTAAGAGGCCGGGGGGGGAAGAGAGATGATAGTGAGTGACAGGAGGGAGGGCTGCTGATGTTGGAGTGTTATTCTGGGCTCTCCTTATCACGACAGGCTGTTAGAGCCCACACACACTCTGAGACACACACACACACTTCAGCACATCAGTGATGCACACACGTACCAATGATGGAGGTCGTATTGTCTGCAACACAGGGAGAGCAAAGTCGTTTTGGTTTGTTGAAGCACTGCAGCCACACACACACACACACACACACACACACACACACACACACACACACACACATACACACACACACATGCAGAATAATGTCCACAGACACTCAGCATGGACTCCTTTCATCAGTTTGGTGGTTTTCATTCTTTTACATGGAGCATTAAGTTCTTTTAATGGAGCACAGTGGTTTGTAAAAAAAATACACACACATACATTCAAATACAGTCCGTAGTTTTGCCTCCTGGCTGAGGTATGTCTTTGTGTGTGTGTGTGTGTGTGTGTGTGCATGTATGTGTGTCTAGCAAGCACAAACAGAGCTATCAGTTGTCACACTGGCTCAGGTTACATCTGTGTGTAAGTCTGTGGTAGTGTTCATAAATGCCTCTATGTGCTGGTTTCTGTGTTGTGTCCGTGTTTTGTGTGTGTGTGTGTGTTTGTGTGTACAGTATGTGTATTATGCAGATGCTTATGCGTATTGTTTCTGTCAGTGTGCTGTTGTGGTTTTGATGTGCATATGTGTGTGTGTGTGTGTGTGTGTGTGTGTGTGTGTGTGTGTATGTGCCTGGTTTCAGCTTCGCTTTGTGCTGTTGGTTAATTGATAAAGGTTAAAGTGTTGGCTGGCGGGGAGCTGAGGTCACCTCGCTGCACTATGGTGGTGTGTGTTAACAGCCACACAGTGACCTATCACACGCCATCAAAACACTGATCAGATTGGATCCTGATAAGTTTTTAGCGTAAAACACAAAGGCAGAATTTATAAAGTAGAAGTTTATAAAAATAAGCAGTTCTTCATCAGCAGACCACAGCAGTGCCTCTATTGCAGTACTTTACAGTTTGTTGAGGTTTTTAAAGTGAATTTGTACATGAACATGAGTATTTTTTAAAACTGGGCTCCAAACGCTGAGAGCGACCCTCATTTCTTGAAGTGAGTCAGCTGCATATGTAAGTGAGCTCCAATTTTTCTTTGCTAGCTTTTCACAATGTTTTTGCTCTGAAACGTTTTATTCTCATGAGATAAAAAGAGGCCGTATAGAGGAGATAACACATGATAGTTGTTTGCAGTGTACAATATAGAAAATGACTGGCTGTCAAAGATCACGGTCACCTTGACCTTTGACCTTTGACTACCAAAATCTAATCAGTTCATTTGTGAGTTCAAGTGGACCTTTGTGCCAAATTTATACAAATTACCTCAGTGTTCCCGAGAGTTTATCTTCACATGAATGTGATGGGCACTAAGCTGGTTTGAGTGTATGAGTGTAAAATTAAATTAATTTTTCAAGTTAAACTTTCGAAAATTAATTTCATATATCAATAAATTAAGTTAATCAATTTTGAATTCTGGAGTTCATAACATGGCTCTCTGGAACATTAATATGTGTCAAATTAAGAAGACACAGATTTAGTAATAATTTAGGTAAATATAAGAATTGGATCAGACTCTGCTGTGACAGACCCATAATGTTAGACTTAGATTATGAGCAGTAATTGATATCAATTATACAATTTGAAGGCTGAACTGAATATTTGTGAAGCTGGAAATGTATCAGGATTCTAACTGGAATATTGAAGCCTTTACAAACATGAAGAATTTGATCAGCACCAAAACTTGCCCCAAATCCTGAAATAGCCAATTAAAGCAATGGAAACCAAGTTTTTCTGCTGCTTAGATCAGCTGGAGTACAGTGAACACGTCTGATGTAAAGTGAGTAGGTGCCTCACATCCTGTGCACCCTTTAATTTTTATGACATTTTCTATCCAACAACTGTGTGTGTGTGTGAGTGTGTGTTCGTCTCAGGGGCACAGGAGATGGTTTCATGCTTCGCTTACCAATGTAGCAAGTAGCCAGGTGGAGAGACAGAGGAAAGATGCTCTCTCTCCCTCTCTCACTGTTTTCTGGATAAAAAACAGAGTAAAGGATCAGAGAGAGAGAAAGAGAGAGAGAGGTGAAGATCAAACAAGAAATATGACCCCCTGTCACCACGGAAAAGAACTGATCCTCTCCCCCTGCGTGCACGTGTGTGTGTGTGTGTGTGGGTGGGTGTGGACTGAACAAAACAGCAAGAGGGGAGAGGCAGGTTGTGAGTGTGTGTTGGGAAATAGATAATGTTTCATAAAGACTGTTTCAGTGTCCAACTATTGAGAGAGAGAGAGAGTCTCCAAACGGAGGGGGGGAGAGAGCTTTACAATGGCAGCGGGAGAGAACAAGGAAGTTTGATTTCAAAGAAGAATAAATCCACACTAAACCAGCGAAGCCTTAAAACCTAAGAAAACAATAAGAGGCCACATTAGTGTTTTCAGGTATTTTTTTTTTACCACCTCCATCAACACCTCCATCAACACTGTACACAGCACATAACTAGTGGGACAATGGTTTAACTTCTTTTTTTCTCCTCCAGCTTTTATCTGAAAACAGCCAACATGTGGTGAGCAGTGGAACGGTCTGTTTAGTCTCAGCCAGTTAAACACTCATTCAGTCCCATTGAAGTCTCTCTTCTCAACTAAACTGTGCTTTAATACAGCCAAAATTTTTTTGTTTGTGTTGTTTGGCAACTGATTGAGCATCAAATGATGTTTTAATTGCACCCTGTAAATGTCTTTTGGTTAACTAGCATAACAGTAGTGCAGTTCCTCTGAGACATCGACTGAATCTGGTTTTATGATCTTGAGGTCCTGTAAAAAAATTACAAAATTATGTCAACTGTGATCAGCTACTGTATAGTCATTATATATGACTGACTACAGATGGGGGGGAAATTGGATCATTTCCTCTGTATTGTTCCTGCGAATTAACTGGCTTTGAAGGAAAACTTTATCATTTTCTAAATTATTCGAACTGTTGAAAATCACCAGACACTACAGACACTAAAACAACAATGAATCTTAGTTGTTAGTTTTCATTCTGAAGCCTGGATCGCCTTGTTCTTTTTGTGCTCGTCCAAAAAAAAAAAAAAAAACTTTATCCATTCCATAAGTCGTGTCACTTTAGACAGTATTTATTAAGATCACCTTTTTACTTTTTCATTATTTTTTTGAATGAAAAAACATTTCACTCAGTGTAGCATTGTATGTCTAGCTGGTGGGTTTTTAATAGTTTTTGGACAACAGTGTACAGAGGGTCTATGGCACAGATGACCACACAAATACAGGCTGCAGGTTAACAAGCGATAAAACATAAGTAGAGTTTTTAGTGATGGTTTACGTGTCTGTTTGGGGATTACGGTTACATTCAATACATTTTACATAGAAAATGACACAAATGATCCTTAAAGACCTTGTAGGACCACTTCGTGGTAGCAGAACGAGCTGAAAACTCATCACTGAATTATCATTTAATTTTGTTTTTTATTCTGGAAGGCAGGTAGCAAATTTACAAATTCAGTGAACATAGAGCAAAATTAACTTTCATTTGGTGTTTCTGCCCATCTGGCAATCATAAGTCCAATACTCACTGTCTTGCTGGCTCTGGTTTTGGCCTCCACCTGAGGAAAATATGCAGCTAATATTATCTATCACTGTTTGGTGCTGAGCAGGTTTTGTCCATTGAGTCTGTTTGCTAAAAAGAGCTACCAGTTTGAAATGGGGTTAAACTGAATGAAGTCTGGTCTGATAAAACACTGAGCTGAAAGACAATAAAATGTATCCATAAGCTGCAGGAAACTATTCACAGTACAGTTTTACAGTACATCACATCTGTTGTCATTTTTTATGTTCTTAGTAGACGTGGTCTTTGTTTAAAACAAAATGTTTTAGTGATAAGTCAGAAATTCTTAGTTGTTATGTTGGAATATGTGGACTGATATAACTTCAACATTATTAAAACATTCTAGTGATGGCAACAGTTTCCTCTTACAAGTAACTGGTTTATGTCATTGTTTTTGAAGGCTCAGTTTTCTGTGTTGATACCAAACACAATAATGTTGATTTTAAGCTTTTGAAACAGTTGAGTCTTACAGGGAGTAAAAAAAATGGGCTTAAACAGAGAGAAAGATTCAGTTTTAGATGCAGCTGAAGAGAGATAGACGGATGGTGTTGGGAGAGAGGAGGGAGGGAGAGAGAAGGGGGTAGGGGTGGGGGGGTGTTGTCTGCAACAAGATTATTTGATGCTTGCGAACACACACACACACACACACACACACAGACTCACACACACAGTCTCTTAGGTGCACTTAGCAGATTGGTTTAGAAATCACATTAGGGAGTGTCACAACAGCTTTTCCACTCGTTCACCAGGTAATCTCTCCATCACTTCTCCTCCCTCTTTCAGCCCTCTTTCATCTTTTCTTTTCTCCTTCACCAATTTTCCCTCCTTTGACTTCTGTTTAATTTCTCCTTCTGCTCTTCCTCTTTTCTCCATCCTGCTCTTCCCATTTTTAACCTTCTTTTGTTTTTTCTCCTCCACACATTTTCTTTCACTTGTTAATTTTTGTAAATGTTCCTCGCTTCATCTTCCGCACTCAATTGTTTTAAACTTCTCTCATCTTCAATCTTTTCTGGTCCATCTGTTCATCATAATTTGCCACTTTGCCACTTTATTCATCCCCCATCTCACTCCTGTCATGTCTTCGTATTCCATCTCTTCTCCTCCACAACAGTTCCTTTTTTCCCCCTTCCCTCTTTACTCATTGTCTTCTTATCTTTAATCTCCTTTTTTAACAACCTTCCTTCCACTTTTCCTACTGGTTTTGCTTAGTTCTTCTCTTGTATCCTTTATCCTCTCCTCATCTTCTCCCATTTTCACTTCTTCTTTCTTTATCATCTCATCTTTTCTCCCCATCATGTGACCTCTCTCTTTTTTATATCTCCTCTCCTTTCCTGGCCTCTTCTTCATCCTGTTCTTTTTTTCCTCTCCCCTTCCTTCTCAACCTCTACTTTCACACTTTCCCTCCTTCTCTTCATCTCTTCATTCTCTTCTCTTTTCTACTTTTAATCCAGCTCTATTTTTTTCTTCTTTCCCCTTTCTTCCTCCTTCTTCTTCAACTGTTCCTTTCTTTGCTCCTCTTCTATCTTTGGGGGCAACCAGTCAAACCTCTCCTGTTTATTTCCTCTCTTTATTCTACAAACTTTTCTATCATTCATTGCTCTGTCTCTACTTCTTCTCCACCTCCTTCTCCTTCTTTCTTTCTTCTCTTTCCTCTCATCCATTACTTTCCTTTTCAGTCGTCCTGCCATTTTCCCCTCTCTTCTCCTCTCTTCTTTCTCCCTCTCTTCTTCCTCCACCTGGTTTTATCTCTATATTTATTGTGACAGCTTGTCGTGTGTGTGTGTGTGTGTGTGTGTGTGTGTGTGTGTGTGTGTGTGTGTGTGTGTGTTTTAGGAAGAAAAGGGAAAAAAAGAGAATCGAGCGACAGATTTACAGTTTAGAGCGAGCGGCATCCACAAACTGCAATATCAAAGACACACAGAGAGAGAGAAGACAAGGAGGAGGTCAGAGGCGAAAGGAGATGAAAGGAGGACAGTGAGGAGGAGCTGAGAGGGGGTAAAGAGAGGGCAGTGGGGAGATGACGCGTGTGTGTGTGTGTGCTTTCCTACAGACAACATGTTATTAATAAAAACAGGGAAAAAAATTTAATTATCATCCATTTTTAAAATGCTACGACATACAGATGAGAGAGAGGGACAGTGTGTTATTACAAAATAATTATAGCTGAAATCAATTAAAAACATGACAAGAGCATAGATGCATATACAGTGTGTGTGTGTATGTATGTGTGTCTCGCCCACCAGTGTCCTCGTCATACAGAAACTTACCAGACAGCGTGTTATTAACAAAAACTTTAACTTTGTGTAATTTGTAATTAGCAGTGTGAAAACATGTCAGCAGCATGTATGTGTGTGTGTATGTGTTAAAATCTTAAAACTCTTTCTTGTTATTATTGCACATATTCCCTTTTCTCATTTTTTATGCATATGTGTGGCTTTGTGTGTGTGTGTGTGTGTGTGTGTGTGTGTGTGCGCTCCCATCACTGCCACCCTGCGCGTCAACAATCCTTTCCAGACAGCGTGTTATTAATGAAAACGTATAATAATCCATTTAAAAACATGTCATCATGATTAGAATAATAACAGTGGTTAAACTGACTGAGACGTTCATGGACTACGAAGTTCTCATCATTCCACCGGCGTGGGAGTGTGTGTGTGTGTGTGTGTGTGTGTGTGTGTGTGTGTGCGTGTGTGTGTGTGTTTGTGTGTGCGTGTGTGTGTGAAAACAAACACGTTAGCTCTTCAGTCAAGCGCCAACTTCCCAAACTCCTGTTATTTCTTCTATTGTTGACATATAAAGAGATTTTGGACAATATGAAAATTAAGTTATAACAAATGATGTTCATAGAAATATGACAAGTTTGTCACTAAAATATATATTTTTTTTACTTCAGGTAACAAGTGTTTAATTGAATTTCTGCTATATTTAAAATCCATAGTCAGGAGTGAAAGGTTTAAGACGGTGTATAAACTGCAGAAACACAAGGTTATATATGTTTGGAATATCAATCCATCCATTATGCAAACTGCTTATCCTGTTAAGGGTTGCAGTGATGCTGGAGGTGATCCCAGCTGTCAACTGGGCTAGAAACTGGGTACATCCTGGACAGGTTCCCAGTCCATAACGGAGACCGCCAACTTTTCACGCTCACTTTTAAAGCTACAGTTTTTAGAGTCACCTTAAGTACGATAACTGCATATCTTTAGACTGTGGGAGGAAACCAAAGTACCCAGATGAAACCCACACAGGCACAGAGAAAACATGCCGACTCCACCCACAGCTGGCTAACAGGTTAAAAGCCATGACCTTCCAGCTGTGAGGCAAAGGCAGGAGTCCTAACCAGTCCACCACCACGTCACCCTTGTCTTGAACACAAGTGCATTGTTGGAGGAAGTACTCAGATTGTTCATTTAAGTAAAAGTAAAAAATGACTTTAGCAGAAATACCTTAAACTGCATTTAAGTAAATGTTTGTAGTTACTTTCCACTACTATATAGATGGTAAGGAAAGTCGGAAATAGTACAATAACTGTAAAGAAACAATAATTTATTGATGATTACTGTTCACTTGTTTCTCAGGGTTGGTCCTTGTGTATGTAGCAAGTCAAGACAACATTCCCACGAACCCAAGGTGTCCTGCTCCCTTTTTTCTCCAGAGGTGAAGGTCTTTATGTTCCGAGGTTTATATGTTTCAGTACCATGTCACTGCATTATTCATCTGCTGAAAATCTGTTTTAGTTTAGCACCTACTACTAACTCTACTAAATGTTACCCCAGAAGCTTAATGTGGACACCAAGGACCAAGTTTTTAGACATGCATCTTGAAAAAAGACAAGTGACCTAGAAAACTTGCAAACACATGCATTTTAGCAAGAATAGGATTTGTATTCGTTAAATAAAATTGTTAACCACTAAAGATGTCAGTTGTAGCTTTTAGTTTGCAGTAGGGAGATTTCCTAATGTGAATATCTGACAATACTGATGCAGCTATGAGATTGTCATTTAGTAGCAGCATGGTACATTTGTGTGTAAATGTGTTTGTATGTTAACTTGTGTATAGGCGATAGTCTACTACATGCTGTGTGTGTGTGCAGACAGACATACTGTCGTTTTGATAGCTTGTCATTGAGGCGATCCGGTCCACTGTAATTTTCTTCTCAAATGAAACAATGCAACAATACATGCTTCACTGTCAAAAAAAACCCCTGTGTGTGTGGTGGGTGTGTGTGTGTGGTGGGTGTCCATGCTTGCGTCAGTGCAAACTGTTGAAGTTGTTCTTCATTTGCACATGTTCTTCTCATTTGCTTCACCTTTTCTGTTTCTATTTGCTCTTTGTTCTTTGCATGGGGCCCTCCTTCTTTCTTGTTTCTATTTTTCTCTCTTTACACGTGTTTTTTTTCCTTCTACGTTTGACACATTGGTGTCACCAATAAATCATTGCACACCACCTTTTAAAGGGGCGAGAGACAGGTAGAGGAAAGAAAGAGGTGTGAATGGATGGAAAGAGTATTGTTAAACAT
The DNA here is from genome assembly GCF_033026475.1 of Channa argus. Taxonomy (NCBI): domain Eukaryota; kingdom Metazoa; phylum Chordata; class Actinopteri; order Anabantiformes; family Channidae; genus Channa; species Channa argus. Next base: position 20,255,477 of record NC_090208.1, read on the forward strand.
CTCATCAAAACCACAAGACTTATGTGACAAAGACAGAATGATGAATCATTCTGTGTTTTTTGTATCTCATTCCAAAGTTTTTTTTTATTTTGTAATTTTTTTGTCCATTGTCTGATCTGTTTCTATTTCGGATTTATGTGTTTAAAATTTGAAACTAACTATAAAAAGTTCCTTATTAACATACAGGTAATCCTTGGATTCCGGAAAATGAAAACAAAATGTAAATAGATAAAATTAATGAAAAAATATGACTCATGTTAGTACATTTTTACACCATGTATATGAACTTCTCCCACTTTTCTGTCCATAATTTATCGTCACATGATGCAAAATACAGACAAAATACAAACAAAACATGCACAAATATATGACCTGAAAGGTCACAGCATGTCCTTTGACTTAGAGTCTACATACACATAAAAAAACATGTGAATAGCCTGCAGGATTATAATAAAGTAAAATTAAGCTGCAACTAGCAGTAAAATTACATCCTGCAGACTGAGATAAAAGCACAGTCAGACCAATAAAACCACATACTGTAACATAAAAGCACAGTGCTATGTAGAGCAGTTCCACACAAAGAGCAACATACTGTTCATTCATTAACTGAGGTTTAGTGATGATGGCTAATGTCTGTTTTTAGAAATATGCGCTTGTAAGCCTAATTTTCAGTCCAGTTTTAAAGCTTGAATTCCTTCACAAAGGCAGTTGTTCATGTCTAGCCAGAAACCGTGACATATTCCAAAGTGCAATAAGTCAGGAATGTATTCACTTAAATTAACTGCATTTCATTCAGATACATCAAATTTGAAATACAATTCTGAAAGGTTTAAATTACATTCATTTATTTAAATGTACTTTCTTAAAAGTTTAATTAAATTTCAAAATCTAGCCTTTATTGTGTTAATTGGTAGCAGGTAAGCTAACGTAATCTATTTATTTTTTTAAATTTGTTTGGTCTATTTTTATTTAATGAAAATCATTATTTATTTGTATTTCGGGGTCTAAAATGGGTATTATAAAGTTCAGATATTGAAAACCAAACAAAACCTGTTCTGTTGTTTCCCAGTAGAAAGCAGACAAGATAGCAACGCTAATCCTACGCACCAATCCACTGAGCAATAACCAAAATTTATTAAAATTGAGTGAAGAATATATGAAAATATATAATATAATGACACTAAAACCTTGTTGGACAGCTATCCAAAAGTCATTACCATTTTCAAAACTCAGACTATGGCTTCTGTGAAAGTTTAAGTAGCAGTCTGAAATTAAGTAAAATATTATATCACAATATTAAGATTAAGCCATTGCTGTGTAGTAGTCTTCTAGTGGACGGTTATAAACTAGCAGGTTCAGCTAGAGCTGATTAAACAATTTTCACATAAACCAAACAAATCCTGTTCAAAAGTGTATATATGTCGTTACTTTAGTCAAAAGCAGGTTCAGTTGAACTAGGTTGAAGATTTATTATCTATAAAAACAAAGTGAATCCAAATTTTATAAAAACTTGAAGACCTCTAACTTGACCTAATCTAAATTTCAATCAAATGTAAAAACTTTCAAACATATTTGACACACCAGCTTCCTGGCAGATAGCAGCTAAGCTCAGAGCAGCAGTGCTAACACAAACCGACACAAACCATTGATTCAAAAACTGAAAGCAATCAAAATCCATTTACTTTAAGTAAAAAAAAAACAACCTTCAACTTTTAATCAAAAGTATAAAATCTTTAACTCATTGGACACGGCAGTTAAAAACCAGCAAATAGTTGTTACGCTAGCAGGCTTGGGGCTAATCTGAGCCTGCATTAATCATTGATTCGGTGTCTGCCTGTAATTGATATGTAAATAGCATGTTTAACCTTCATTTACATGTGTGTTTGTGTGTGCCGACGAAGGCCAACGCGCACACATACAAGAGTGTGTGCGCTAGTGAGAAAGACAGAGCGAGTGTGGGAGTGCAAGAGGCATGTTGAAGGAGGGGGTGTGTGTGGGAGAGGGGGGGTGCTTCCAAGTTACAAAAGAAGTTAATTAAAAATGAAAAAAGGGAATGAAGGGAGGGAGGAGAGGGGAGACAGGAGTGGACGGAAACAGTCAGGGGTGGATGGAGGGGGGGAGAGAGGGGGAGGAAAAAGGCAAAAGAAAGGAGGGAAAGGAATGGAGAGAGGGAGGGAAGCAGTGTTTTATTGAAAACGGGTGGACAAACAGTGTGTAATTGGCTGGGGCCGCAGGGGCTAAAGGAGAGGTTCAAAGAGAAGAGGGTGAGATAGAGAACAAATTAACAGATAGTGGAGGGGAGGAAGGGAAAGAGATGACATGGGAGAAACAGGAAAAGGAAAGTGTTGACTCAGAGAAAGACAACATCAGGGGAGAAAACATGTAGAGAGAGAAACATTACATCGGTCAAGGTATGTGGACACCTGAACTTTACGAGGACATTCATTCCAAAACTATGGGCATTTATCTGGATGCTATGACCTAATCAGACCAGGCGGCAGGGATTAACTCACATTTGGCCAAAAGCAAGTTTTTCTGCATTACACAGGTGTTTCAGGTGTGCTGTGAACTGCGAAATAATAAAATGCTGGGTGGGAGTACTGTCGAAGTACTGTATGAACGCTCCTACAGGTATGTTGGACAGTCCCAGAAGGCTGTCCACATACTTTTGGCCATGTAGTGTAAGTAAGCATGGATGCTGCACCTCAGATGAAGAACTCATTTTATTAGCATTTGGTGTGTGTGTGTGTTTGTGTGTGTATGCGTCTGTATACATGAGTGTATTTGCTGACTAAGGCTTATCAAAACCTCAGGGGGCAAGAAACAACCCAGCGAGAGAGAGAGTTTAGAAATGAAGAGGGTAGGGGTATTCTCTCTCTCTCTCTCTCTCTCTCTCTCTCTCTCTTGCTCTCTCTCTCGCTCTCCCTCTCTTTCTCTCTCTCTCTCTCTCTCTGTCTGATTGAATGGAAGCTGAAAGGTCGCAACCTCTTTCTAAACACTCCACGGTTCTCAGCAATAATCAAATAACACTCAAACACTCACTCACACACACACACACACAGAGTGAAACACACACACACACACACACTCTTTCGCTGACCTTGACACACTTGCATGCATGGTCTGAACATGCATACATTTAAAAACACAAAAAAATGATACGGGCTTACGCAGGCTCATGCAAATGGTGAGTTAACATCCTCGTGTGTGAGATGCACACACACACAAACACACACACGCACACACACGACCAGTTACATTAACCATACATACCACACTGTATAAACAGTGTCAAACACGGCGCGTGTGTCTGTATGTGTGTGTTTCTTTTTCTCTGCATCTTCTTTATATGTGTATGTATGTGTGGTCGTAACAGTGACATCTGCACCGTTGGCTAAACAGCTTGCGAATATGCTGATAAAAACAACGCGGGCAACCAAATTTACAACACCTATAAAACACAACACACACACACGCTTACAAAGACACACACACAGACACACACACACACGTTCAGAGGGCGTATTATGGTGAGATTTACTGTGTGTCTGCGTGTGTGTTTGGGTTTATTGCAGTTTACAGGACAGAGAGAGCGTCTATGTAAGCAACAACTACTGTGTGTTTGTTAGAAAAATACAACCAGACTGATTTTAAATATAACATTTTATATTGTTTGGTTTCAATTAAATCACATGATTGTTGCCTTTCATTTTACTCATTTTGTTCTATGAGATAATCTTTTCATCTGGAGCAGAATTCGTATGATTTGATTTGAATTCTTCCAGTACATGTTACATTTCATGTTACTTTTTCAAATTTGTTTCCAACAATGGTAAAACTGACAGATTTCTTTGATATTTTTATCATTGGACTCCACCGCAACAAGGATGAAGAAAGGACTAAATACAATATGGAAATATGAAAATAATAATGCAGGACTTTCACGTTCAAATGCTCATAATGTTAGTTATGCAGGGTTTTTGTTTAGCCAGCTGCCTAATTGACTATTGATTTCAAAAATATCCTTGAAACATGAAACAAAGTGCAACGTGAGCTATATAACTAACCCTTAGTTTTGAGTCTCCCTCTGAAAACCCTTTGTTTAAAGGTCTACATAGGCTTACCACTTGGCTCCTCTTCTCCCAAGAGGTAGGGTTAGAGTATTTTCGTCTAAAAGTAATATGATGTGGTTGGTTAGGCCTTATTTATACAGGAAATCTCAATGAGCTAAAGATCTCTGCTGCTAGAGGGACCTGAGAAAACACATTAAACCCACAAGAAAACACAAGACACCTCATTCACACTAAACCAACCTCAAGGGAATTGGTGTCTCTGAACTCTCATCAGGTATAAGGTGCAAACCTGTCCTCTCCAGTTCAGTGTAAGTTTGGGGACCCTTTAAAGCCAGTTCCTCCTGGGATTTTGGTGTCATGGATTTGAACTCTGACCTAAGGATGTTAAGTATTTTTGTAGTTTATAGACCTTATAGGAGATACATGTATGCTGATGCTTTCTAGATGACAGTGATGACTGGTTTTCGCTGCTTTGCTTGGAAAGATATACCTCACGTGTTAAAGATTGTTTGTTTTTGTTTTTTAATTCGTAAAAGATAAGGAAGTTGGTTTTTTTGGGCGGGGGGCAACGCCTGTTCATCAGGGCTCCTCCATACATCTACTGCACAGGGAAGCTAATGACAGAGCTGGTGTGAAACAGTAGTGGGGACACACCTGAAGACTGGATGTAGACAAATCTGCTAATTCAGTAAGAACAGACAAGTCTCACATTCTTTTGCCAAAACAATTATGGTTGCAACTCGGGTTATATAAACAGAGGATGGACAACACTGACTGTAGAATCCACAACGAATATGGAGGTAAAATAACTTTGCTTTATTTTACGAAGTTCTAGTAACTTTAGATCTCTTTCTGTTGTTCCTGATCTCAGTTGTAAATTTTAAACTAAGGCTGCAACTAAACTATTTTTTTGTCAATTAATCTATTGATTATTTTTTCAAATTATCCATTAATCTGTTGATTTCCATTAAGCTCCTTTTTCTTTCTCAATTAATATCTAAAAATATAATAATGTGTTCTGACTGAGCTGCAGCAGCACTCAGTCATGGTGTCAACATAAAAACCACTCACTGGCTAAACCCCAGCTACACAACAGACACATCATGCGACTGAAACGACACCGCTACATAATTGAACAGAATAACCACCAGAATAGAACTCCCACCATTCCTAGCGCCTACAAGTCTCCCTCTCATTGGCCACTCCCCTTGGGTCACTACAATAATATAACATAATATAATAACATAAAATAACAATTATTTAATAAAATACAATTTTAAATTAATCAATCATTTATATTTAATATAATTCAATAATTCAGAGAATGCACTGCAGGGCATTATTCCTCCCCCCAAAATAGCACAGTTTTTACTGCTAATCTCTGTTTCTGTAACAGAATAGAAGAATGAACATGAAATCGGTCACAATCACTGATCCCTGTCCTCCTCTGTCTGCTGCTGATGGGGACTCTCTGCTGACAGCTACAGGGTCCTGCTTGGTTTGGGACTGTGACTGTCTTAGTGTCCATCAGAACCTGTAGCACATTAGGTTGAAAAGTTAGTGCATTAAGTGCAGCACATCCAGGTCGAGATAAGGAGTAACTTTTACTTTACCTGAGCTGTCTGCTCCCTCTCTGCTGCAGACCGGGACACTTTACTGAGCTTCTTTCCACACATACTTAAGGTAGCTAATAGTATTTGTGAGTGTTTAGTAGTTTTAGAATGAAAAAAATAATACAAGCTTGTGAGAGGCACGAGCTGGGGCTATGCTCATAATTAAGACATATCTTATTTAAGATTTATTGTATTTTAATCAAAATGTCTCCTTAAATTCAAATCTTCTTAGAGGTTTGTTCAAACCCATATGTTTTTTTATGTTAAGCTTCAAATGGCTCAACCTCAAACGTGTTAAATGTGCAGCTGCCACAAAGAAAGAGACAGGACAAAATGCAAAGTTTCAACACGATTCCACCCTGCTGAATGTCTATGTATCTATCTGTCTGTCCATCTCTGTCCATCAGTGTATGTGTAGCAGTATTGTTGATGTTAACACAACCTCAGACAGACTGATAATAGAGCAGCTGGAGCATGAAATCACACAAAGAAATAGAGAGAGTGAGAGACAGAAAAGGATGAAAGAGGGGGAGACTATGGGACATAGAGGGAGACAGATAAAGACAGGGTAAAGTAGACAGACATGATGATATTGGAGTACAGAAAGGGGAAAAAGCAGAACAGAAAGCAAAAAAAGAGGACTAAAATAAGAGAAATGTGGGTTGCTGGCATGGGCAAGAGAGTGACACGGGGTCACTATGACAGAGTGAGAGGGCGAGCAAGATGAAGAGAAAGAAGTGGGGGAGGGCGAGACAGAGAGAAAAAGAAACAGACACCAAATTCATTGTTTTCATTGTCTAATTTGAACCACAGAGAGGGAGAGGATGGAGGGAAGGGAGGAGGTGGAGAGGAAGAGAAAAAGAGGGGAGGAACATGAGAAGAGCTGAGAGAGATTCACACACATTCCTACTTCAGAGTGAAGTTTGCAACAGAAAATAGAGAGATAGAAAAGGAACATTTTCTTTTATGAAGGTCAGCTCCTTTTAATGTGGATTCAAAGTGTTACACAAGCCAAAATCACTTGATAGGACCTGCTCGTTATGTGTACACATTTCTCTCGATGCATCAAAACTCGGGCCTCCTCATAAGCCCTGAACATTAAGGTTGAACGAACTACATTTTTATTTCTCTTGCATAGAAAATACAGTCTTGTAAATAAACATTTGATTGACAGGTTGCTAGTGAAACCCAGCTGACCAAACAGCCTATTTCCTGATGGCCAGAGTGTGCTCTTTCTCTGCCTGAGTCCTGAGTCCCAGGCCGAAGCTAAATTTACTCAGCGTGGGTTACATGCTGGAAAAAAGGTTAAGAGCTCCTGATATGGACTACATAAACACACATGGCCTTTATTTCTGCTCCGAGAGCACGGACTCTTTTTAAGAATGATGCTGTATTTATTCAGGAAAAAAGTTTCATGAGCATGTTTACGCTCGTTTTTAATGACTTCCTGTTGCGCATTCTCACACTCCCACATATTCACAGCCACACTGGTCTGTTGTGCTCTTTTGCTGCAGTCTGTACTGTAAGCTTGGATGTTAGTGCCTTGCCCCATGGAACATTAGTGGTGCTCATTAGAGAAGATAAAAAAAGTCAGTCATGTCGGTCCCAGACTCTGCTCTGGGCTTCATAGCCATTTACATTCAGATCATTAATTAATAATAATCAGCAAGTTATTCATTCCCAAAATACAAGCCAATAAATCAGAAAATCACAATTAAGTGACTTCTCTTTTTTAGTCCAGAGCTGATATTGCAACATAAAATAATTGAATTTGAAAAAGTTCCTGCACATAGTATATGTGCATTTACATTTTGTGTAAAAAATATTCACACAGAAGTGTAACATTACAAAAAAAGTATAGGTTGACTATTATTGTTCTTTGTCCAAACTCATCTCTTAACCTGGCTCTATAAGATTCTATCTGCAAAGAGCAGTCAGACATCACCTCTGTACTGTTACATAACTCCTTGGTAAGTCATTTTCTCACTGAAAAAGTCTATAAGAAACTGCTGTGTATTAAAAGAAAGTAAGATGAAACTGTCCAATTGTTTTCTAGAAATCGTTTCACTTTAATCCTATTTAAGCAAATTGACAACACAAGCAATTAAACATATAGGTTGATATTGAGATTTTATATTTATGGTTATCTAACCTTAAGCCTGTAGCAAGTGTTAATGACACAAGGGTATCAAGGCCTCAGAAACATGAGTAGCTATTGTCTGTATCAACTGTAACAAAACCTCAACTACTGGAAGGATTTCAGCAAATATCCAGACTGCAGTCGAATTCAAACTGATGGAAATTATGTTTCCAGCTGTTTTGTGGTAATTACACTGAAATAAATATGTGTTTCACATCTAGATAGTCATTGTTAAAACCAAATAATAACCTGGTTAAATGTTGGGTAATGACCATGATATTACTCTCCCTTTACATTTCTACTTTCATGATATCACCTTCCAATTACCCTGTTATTACCAAGCCCTTAGGTAAAGTTGTCATAAGATCACCTTTAAAGATATCATATGCTGACAAAACAGTACAGTACAGTACCAAATGAGATAATTTAGTAAACACCATTTTAAGCAAGATATTTTTGTTCAAACAAAAATACAAAACAGATACATTCAACCTCTTTAGCTACTATAGTTTAAAAACCTGGTACCAGTGAAGCAACCCAATTCCAGATACCGTTTTCAACAGGGACAGACTTTTTAGGACCACTTCCTACAAAAAGTTTGAATTTCAACAGGAAATCTAGTTTTAAGCTTAAAATTATATATCAGAGACAGTTTGAAAGGAAACATACAGTATTTCTCAATTTGTAAGAGTCTTAAGGAGGAGCCCTGAGGAGTCCCGAATTAAACGAGCAACATCAAACTTGTGTGTTTTTATACCATCTTTGGTTGTCGTAGGTTTATGCTAATTTTAAACTCATTTAGCACAGGGCTTCTGATTTTAAGCAGGTTGTCTTCATTGTGAATTTACTCAGATATTCTGAGAAAATGAACTGTGTCTCAGTTAAGAAGTATTTTAATCAGAATCCTTGAGGAACTCGTGTTTACATAAGCCACAGGTGTTACACAAAACATGTATTTTTCCCAAAAGCCCCCTTGTTTTCCTGTTGTTATTGTTTGATATTGGATGGTGAGTTTAAATTCCACTCGACAAATAAACCTTTTTTTTTTCATTTTTCCTTTCATAACTACGAAGCCTTTAGGAACACAGTGTGTCTCTCAAAGATAAACGTCTTTAGGTATTATGAATTTTGAAGTATGGTACTCATTAACTTACTGTAACCTGGATCTGTATTTTATTTGTTTTGTTTTATCCAAAGCCAAGAATATGTTTTTAGCCGTGGCCTCTCATTCCCCGGAAAGAGCATTGCAACATCAAGTTCAAGTCATGAAAACAAGCTGTTATTTTTTTGCACTTTTATATAATTTTTATATAATTCCTTAACCTCTTTAAATACTTATCTATTAAACAAACTGAAAAAGGGATCTGTGAAACTATATACTGACATGTGCCAGTTAGCAATGTTACTGAATGGACCAATTAAAGAGTAGAAGAGGTATGTTTTTGTGGATGGGGGTGGTTTCCACATTGGACACTTTTTTAATTCTCAAGCTGACTCTTTAATAGACTCTTATTTAGCGTGGGTTGCCTGATTTAGTACATCCAGATTCTGTTTCCTGAGATTTTTTAATCCTCACTATGTTTTTCCATTTGTCTTTATTTCTGCTTGTTGCTAAATTTAACCCAAAACAAACAAGACTAACATTAGTTGCCTCCTTAAAGCCAAATATCCAGAAATCCAATGAGGAACTCCCATTGGAAAGTCATTGTTTTTACATGTCATAATTGGCAAACTAACAAAGTTCAGTAGGGTGTGGTGTTTCTCAAATTTAGTTTCGGAAGTCACAGAATTGTTTGCTCAAGGTGTAACAATATACACAGATAAAAGTGATGTTTCTGCAGGATGGTTATTGGTGTGACACAGGTGACCTTTCACCTTTTGGAAGAAGGCAAGAGAATGTGGTAAAGATTTATGAGAGAGTCCTGAATGCATGGAATTTCTTTCTGTCTTTTGCAGCATGGTGCTATTTTTCTTTCCTACTTTCTGTCTTTTTTCTCTTGCTCTGTCCGCAATAGATGGACAGATGAGATGTCTTTTTCTCTTTCTCCCCCTCCCTCATTCATTAATCACTCCCTCCCACTGCTTCTCTTTGTCTCCTCCTTCCCCCCATTTTTCCTGCCTGTCAAACATCCCGTCTTCTACTTGATCTTTTTATTTTCTCTGCATAAAATTGCTCGCTTGTTTTTCCTTCTTATTGTCCCCTTTTTTTGTTCTTCTATTACTATCTCGTCCTTTTGTTTTTACTTGGTATCCTTTTTTTCTTCCTCTTGAACTTTTATCTTTTGTTCCTCTCTGTCTTCTGTCTTTTCTTAACTGATCTCTCGCTTGTTTGCCTTCGTTTCTTCCTCATTTTCCTTTCTTCTTTTTCTTTATTATGTTCTCTTTCTTTGCCAACCTAATCATTTCTTTCTTCCATCCCTTCCATTTCTCATGTGTGAGAGACAAATCTGTCTATTGTTGTTGTTTGAATTCTCTCAGGATTTGTCAAATCTCGCCATGTTTGTAGTTCTTTGTGCACTGAGACTTTTTTGTGCTAAGGTGACGTTATGTTAAGAATGTGCGCTGAAGTGTAGGCGTTTTGGATTGAGAATAGCTAACAGTAACACAGTTTGATGCTTGTGTGTGTGTGTGTATATATGTAGTGGAAGAGATATTTCTTCTTGTATATGTGTGTGTTTTTGTTCACGTTTGCATACAAAACATCTGTACCACTTCCAAAAATCTGTCTATGTGAGGGAAATTAGTGTGTGTATGCGTGTGAGTGTGAGAGAAAGATGACAAAGTGTGTGAACCACTCTTTCAACTCAAACACACAGAGCTTAAAAGCAGCATTTCCTGCCTTGGAGGATGAAAGCTGCATGATTATTTGTCCTGTGTGTGTGTGTGTGCGTGTGTAGTGAGGGGGGATATAAGTGTGTGTGTATGTGTGACCCACTTGAGGCCAACAAATACCACAGGCCTTGCTGTTCGTGTAAACTCCTTCTTGATCTCCTCCTCTGTGTGTATGTGTGTGTGTGTTTGTTTGAAAGAAAAAGAGAAAGGGACCATGTGGACCCGAATTTATGCACCTGTGTGTCTGTGTGTGTGTGTGTGTGTGTGTGTCTGTGTGTGTTTTCCTAATAGGATGGTTGTAGATTAGTTGTCAAGAGTTCAGAGAGCTCTGCCAGCCTGGTGTAAGTGTGTGTTTCTGTATGTGTGCGTGTATGTGTGTGGGTGTGGGTGGGTAAGGTTTGTTCCCTTATGCTTTGTTGGGGGTGACCTACAAAAGTCAGTGCCACATTCTTTTACACTCTTCCTTCTCCTTTGGTTCATGCAATAAGCTACATAAAATTTAGTGTTTATAGATAGATAGATACATTTTAGGTACAAAAACCAAAAAGTGAAATCTTGTTTTGCTTGCCACAGCAGCCATCAGAAATATGTGAGAAAGCAAGAGGATGTGGCATCTGACAAAAAAGCGTGCAATCGTGATCATGCGTGGTGTACGAACATAAATGTGTTTAAGCATCTAATGTCCTGTTGCTTTGATAATGAGATTTTTGTAAGATTTTCCTCAGAGAACTGTAAAATTATATGTTCAATCATTTTAACAACAACACATGCCCAAGAGTTTTATAACACTCACTGTTTTGTACAGGCACTAAATTTGGGAAACAATGCCACAAAGAGTCTGTACAATATAAACAAACTTTGTCGTCGCCTGCTCACAGTGTTGCTGATTCTAAGTGTTGTGCACCTGCGAAAATGCTAATTCTTCCATGAATTTGACACTGGCTCATTTGGGACCTGCCATGTGAAGCAGTGTTGCACTTTGAACAGTGTAACGTTACTCAGCACGCTGGCGGTGGTTACTGCTACTAATAGAAAGGTAGAAGCCAGCAGGGGCTTTCCTGTTTAAACTCTGTTTTCTTTGCACTTGTTTTTGGGTTTCCTACAGGAACAGCTTTTACTCACACCACACACTGGTGTATGCAATTGTGCTATGCAAGTATATTTTTTTTTACCATCCTAGGCTAATTTATACAGTATAATAGATATTATTATAGTACAGTTATTGAGTACTTGATGCAACACCTTTTGGAGGACCAGAGTGCTACCCGCCAAAGACGCATGAAATGACTACGTGTAAATGGGTCATTATGAATCAGCATGAATTGTTTGTGATGTAATCATGGCAGCAGCTATTTTCCAAGAATGACATCATTATAATAAACATAGCCCAGTAACAAAATAGAAATAACTAATTAGTTTGAAGATTATAATGAATAATGGTGTACTTTTTGACTCCTCGTCATTGGATATGAAGTAATATTAACATTAGCAGATCGACATGCAATTAATTCAGTATGTACTTTTTAAAGTGCACATAACTAAATATATAGTTCTTTTTAAAAATGTATAAAGTGCTTCACAACAATTAAAAAGGGAAAATATTGTATGTAACAAGTAAAACAAAAAGCATTTTATTGGTGATGTTACTATAGGGAATTTGTGTTCACTCCGACGCAGCCAAAATATCAGCAGTGCAACAATAACTATAAGAAATACAGCTCTGACAGCTTAATTTGCATAGCCATTTACCGCACATTGTTAAATAAAAAGAACAAAACAGGAAAATTATCAGTCAGCTTTAATTAACAGAAGACCAATGCTGACTCCATTAAAGTACAGAGGCTGACTCAGCACAATCCACTGAGCACACTGGACTCCCTGAAAACAGATTAACTAGACTACGACAGCATAACACAAGCAATAACAAGCCAGTTTATTAAAAAAACAAAGTTGGGTTTGTGTGGCTGGTGTCTGTGAAATCTAACCAGGCAGAAGGAGTCACTTGTTTTACAGGCCGTCTGCTTCCAGGAAAGGGAATGACTGTCACAGACACCGAGAGGCGATGTGTCACAAAGGACCTGATATTTACTGGAAACATCGGTGAACTCACTGCTGAGTCGTAGAGGCAGATACAAACGCAGATGGTCAGAACAAGAGTTTATTCTACCATACAAAATGATAACTGCTAGAGTACAGGGGAAAAAGAAGAGAAAAGACACATATAATATAATTTTAAATTCATCTTTTTGCATATTATTTTCCTTGTAAATGAGTAAATAGGTGTTTTTTTGTCCAACTAATAATTCAGTAATATATTGACTGGGGGGGGGCAAACCCTGTTATAGGTGCATGTTGAGAGTAAAGTTTTAAGACTGCTACCCTCTCATTTTTGTAGCAGCTGAGTTACTTCAGCAGTCAATCATTAGCCGGTTCAGTTCAGTGTTTACTGCTCTGCTTGATTTGTCTTCTGATCAACAGTAATGGAAGGCAGGAGTGACAGTGCATGTTATTAGGAATGCAATGGTCAGATACTCAGTATCAGCACCAATACTGACCTAATTAAGTGTATCAGGTATCTGCCATGACATGACCAAAGCTGACAAGTCCATTTTTAGTGACACAGCAGCCCCCTCTGCTCACTCTACTTTCCATAATCTATACAGGTATTAAATCTGAGGAAAAACTGCAGTATTTGATATGCTATTGAGAGGGAAAAGGTTGAATTGGTGCCATATCCTTACCATGTCTCATTATTGTCCATTTAAGATTATAAAACTGTTAAATTCCTGACAGTATACCCCAAATCCTTTCCTCACATTTTCATCTCCTCACACCACCATGGTCCACCTCACCTTGTGTCCTTTAATTCAAAATGACAACGCTCTTAGTTTGGAGACCTGCTGAAATCCCCTGATGGCAGAAACTGTGTCATTTTGTATTAAATAGATTGTGTTTTGGAGCATAATGTTCTTGGGTGGCCTCTGAAATGAAGCATTGCATCACTCCGAGTTAATGCACCAAGCCTGTAACCAAAGTCTGAAAATGAGCAGGGTTTCATTAGAATCACATTTGAGTCTGGTGACTGTAGCAGTCAACCTGGAACTAGACCATTAAAGCAGGCATTTCTGTCTCACATATGTGATAAGGTTTTTGGTATAACAACACAGCTTTAAACATTTTTTTTGTTTGTTTTTTCCAATTGGTCAAGACAGAGAGTATTATACATTATATTTATTACCATGTTACAAATCTGCTTAATAGAAATCACAGAAAAAGATGCTCCTTATAACTCCACAGTTTAAGGTGAATCAAGCTAATTAATATATAGTTGTCTTTAAACCAGGAACAACTAATGGTTAAGTTGGCATAGTTTTGATGTCTCATAATGCTACTTTTATTTGCCAAAATGTTAATTAAAAAACAATTATGCTGAAGCAAGCGATATGGCCAAAAATATTATTGCAATATATTTTTTCATATCGATAATTATAATTATAACAGCAATAGCTGTATGTTACCTAATGTAAAACACTGTATTTTAAGGAACTTAGTCCAAATATTGGAGGTCCTGCTGTTCAGAGAACCTCTGAGAACCACTGTCACTGAACCAACTGAAGCCCAGGGAAAAAATAGAAAACCTTGTAGATTTAATACCAAATAAAAACAGACATTAGCAGATGTAGCTTGTACTTTGAAATGGCAACATGACCCAACAGCAGTAATAAGAAGGCAGCTCCCCCTCTCCTTCTTCCCATTGAGTGACTGATAAGAGTTAACAGCCTTATAAAAGTGATCTAGTTTATGTGTAATCAAATACTATTGACAGCCTTATAAAGTAGGACAGCATTAAAGCTGCCGTTTGTCCTGCTCAACTTCCTCTGACAGATCTTGTTTGGTATATTCGATCATATCAAAATCACTCAGACTGTGTAAGACAGCAATAGTGGCTAAATATACATTTGTGCTTGTAAAAAAGAAAGTCATGCATCTTTCTATAAATTAACCGATTGAACAATATGACCACAATATTGCCGCTGGAGAATGTTGATCAATAAGAGTGAGTCAATAATTGCTTCCCTAACTGCTGTTGTGTGGCTTTAATTTTGGTTTTGATGCAGCTCTTCCCTCCCAGCCACTCACCAACAACAACAAACACAGCTGAATATTTAACCTACAGTACGGGGGATGAAAAGCCCCGTTCTCAAGCCAAAAAAAGCAAATGACAAAGCAGTTTTATTGTTCTAGTAGTTAGCACGGTGATATATTGCCTCCTCACTGGATGTTTCTCCTAGATCTCCGCTCTAATTAGCAAGATTACTTTTCCCTCTCTGTGTTGGGGAAAGTGATTGTATTGTTTGTGTCATCTACAGGCCACCATAGCTTGAGGGGCTATTACAGTACTTGTCTCTGCCAGGGACGTCTGGTCCCTATTAGAGGGCAAGAAAGGTCAAAAGGAAACTGACGGCACTTGATATATTGTATTAACCTTTTATTAAAGGAGGTTTAAGGTTTGGCTGTTAATTCCATGCTACTTTCTTTCCAACAACTAGCTGATAACAAATTTAACAGCCTTATAAAGTTTGTGGATTTCAAATGATGAAAACTGATTTTCTTTTGTCACAAACAATTCTTTACTAATACTTTGTTTTTGCGAAATGTTGGTCTAAACTTCCTGAATTTTGATCACTGGCAATATTGTTCTTAGTGTACCAGTGGTATGCTTAAATACCGCGGACAGGCTGAGGAGGAGTTTGAGTTTAATGAAGTTGTACAAATGCAAGACTTTATCAGCAGAGACAGGGGTTCAAATGTCCCATGTGTTCATGGAAGGATTAGTGAAAAGACCTGCAAGGCGAAGCCTCTGGTACCCGAGAGGCTGGAGGGGGTTGCCTGATCTTCACTTGCAAAACATCTCAAACA
Organism: Channa argus; assembly: GCF_033026475.1. Taxonomy (NCBI): domain Eukaryota; kingdom Metazoa; phylum Chordata; class Actinopteri; order Anabantiformes; family Channidae; genus Channa; species Channa argus. The sequence continues at coordinate 20,271,055 of NC_090208.1, forward strand.
CCCACAAAATGACCAAATTGCAATACAAAAGAACTACAGATATGAAACAAAAAAGAGATGGAAAAAAAGAGATGGAAAAAAGAAATGCAAAACTGTGCAAATATGCACAAGGCAACCACAAAGACAAAACTCGCAGAGATGAAACACTTAACCACAAAGAGAAGGTGTGAAACAACCACAAAGATGCGGAATGACGGCAGAGATGCAGAATGAGTACAGGTGGATAAAAAATTCCTATAAAGATAACCTGGAAGAGACACAAATCCAAATGAATACATTCAAAAAACTACAACAAAAAATTTTAAAATCAAATAAATTTTCCTGTGGAGAAGTTGAATTTGTGTTTTTAACTTTAAACATTCACAACAAACGTAGAGAAATAAACAAGACCACTAAAATACACATGAGACAAAAGTGTAGCTTATATTTAGCATAAGGTGTAAAACATAAAATACAGTAGTTGTAATTGTTAGTTGAGGCTTTTCTGTGATCTCTTACTTGGAGAATTTAAACACTGCTTCCTATGACATTTTAAAGAAGAATAAGTTAACAAGATAAGAATCTTTTATTTGTAGTTTATTTGTATAGCACCATTTAACAAAAAGGCAATATATGTGGCATATATGGCCTTCAGGAAAAGAAACATGGTGCAAAGTCAAGGTTCACTGTGAGATAATCAAATAGACCAAAGTAAATTTTAATGAAAGGTAGAGACAGACATTTCAAGCCTAACAGCCTTTGAAACATGATAAATGATAATATTGACCAGACTGAATTAAAACTAACAACAAAAATAATATGTATCCAGCTGGAGTTAAAACTCATTTCCTACTAAACTTGATTTTCTAAATCCAAATATAAGCCATGTTCTCTTGTAATTATGAATGGAAACTATGGCTTTTTCCTGGCCATAAAGTCCCTGCTGCTGAATGACGTCCAACTCTGAAACTCTGTACTTGAAGTCACTTTGTCACCATAAAGCAGTTTAATGTTTCTGACTCCATATCAGCTGTTATTAAGGGGGGAAAGGGGGATTAAAATGGTTTAAATGGGTGTGTTAAAACCCAGCCACCGCCTGAGAATGAGGACAGTGAGCCGTTAATAAAGTTGATATGTTAGTTCATCACTGTAAAACTTTACAACTCTTTGAATGTTTATCATTTTTTATAATAACCAACTCACTTTGTGTGTGTGTTTTATTACATTACTGTTATCACTTTTTGTGTGTGTTTCCAAGCCAACCTACCACGAGGATGTAATAGAATAAAAGCTAATCTGTGTGTGTGTGTGTGTGTGTGTGTGTGTGTGTGTGTGTGTGTAAATCTGCAATAATAATATATTTTGAAAGAGTGTGTGTGTTTGTGTTTATGAAAGGAAAGAGCTGTGTGTTTGTGTGTGAGTGTGTGTGTTAAAGCAGGACTTGTATCTGAGTGTGTGTCCACTGTGACCCAGTGTAAACTAATATTGATTCAGCTGTTGGTGTTATACACTAGTCATAAAACTGGACTTATTGTAGGATCCAGGCTTACCTTGTGACTCTGTGTGTGTCAGACTTTGTGTGTTGTTCTGCCTTTGTGGTACCGTGAGTGTATGTGTGTATCAGTTTGGATTGAGACCATATGTGATTAAATTAAAAGAAGTCATTCTAGGTGTCAAACTAGGTTATGGTTGTACTAAAAATCTCACACTGCAAATCAAAAACAATCAAATGCCTTTAAACGTACAAATGGTGATTTGTTTCTCCTTTGGTGATGAGTGTATTTGATAGACAGTTTTACATGTTGAACTTGGTTGGTCACTGTTCTTTTATGAGGGGAATGACTTTCTTTTGGTAACATTAACTCCCATTTTCATAAACGTGATACCTCAGGAACGGCATGAGGTGATTTCTTTAAATTTGGCACAAACATTAACTTGGATTCACAGATGAACTCAAGGTCAAGGTCAATGTGTTGGATGTTAGAAGTACTGATAATTTTGTAACAAATTGAAACTAAAATTCTGAAAATATGACAATACTTGTTTTGTATGGTACTGATGGTACTGGATATACCATAATCGACACAACACCGTAAAACTGTAAGGCACTGGAAAATATGATTTTTCTGCCCCTTAATGAGCATAATAATCTTACAAGTGTACTCAAAGGGAAGAAGATGGATGACGATGCAACAACATCCTAACTGCTGGTGTGACCAGGAGCAGGAAGTTCACTGTGATTTGAGGGAGAAAAATGCCGTTGATTGTGTGTAGAGCTGTGGGAAATAATTGTGTTTGAGTCAAATGATCAGCAAAAGGTTAGCTATCAAACTCCGATACACAAACAGTGTCTCAGAATGAAATGAGGACATGCCTCAACTTGGCAAAACACCTTAAAGACATCTAGATTTGTACGAATAATTCAAGGTAAGAGAGTTTCAGTTGTTAATTTTCGATGAACATGTCGTTAGAATTAAATGTTATTACCGATTGGTATACGATACTGGAAAGACATGGATGTGAACTGCACCTTGACTGGTTGGCACAATTCTAGTTATTCATTAGCTTAGCCAAGTTTCCTATATCTATTTGTTATAGAGTCCAATAAAGATATGTTATATTTTGAATAAAAAGTAACAACACACAGGCCTGTAGCCTGAGAGCCCAAACCTAGGGCAAAAACAATTAATGAAGCTCATTATATTTATTGCTCAGTATAATAATTTAAATAACTGGGACTCAAATTTGTAAATTAACATTTTGATCAGCTCTAACACTAAGGAAGTTTCTCACAATGGTGAGAGAAGGGAAAATAGAGAGTGCGAGGGTTTGTAGTTTGGTGTCCTTGTGTATCTGTTTTGCAGAAGACAATGAATTTTTTGTGTGTGTGGTATGTATGGGGACGGTGAGTAATACTGCATGTGTCATTCTAACTCCCCAGAGTTTTCTTCTTCTCTTCTTCCTCTCTCTCTCACTCCCATCACGTCCTTCCTCACCCCCTCTCTTGCATCTGTCTTCTCCCCCTTCTTTTTTTCTTTATTTCTTTATCTCTCTTTTTTCTGTGACATTCCTGTCCAGCGCTGAGGGTGTCATCCTAGTTTTCTGCTGACTCTGTGCTTCACTCACACACACACACACACACACACACACACACACACACACACACACACACACACACACACACACACACTCCAGCTGTTGAGAGCGGGGGCGTTATTGGATTGTCTGTGTCCTCTATTTGGATAAGGAGAAAGGAAAGAGGGAGTGTGAGGAGAGAGAGGAAGAAGGAAGGAACAAAGGAGAACAAGGAGTGACAAGAGAGATAGAGAGAAAGAAAACAAGACAGAGAAGCATTAAAGGACATTGCAAAGGAGTAAATGCATGTAATGAAAGGAAAGAGGAAGTATGTGAGTAACAAAGCAGAAGTGATTAGATATTATGAGGTAATTAATAGTCATAAAATATAAGTTTGAAATGTCCTGTCAGTTATAGTTTTTATTATCTAAAATATGTAACAACATGTTTTCTTCTTTGTTTTTAAGAAAAAAAATCTATATACTGTGTGCTGGTTTTCGCTTTTTGGGTGTAAAGATTTTGAGCTTGTTCGTTTTATTTAAAATGTTTTTTTTTGTCTACATTGAAAAAGTAATCAGCAAACTGACAATTAAAGTATTTAGTTGCAGCCTTGAAGTAAAAACATAGGTAAAAACACACATTCAATTTACCGGTACCCCTTTAAATGTGATTGTTCTCCTGTGAAATACATCAGAGTCAAATTCAGAGGCATCTGTCACATCGGTCGCAAAAGTGACCAACAAGCTTAGCAACATCTAACTGCTTTAGTGAATGTTAGACTATCACACAGTATTTAGGTTCTTCAACATTTTTAAAAAGGCAGGATCACATCAAAATAAAGGACTTTTAGACAGAAGACCAGAGTTTGAGTCCAATGTGAAACAATTGTTACAACTGTTGCAACCGTGACACATTAATGAAGTATTACTTTTTTTAATTAACCATAACATCTTTATTAAAAATATTGATCTTCTACTGCTTCCAATGTTTTTGTTGCCCACATGCTGAATCTGGAATTAAGATGTATAATTTACATTTGCCACAAGAAATAAGCAGCAAGTATACAAAGGCCGTTTCCCAGAGAAAGTTTTGATATTTGAACCCCTGTACAGTGGTGGAAGAAGCACACAAAAGAAAACTACCTTAATATAAAAAATAATCCATTACAAATAAAAATCCTATTTGAGTATAAAAGTCTAGTAGTAATAGTAGTAGTAGTAGTAAAATTATTTATTATTAAGTGCAGAAAATGAATTTTAATCTATATAACACACCACTCACTTCTAATGTGATACCCACAAATTAATCAACGTAACCTAGGAAACCTAACCTAGTAGTTGTATCCAGTGCAGTACTAGAGTACGTGTACTTAAATACCTTACACCACTGGCCCATGGTGAGACTGAATACAAGTTTGATGTTTAATTTAAAAACAAAAGGTTATGTGGTGACCACAGTGGTGGTCTGTGTTTCTTTAAGCGAGTCTGGCAGGCTTAAGATGGACTGCAGAGACCTGAGACAGCGAGGAGATAGAGAGATGGAAAGACAGGAAAAGGAAGAGACAGAGATAAAAGATGGTATAGGTAGGAAGAGAGATATAGAGAGTGAGCAGATGCTCTTAAAGAACAATGGAGGAAGAGAAAGACATGAATGATGGAAAGAGAATAAAATGAAGGGAGAGGGAAAGATGAAAGATGACAGGCGTGGGAGGCAGTGGGCAAGTGAGGGAGAGACCCACAGAATGACTGAGAGAGAGAGATGGGGAAGAAAGAGAGATAAAAGGTATTAGGTGGAGGAAAAACAGGTGAGGAGGCAGCGAGAGGGAGTGGTGTGAAAAAGAGAGAGGGACTGTGAAGAGAAAGATGACAGGGCGATGAAGAAGAAGAAGAGGAGAAGGAGGAGGAGAAGAGGTGAGCGTCCTTGCACTGTCAGGGGCGATCGATGGCACATCATTTACATTACACTGACTTAACTGCAGAGAGAGAGAGAGAGAGAGATGGAGAGGGGTTGGAAGAGACTGATAGAGAACGAGTGAGGAAGTAAAGAACAGGTAAAAGAAGGAGAGAGGAGGAAAAGGGAGGGATTGATGGAGGTGAGGACTGAAGAGTTAGAAAATTAACTATAGTTGAGGCAAAAATGAAGGGCAGGGAAATTGATCTGATGAAGGTTGTTGTTCAGCCTGTCTTTGTTTCTTTGTTTCTTTCTTTTTCTTTCTTTCTTTCTTTACTGCCCTTATTAAGTGTCTCACTCCTTTATTTCTCCCTCCCCCTCCTTTCCTCATTCATGTGTCACACGTCTCTCCGTATTACTCTCATCCCTTCTTTCCTGCCATCTCTCGCCCTCCTTCTCCTTCCCGTGTGTTTTCTGAGCAGAGATCAGCAGAGTCACTACAGCACTGCCATCAGCTGCATGGTTAGTGATGCTACTAGCCTGTTTAAAGAGACTAACCCTAAATAATGTGGGCGAAATGCTAATTCTAGTTTGCTACCATGATCACAAAAGAGCAGTATTTAGTCCAAAAAAAACTTTTAAGTTCAGGACAAATGGAACGTTCAACTAACGATGATGCCAGAAAAAAACAAAACAGATTTAAAAACCATGTTCTATGTTTGCTTGGTTTTGCAAATTAGTATGAAAATATAGGCTATGGGGTCAATTACACCCGCACAACAACAAAGTGTGTCAGAAATCCCTCCCTAGTCACTCTATACTACTCCATATAGAAAGTGCACTAAGTAGTTCAGTCAATAGTGAGCAGCAACACTAACTAATTGTTGTCATATACTACTCTTTAACTTCTATTGTGGAATTTTTAAGTGGATACATTTACTGTACACACAATATTCAGATACTAGTACAAAATGGCTAACACATTAATTAATGAGTAGGGATTGATTTTGGACACAGCCAATGACAAAAAAATGTAACAAAGTTTTTCAGCCACACCACCTTTGTTGTCAGATAAAAGGGGTGGGGCTAAAGGAAAGGCCTCTGTACCTTTAAGACGAAACCCTTTGGTGACACTTTTTGCGGGCAGCATTTTGGCCAAGCACACCAGAAAAAAACAAACACTGTGTCCAAAATTAAGATTCCTTGTCATGGCAAGCTACAGCATCCATGTAAAAATGTAAAATGTAGCTGAATGGTTGAACTCCAGGCTACGGTGAGACTCTGCAGCAAAGCGTTGACTTTATCTAGAAGCATGTTTATGCTGATTTCAGAAAACTGTGTGACTACCTGGATTGTAACTAGTTTAACAACTGTGTTATGGTCGACCGTATGTGTTGTTTCACTGCCGCTGCAGAGAAAAAAATTCTACGATGTCATCCACTGATGGCTTGTGAACGTCTCCTAATAATACTGGCAGACATGTATGAGAAACGCTAATCAGGAAATGCTACCACTGATTGGTCAACAAGTGGAAATACACTTCAGATTGCTTTGATTTGGTTAAAGTGGGGAACTGAATCTTTTAGGTTAGCGTGTTGTGTCCATGAATATCCAGACAATTTCACGGTAACTTTCTGAAATGTATTCCGCTGGACCACAGTGTCAAACAGAAAAATCTGCCTGTCGTCTCTAATCCCCACGCCATACCTCATTTTGTTCCTCCGTCCTCCCTTTTCTCCTTCGCTCATACCATATGTGACATTCCTTCTCAATGTGGCGCATTGAAAACTTCCTGTTGTTATAGTTTGTTATGGAGCACTTCAAAGAGCCGGAGGAAAGAGAGAAGGCGAGAGGGGAGAAGGACAGAGAGGGGGAGAGAGAGAGAACATGCAGTCTGTTATAGTTTTACCTCCTAAATGCTAACATGTGAGAGCATCGTGTATGCCTGTATGAATTATCCCTGTCTGTGTGTATGTGTGTGTGTGTGTTTGCCCACATGCCTAGGAAGTAAGGTAATGACACTTAAAGCCATCACACACTCACACACACACTCGCACAGACATGCAGACACACGTTAGCCCATCGACCTGTATAACTTGTCTTGTCAGCGATTGTGTGTCATCCCGTGTGTGTGTATGTGTGTGGTGTGCGATGTTTAATATTTAATAGATGCTGGTTAAAAATGCAGGAGTGTTTTTGTCTCTTATCCCGGTGCACACCTGTTCCTCTTGAGAGAGAGTAGTAGGTATATGGATGGATAGATAGATGGTAACTGGTGAAAGGATGGATACATGATTGGTGCTTAATAAATAGGCTTATAACTGGTGAATAGTTAGAAGAAAGAAAGGATGAATTGATGGATAGAAATCGAATAGATGAAGGTAAGATGGATAGGGAATGTACACAGATAGACAGAAATGGATAGAAGAGTGAATTACTTAACTGGATAGTTGGATGGAGGATGAATATATTACTGAAAAACATATATGTGGACAAAAATATGGATGAATAAAGGGATTGGTGGACAGTTAAAGGATGGAGACGGAGCTGGATAAAGGAATGGATGAGAAATAGTTGGATAAGTGTACTTATTGATAATTAGATGGATGAAGAGATGAATGATATATAGATTGAATGTGTGGGCAGAAAATTGTAAAAATAGAAAATATGAAAAAGATACAGAATGACTAAGAATATTTAGCAACATGACAAGGAAATAGAACAGATAAATGGTGGGGGGAAAGTGAGGGATAAGAAGAGGAGTTTTCCCCACTCTGTGTTTTAATGCAGTTTTTTTTTCTCCATTATTTTCGCTCTACTTCTTTTCTCAGTCAATACATATTATTGGCTGCCTCACTCTCTCTTTATTTGTCTCTTCTTGTCCTTTTTCTATCACTTTATTTCCGTCTTCAATTATTTCTTTCTGTACATTCTCTGTCTCTCTAGTCAACTCTTAACCTTTTTTCACTGTCTCTTTCCCTGTGCTCATTCTATTGTTGGGAGGACACTCATTGAATACATTAATAGCCCCCTTACCCTAACCTTAACCATCACAAGTAACCCCAGTGTCCTCACAACAGTGGTACTGAACTAAAATCTGTCTACACAACCACAAAAACGTATGCGTGTGCACACACACACACACACACACACACACACACACACACACACAATGAAGTCATTCATCTGTCCAATCAAAGAAGCGGAAGCCCAGAGGAAAGTAAACATCTCTCTCTCTCCTGCTTCGTGAGTCTGTGAGCATCCATGATTATGATGCCCCCGTGTGTGCGTGTGCACAGACATATATCCCATTTCTCTAGTGTCTCTTTAAAAGAATAGATTGTTCTTCTGCAACAAAGTAAAGACACACAAACACACACACACACACACACATGCACACCTTACACAGTAAGTGAGAGGTTGTAAGTCTGTGACACGATTTATAATGGGCGAGAGATGTGGGGAGACAGAAAACTGCCAAAGAAAGGAAGGTGGAGGACACTAGAAAGAGTGATACAAAGAATCTTACATCATTTACACATGTTCAATAACTGCCACTTACAAAACAGAGAGAAGGGAAGAGAGAGCAAAAGATAGAAGAAAGAAAAGAGTGGCTAATAAATATGGGGAGGTTATGACACCATTTGACCAAAAGTTGGATGAGGAAAAAATGAAGAAGAATTAAGAGAAAACCTTGAGAGACAACTTAGTGAACTAACAGATCAAAAAGTGACACTTTCGATATGATATGGCAAACATGTTAGTAAAAAATAGTTCATTTACACATTCAGTTGTTACAAAGTAAAATTATCATTTTCCTTCACCTCTTAGCTCTGTTTTTGGACTCCACCAACCGTGGCAGGAAATCCCTGGCCCCTGTGCAGATGGTAGTCTCAATTTTGTATTCTGTCTGCAGCTGTTGTAGGCTAGTGGGTTTTATGAGTGTGTGTGTGTGTGTGTGTGTGTGTGTGTGTGTGTGTGTGTGTGTGTGTGTGTGTGTGAGTGTGTGTGTGTGTGTGCAATAAACAGCAGCTATAAGACTGGACCAGCCCAGTTAAATCAATATGCAACTTAGAGGACACTTCACTCATATTGAATTTGCTTCTTTTGGGTAATACATGTACATAGTTTGGGTAGTACATGTACATAAGTGCCATTCAACGTCCCTCTGACTTTCTTATTTTAAAATATCTCTCTTCTTAAAGGTGAAAAATGCCTCCAGATGACATCCCTTTAGTTCAGATTATGTCTTTTTCAGAGCTCCTCCACATGACATCATCTGAACTTTTCTGGGTCATCTGGAGGAGCTTTTTAGCTAGAAACAATCAAATATTTAAATATTGGGAATTTAGAGGGATGTTTACGAGCATTTATGTACATTTACACCCTGAAATAAAGCCAAATAGAAACCAAGTTGAAAATTGGTGAAGTTGCCCTTTAAGATAGTGGTACTATAAGGATTGTAACCAGTTGACTCTGCACCGACCAGCCCTCTGCTCCCTCCAGTCTTTTTATTATATGAAGTATTCATATAGTAAATTTTATATAATAAACTAATTAAGGAAAGGGAACCTAATGTGGATGAGATTGTTGGTTTCCTTCTTTGAAAAAAGAAGAAACAGACACAAGTAATAAAAATAAACTGACAAAAGTAATCAAAATCTGACTTTTCTTTTGAAGTTTAAGTTAACAGAATATCTTATAGAATATGCAATTCCTGTATTTAGCATTATCCATGTCTTAGAAAGTCACTAATGCTATTTTAATTGGAGAAAACTAGTCACATTGCTGTTTGGTTTGGCCTTTATTGTATTATTTAAAATATTCAGTGGATTATAAAATCTAAAACAAATCTTTCTGATCTTTTAATTTATTTAAGAGGAAAAATGTTGGTTTCACCTACCAACTGTTTTATTCACACCTCTTCAATATGTTAATAGATCAGAATTCTACATGCAGCCTATTCCAATCTATTAGTTAGAAAAGGGTTGGGTGACCTAATACCATATACTAAAAACTACAAACAGATATATAAATCTCAAGATGATGGAGCATTGAAAGGGAGAACCAGTAAAAGAGAAAGAAAAGAGTGAAAAAAGGAGTAGAAATGGATCAGTGGACTGATGGAGAGATAAAAGAAAAGAGGGAGAGGAAGATGAAAGATTTTAGTTAAAGAGGGTTGACCCCTCGCTCTACCCCACGTATTGACCACAGCAGGCTTTGATAAACTACACCCTGTGTGTGTGTGTGTATGTGTGTGTGTGTGACCTCTGCACATTCGGAGCTAAATCAATCTGTCAACGTGTTAGCGAGGGCGTGCTTATTCACCGCCATGCCTGTTTGTGTGTGTATTTGTGTGCTTGTGTGTGTATGAGTGAGACGGACCCTGACCAGCCATCAGAGCCAATGACGGAGTATTGATCAAGGCTTGGTCGCCATAGAAACGGCCATTTGGGAGGACAAGCGAGGGTGCGCAAGTGTCAAAGTGGGAAGACTTACTTCAAGGTGGCTCATGAGATCATCGTGTGCGTGTGTGTGTGTGTGAAATGTCAGCTTTATGTTTTTCATTCATAGCATGTTTTCACAGCCAATTAAAAGGTCATCAATAAACAAAAATACATCAGCAAACATTTTCAAGCTGCTGCGTTTCTCATTTTAATTAACACCAATAAATAACTACCTCTTATGATGCACTATTATAATCACTATAACAAATGCAGACTGTCTGCCTCAAGCTCTTAGTACGCTGCATTTTCATTTTTTGCACCACTATGTCAGATGCTGAAGGGAAATCTGCTGGATTGATTCTTATCCTGCCCAAATGTACAGATGAGGGAAATCATCTTCATTCCTCTGAGGATTTCTATGATTCATCACAGATTGGATTGTGTTGCTCTCGGCCAAGGTATTTAACACCAAATGTAAGGTATGGTAAATTTAACCCAGAATACGTCCTTAAAGCGGTGGATGTTCACAACAGACATTTATTCTTTCATTCTCTGTGATACTATTCAATATTCTCCATGTAGCTGAGTTTCAGTAAGTTTAATTATCATGTGATACCTGCACACCACATTTTCCTAGCGCTTTGGCAAGGTAGACTTTGCCCAATTTTGTCAAGAAATAAGCTCATGTTAGCAGCAGTTGGGCCAACTTTGGGTTAGTGTTGGTACCCAGAATTTCAATATACAGTGTGAGATGTGATGTCTAATTTATTACCTGAGTTTCGTTGCTGATATCAAAGTTTTCCTACATCTTCTCACTTAACTTAAAATAAAACAGGCTCTCAAATTTGTTGTCTAAACCCAAAAATATTTGATTTAAATTGTATTTATAATAGGAACATTTGTTTAAGAATCTATCTGATTAAAAAATGAAGTAAAGTGAACAAGATTATAAAAAAAAAATAGTTGTAAGTTAACTTAACATTACAACGTAAAAGCTTTATTAAAAGCACAATTTCACTCATTTCCAACTTGCTTTTTATGGCTTCAGTTTATGGTGTAAATGTACATTAATGCTTTTAAACCTCCCTCTGACTTCCAGATATTAAATTATTTATTATTTCTAGCTGAAAAACTCCTCCAGACTACATCACCTAGAGTTTTTCATCATTAGGAGTTCAGATGATGTCATCTGGGGGAGCTTTGGAAAATCAGATTGACCATGATTACAAACTCTATACTGTGAGCAACAAGATGACATAATCTGAACGGAAGCTTCGTCCAACTGATGGCATCTGGAGGTATTGTTCATTTTTCGAAGCAGAGAGATATTTTGATATAGGTTAACGGGAAGTTTAATGGCATTTGTGTACATGTACTAACCAAACTACAAATAAAATAACCAAGTTCAAAATTAGTTCAAAATTTTGTTGGCACATTATAATTTGTGCTAAAGTGTTTTGAAACAATATCTAACCCTATGAGTCAAGGAACTAAGAGAACCGGATTTAACTAGTATCTTGTTGGAGGGTCAAGTGGCCTTGGTTTTACCCCCTCATAACAATTTTGTAACATCAGAATTGACAGCGACTGACTATTTACATACTTTACTCTGTAAATGTTAAACTTAGCATTTTAGGAGATTGCAACGTTATCATCATAATAAACAAAAATTCTGACTCCTGCCTCCATGACGACTGGCTCTTCCCTTTGCCTTTGAGTGAGGCCATGCAGAGCAAACCTGTACAACACTTAAGGGCTGTGCATTAGCAGAAAGAATATTACAATGCAGAGGTTGCCATTTGATATATTGCGACATAGATTACATAAAGCAAACCACTAATAATAGATGTAAAATGCTATTTTTTTAAATTATATAATTTTAGGAAAAATCCTAGTATAAAAAAATAAGCACATGAATAAAATCAGAGGAACAAAAGTTATACTTTTAATGAAATGAGTGTAGCAGAATATCAAAACAACAAAACAAACAACAGTTTAACATAAACCAGCAAATTTAGCTTCTAAACTGTTACAATTTAGAAGAAGTATCATAACATATAATATTGTGATACTTGATGTGTCAATATTTTTTTCACACCCCTACAACATTTTGCCTGCAGTATCTTTAGGGAATACTGCAAAATGTCCTGCAAAGTACTTATATTCCACTATAACCTGGTCCATCTGTTTTGGCTGCCAGTGTTACATTGTGAGTAAAATACTGGAGAGACTAATTAAAAGCATAATTAATCATGAAATGTAAATGTTTTAGAATGAATATGCAGATATGGGGCAATAGACCATGTGGTCCAGCAAACTTGTATTTAGAGCTTTCTTTGGAAACTAAATCCCATCAAGACCGAACTGAACTCTATTTTGGCTGATTCTACATAAAGTCCATGCTGTTTTCTCTGCTACCTGCATCCTGTAGGAAATTAAACAACTTTCAGTGAATAGCTGCTCAGCTGGCTCACAGTGTGAATGTGGGAAAGTAAAGGAGGTCCTGGGGTCAAAAGGCACCAGCTTACCGGTTCTGCAATGAGTTCACATAGCAGTGAAGTGCTTAGGTGAGGAAACAAGCCAGACAAATGAATGTGTTTCTATTTAAGGCTTTGAATACAGACAAGGTTAAGGGTTAACAAATGTAGGTCAGTGGACTGGCTCCTTCTATGCAAGCGTGTAACTGTGTGTATGTGATTATATAGACTTCAGTTTTTCTGTGTCAAGGCTCCTATGTGCATCGACTGTGTGTTTGGTGTGTGACCTGCTCTTTGTTCCTGTGCTCGTTGCAGTAAGGAGAGTGGCCTGTTGACGAGGATTAATGCGCAACATATGGCAACCCTACGGGACACACACACACACTCACACACTGCAGTCATTACTCTGAACAAAGAACTGTAAGGTGAAGGCGATATCATGTGTCCTTTGTCCACACACACACACATACACACACACACACACACAGCCTGGATTCACATGGATGTACACACGCACACACACACACACACACACACACACACACACACACACACACACACACACCTTAATGTTGCTTGTACATGGCTGGATGCAGATGAACACCCCCCCACCCACCGACACCCAAACACACACCTGGTACTGTAACATGTATCTTTTGTGAGTGTATGTGAGATGAAAGGTAGCAGGGGGATTGTTGATAGAAAAGCTTTAAGGTTTGAATGCAAACACCTGTGTGTGTTTGTGTACGATAGTATGTTAGTGTGTAAAAGACAGAATGGTAGTGCATGTATTGTATAGGGGCGTGTGTGTGTGTGTGAGTTGGTGATAGAATGAGGGTGAGGTGAAGCAGAGTTCAGTGGCAAAGTGACAGTTCATGTTTTCATTTCTTCATGCTCCTACCCTACCAACCCCCCCACCCCCCCACCCCCCCCTCTCTCTCTCTCTTTCTCTCTCTCTCTCTCTATCTCTCTGTGTGTGTGTGTGTTTGTGTGCATTTTTCTCACGTACAGGATCACACCCTAGAATATTTTCAGATGTTTCCTCTCACATCTTTTTACACACTTGGTCTTTTCTCTACTTCTCCACTTCCACTGTACCACTCCCAGTGGGATTTGACCAATATACTAAAATATTTCTCAAAGTCCCAACATTCACTTTATTCTATTCGATTTGTTCCTGTTTTGTTTTTACCTTTTCATCATATATACATTTCAAGTTGAGGACAGGAAAGATGTACAAGAAGACTAGTTTATTACATGAGTATAAAAACAAGTACACTGCTACTGTGATGGTTAATTTAATTAAGTTTTAAAAGCAGATAAGTGTATTGTCTGTGCTTAAATCAATTAAAAAATAATATCTAAGAAGTGAAATGTTGAGTCACTGGGCAGATAGAAAACTTTATCTTAAAGAGGCCATATTGTGTTTTTATGATCTGATGTGATACATACTACTGTAAAGGTGGGTGTCAGAATTACACATTGTCAAAGGCCTGATGCTTGGGGTGAATGTATGTTTAAATGCTTGCTGTGAGATCATAAAAAGACCTCTATCTTAGGTCCCTATACCCACCAAGTACTCAAACAGGAAGACTTACGCAAGCTGGCCAATCAGAACACAGTGGGCTGGGGTCTCCATACCACAAGAGCTTAATTAAAAAAATTGACTCATCTGATCAAATGAGCTGTTCCATTGAGAACCATTATAAAATATATAGGCACTTTTTGAAATCCTTCTTCTCGTGATCTGCAGTTGAGCGTTGTTGAAGTTTTTGAGGACGTGTTAAATCCAATTTTTGCGTAACCATAAAACCTCTATAACAAAATTCGGCTTTCCTAGCTAATAATGTTCCTCTAGGTAGCTACTATAATATAGACATTAAGCTACTTAGAAGTGTCATACCAACATTAGAGCTGACACACATTCTTTTACCCATTTATCACAGTTTTGCTCTTGCATGGTTTTTGTGTCACAGTTTCTCATTCCCATTCCTACGTATCTATTATTAGTGGTTTTCTTCTATTATATTCTGTTCTATTCTATTCTCAAACAGTGACACTGCAGTGATGGCTTGTACAGGTTTTAGTTTTTGGGTCCTTTCTCTCTTTCTCTTGCTCTCTCTCTAGGTGTAAATGACTTTGGATGGCCATCTGTTACTTAGCCACCCTGCAGAGAGTTGGCCTGCATGCACACCTCCTGTGTGTGTGTGTGTGTGTGTGTGTGTGTGTGTGTGTGTGTGTGTGTGTGTGTGTGTACCTCTTTATGTTTAGTTGCACATGTGCAGTTACTGTATTCTTGTGTTTGCATGCCTTTATTTATGCCTACGTGCACATGCATAATACAGCAGGTACGGCATGTGTGTGACAGAAATAGTGAGAGAGCTTGTTTGTGTATGGAAGGTGTTCTGTATATTCAGGCTCGTTGCACATGTAGAACATGTATTGTTGTTCTTGTATATATAAAAGGGAGGCTGTTTTACATCAGCATATTTAGCCCCAGTCAAAGCTGATGCCTCTTTTTCTGTTTCTTATATTTCCACACTCCCTAAGTTAGCTTCACAAAAACACAATTTAAAGATCTAGGAAACTATTGGTAAGTTTCCATCTTTAACATTGAAATACTGTATCAAACAGAGCCACAAATAAATTTCCTTAAATGATTTGACCCAAAATTGCTTTAATTTAAAGGATGCCTTCACTAAATCACAGCTGTGTAAATTTAACTACAGTCACTGATTGTTGGAGGGCTTTTATTTTGAAGTAGCTGGATGCTATTTATTAAATAAAAACTTACACAGTTAGACATACAGACTTCTATTGAAGGTACAGGAATACAGTCTATTGTTCAATTTTGTACAATGTACATCATCACAACCCAACAAAGTAATCCCAAATATCCCAAATATATGTTTTCATGTGTTACGTAACTATTTTTACTCTTAGTACTTTATACTTGAGATTAAATCCTAACTGAGCAGGTTGATAAAGATCAGGCTCTTTCTGCCTTTAAGTGTAAGATATTTTTGGATGTGACCAGTCCTGCTGCTTCTGCTAGGTCTCATAGTCTGAAGTGTGAAAATGGCATAGAGGAAAGTTTCTGTCACGTCATGTCCCTGGAGATGCTGATGATAAAATGACCTACTGTAAAATCACACTTCACTTTAATGTTTGTTGCGCCGTCCTCAACTCAACCAGGTATAACCGACTCCTTTGGTATGGCAACCAATAAAGGTCCTCTGAAGATACTGTGCTCTGCGTGGAGTCAGTCTGTGATTTGATTACATCGGAGCGACCTGCTGTCCCTGCTGGAACATCCAGCTGTCAGCTTTGACTGCTCAAGTCCTACTCAACCAACAATACACCAAACATTTTTAAACGCCTAAGCATCACACACTAAAAAACAAACTTAACGTGTGGAAAAGTTGGCTTCACTGGAAAGAAAATTACATTTGCCAAGCTTGTCTTTGTGTTAATCATGCAGAAATAATTTCAAGTCACTTAGGAGATTCGAATAATGCTTTTTGAGTCTTTGGCCATTAGTTTGGATATATCACAGATATATACTGTACAGTATGTACAGTTTTTATGAGATATGATGAATCTGTTCACCAAAATAAAACATCAAGTGCAGCAGCTATCACATTAACACACAAAATACAGGGAGTAATCTTTTAAGGATTGGGCTAAATGAATGATATTAATTTCATGTTGTATTTCAAATCTCTATTGTTTTTGCATGAATGTGGGTCATATATGGAGATGGAGCCCTAAAGGTGAAAGAAATCAACAACTCCCTTCATTTTTCTGTACTCAACACTGTGAATCTAATTCTGTGTCATAGTAATTAATCTCTCTCACTCTCCCCCTCCAGCTCTCGTCCAGGCCGTCCTCCGAAGCGTTGTTCTGGTGCAGGGATCCAGGATAGCCCCAGGCTGCTGCACCCGGGCCTCCCCGGCCTGCTGTCACCCAACCTGCTGTCACACACCGGTAAGAGAGAGAAAGATATTAACAGTTTTTTCTTTCTATGTATTTTGTTTTCATTTCACCGACATACAGCTGAGAGGAGATAGTGCTGTTACTAGAACAGCACAATAGTTTGTAGTTGTCACAGACAGGATTGTACCACGCCTGGGAGCAGCTGTTTCATCTTTAGTCGTGAGTTAACCAGGAGTAATTCATCGTCCAGGTTACAAATCCTGAAGGAATACATGCTTTCATGTGTGGGATTGGTGAATGAAACACCTTACAGGGTGACGTTGGGGCTGTGATTTTTTATTTATTTATTTTTTTGTTCTCTGAATGAAGCTATGCCATTTCGCCAGAGCCCCCGTAGTACTGGTGCCCACTGGGTTAAACACACTCATCCACTGAAATAAATGATAAAGGCTGCATTTCCTCACATGGCGAGTTC